>NW_012147919.1:2148415-2157867 GCF_000956105.1 Propithecus coquereli
AGCCTGTGTCTGCGTCACTGAACCCGCGGTCTCCAAATGTGGATGTACAAATGAACTGTTGAGTTTGTAGTAAAAAGTACTTAACTGTCTACTTATGATAATTCCTTTTTTATAATTTCTAAAAAACAAGATAGAAATTAACTTTAATAACTTTCAATAATACAGAAAGACACTGACACCCTCGGTCCATAAATCAGACTGTGCTGTGTTCTCTGTGATTCACGTGGTTTCCCGCATGACCTGCACGACGGCAGGTCCCAACGCGTGGAGGAGGTGCCAGGGTAGACTAGGATGAATGCTTAGTTGAGTGAGTTTGTGGACAATAATTTATAGTTTTAATTAAACTAAGTCCTCCCCCTAAATGAGCAAGCAGCTTACAGAATGTTCATACAAAGAGATTGTACACGAAAGAGAATGTTAAGGATAGAAACACACAAGCAGCACAAAAAGACAATGGAAGATGTGGCTTTCATCCAACTCCTATTTCGATTACTTGGTCAGCAATATAATAAGGTAAAAAGAATAATAATCTGAAAAGTTCTAAGGAGTAGTGAGCCAAAGAGTTTCCAAATTATTGAGTATGATTGAAAGGTCACTTTACTTTTAATTTTTAGAATGTGCCTTTTGTATAAATAATGCCTTGAAATACTAGCCAATGTGAGTAGTAGATGTGTATACACATATGAAATCAGAACACATCCTTGAAATTGGGGGGTAGAATCAGAAATGGTGTCATAAAGCACCCAAAAAGCTGTTCAGTTTGCTTTGGGGTAAGTTAAGGGCATTTTAAAAACGACAAATCCTGTGACTCAATCCCCTTATTCACCCATTACTTTAGGGAAATAGGAGACCAGCCTCAGGGGATAGCTTCTTGTCTCTTGCTTTGAACTTGCAAATCACGGAGTGAAAATCAGCACTGAGACCTTCGTGGCTACCCCAGCTTATCTCCTCTAACCACCTCGTGGAAGACTATCTGAAGTGAATCACCCCAGAATTACAAAAGACAGTAGAAGGTACTTCCCAATAAACATTTAACTAGTTCCAACATATGTTCGCAAATGCAACGCACCTCTGCAAACTATGCCTGCTTTATTCTAGGACGCTAACGTAACAGCAACACAACAGTGAAAGATCTTTAATAACTTCTACCGTAAGCTTTCTACCTTTAAGGAACATATCAGGAAGACTAACACAACCACACACTTTTCATCATAAAAGGCATCATAAACTAGTTACAACTCGTAACTGATGGGCTCCCTGCCATCTCATCTTCCCTGTCAATGATTCTGGGGTAGTGGCTTATTCTCTCGGCTTTTAACCTTCACCTAAATCAGTCAATATTATTTTTACATTCATGTCAGTGGTTATTCATACTTAGTCACATTTTATCAATGTCTTTACTTACCATTATTTTTTTTTTGGAATCCTCACCATATATGATTCACATTGCATAAAATTCACTAAGCGTACAAATTTAGTGGTCTTAGTATATTCACAATGTGTGTAACCATCACCACGATCTAATTTCGGAACATTTTTATCACTGTAATAAAGAACCAAGTACCCATTAGTAGTCAATTCCCACTTCCCCACCCCCGCCCCAGACCACGGCAATCTCTAATCTACTTCTGTCTCTGGATTTGCCTATTCTGGGTATTTCATATAAATGGAATCTCCCAACATGTAGCTCTTCGTGGCTGATTTCTTTCACTTGCATCATGTTTTTAAGGTTCATCTACATTGTAGCATGTTTCAGTGATCCATTCCTTTTTATCACCAAATAATATTCTATTGTATGAAATACTACATTCAACAGTTGATGAACATTTGGATTGTTTCTACTTTTGTCTATTATTAATAATGCTGAATATTTATACACAAGTTTTTATGTAGATATATATATATGTGTATACACACACATACACACATATATATTCAATTCTCTTGGGCATATACCTATGAGTGAAATTGCTTGGTCATATGGTACCTCTGTATTTAATTTTTTGAGGAACTTCCAAACTGTTTTTAAAATTGGCTGCACCATTTTGCATTCCCACCAATTTCTCCACATCCTTATCCTCACCCTCACTTGCTATCATCATCTTTTAACCATCCCAGTTAAGGGTGAAGTGGTTTTGATTTGCGTTCATGAATTTTATTTGCATTTCCCTAATAACTAATGATGTTCAGCACCCTTTCATGTTCACCGTTGCTAATTGTATCTTGTGTTTTTTTTTCTGCATTCAAATTCCTTTCCACTGAAGTATATCCCATAACAGTTCTTTCGGAATAAATCTTGGAGAGGTGAACTTTCTTAATTTGCATGTATCTGAAGATGTCCTTTTGCATGTATTCTTCTTTAAATTATTTGTTGATGTGTAACAAACATAGAAAACATCACAAATTGTCACATAGCTCAATACATTTTCACAAATAAAAAGAAAACTAGGATAACCAGCATCTATCTCACGAAATAGAGGCTTACCAGCATCTCAGAAGCCCCAAATGTGCCTAAGTTACTGCCCTTTCTGCCCACCCCAAAGATATCATTTATCCTGACTTTTTGCTCCATACATTTGTTTGCCTGTGTTTAAACTTGAAATAAATGGAATATTATTCTGAGCATATATTTTTTAATTCTTCCCAATTATTTTAGTATCTAATGTCTTGCGGTGATACAAATTCTCCTTAGTTTTGTCTGTGGACTTTCCCTCTTGGTAGGCCATATCCTCGTGCAATCTGCAATTTTTTGTTGTGACTTTATATTTGGTAGAGTCACATATTATTTTTCCTCTCGGATTCCCATGTATCCTGAGTTTGAAAGAACCCATACAGAAGAGCTTGTGTTTGCTTTGACTTGCATCGACCACTTAGAGTGGTCTAGGATTATATTCACTGATCTGGCTTCAGGTTTTCCTACCTCACAATTGATAAAAATTCAGGTTCTACACCTGTGCATCTTGCTTGAGATCAAAACATACACACTCAGGCAGCTCCCTAGTACTTTCTACAACTTTTCCTTTGAAAATTATAGCAAACTTTTTCAAATCATAGCAAATTTTTTTTTTTTGTGAATTCAAAACCAAACTCTTTGTAAGAGAATGCAGATATCAAATAAACATATGGCTGATTGACAACTCCAAGACCCACGTTACATAGTTTATTTATCAAATTAGCACATAAATATATCTTTTGCTCATGGAATACACTAAATGGGATCTGAATATGTAAAAGCACAGCATATATTCTACAAAGACGTGCAAATACAAATAATAATAAACTATTAAGTTTCCCATGGGGCAGGCCTATTGAATCCAAGTTCCTCTTCTTGGTTTCTTGACCCTCTCCTCTCCTTTTCCAGCATTTCCTTCTGCTTCCCCGTCTGCACATTTATCATAAGCTGGGTTCATTACAGCCCTTCCCCTTTCAGCACATTCTAGACTTCTGCCTTTGCTAATGACAGTCCTACATCTCAAAAACTTGCTCATGTAATTCTTTAACTATACTTTTCATAATATTCCTCAAGGCTATAAACCTTTTTCTTTCTGAAGAATTATCATTTTTCTCCAACTCTCTTTGTCTATGCCAAGAACATCAGTGCCTCACAAAATGTGGTTTAATTATTCATATATTGCTATAACAGTAGCGTCTGCTTTGTACTCTCCTGAGATTTGCACAGCTCAGGGAAGACCAATGTGCTCCTTAATTCCTCAAGTAAAGATTTGGGGTGTTGTCCTCAGCACCATGTCATGTATTTAGTGGTCCTCTTTGACCATATAGTTATCCTTGCAGAGTTACTCTAGCGAAGCACCTTTCATGGAATGAGTAGTGCTTCTGGGTCAACCAGTTGGATGCTTGGTACAAGTAGATTTATCTCCATTTAAATGAAGAATGAGATGCTTGGCTGAAAGATACAGGTTCTGAGAACTTAAACAGCATCCTTCCCAGCTGTCTTTCTTGATTCAGTTGCCTAGCACCTGCTTGGTAGCTGTTTCCAAATTGGATCCAGTCTTTCATCTTAGAACACTCTGGGATCAATGTCCTCTTATTTCCCATCTCTTCCAGCTTTGCAGAACTTTCTACCTCATACCTATTTGATTACATTCTTTACCTTTATCCCCTTCAATTACAGAGCACCTCATTAGCTCATTAAAATATGACCTCGAAGCTCTAGAAAATAATAATTGCCTCTTCTTCAGGATAAGAAAATCCCAATCTTCAGCCTAATCTCCACTCCCTATAAAGGAGGAATTGGTTTCACTTTTCAGGGAAGGTCACCTTCATCTTCATAGCTCCCAGATTAAACATCTTCTATGTAGGAAATAAAAAGAGACCAACTAAAATTAGTTTATGGCTCATGTGCTAAGGTAGTCATAGGGTATTAATAAATGCAAATATTGTCATTATTAACTGCATTCACTGAAGGCCTGCTGTGTACTGGTAAATTGCTCTACATGACAATGACTATGCAGGTGATATGTCTCCCCATTTCATTGTATGCTCCCTAAAGATAACAGCCCTGCTATGGTTACCTTGCAAAATCCGGACTCATCCCTACCCAAAGTTTGGTTCAGATGTCCAGGCTGATGACATCACACACAAATATACACACACAACGAGGATATGGAAAGGTTTATTATTTACATAATTGAGGTCTCCGGGAGAGCAGGGCAAGCCTCTCGAGCAGGCTGGAAAGAGCTTAAGAGAGCCAGGAAAGGTGCCTGGCCCGGGGTTTCTGTTATGGCTCAGGTGGGGCCAGGGTGAGCATTTCACACCGACAGTGCGTGCAGTTTGAATGTCCCATTGGTGCCAAAGGAGAAAGCACCCAGGCTTTCTGATGAGCTTGTATAGATGTGGCTACAAGGGAAAGCAGAGGGGTGAGGCTCAAAATCTGTCAGCCATCAGAAATCAAAAAATGGAGTCAGACTCCTCATTACTGAGTATCTCTGACAATTACTTGTAGCTACCAGTTTTGCTTACCACCATGCTAATTTTTTTGTAGTTCACTCAATAAATACTTCCAGATTGACTGCTTGGATTAGGAATCTTATTTTTTCGTCTAATGTCTGGAGGAAACTCTGAAAGCCTACGTTCTTTGTAAGAGCACTGAACTCATCACTCCATCAAAATCGCAATGCTTTCAGCAAGCCCAGCTGACCCATCCAGCTTGATTCTGCTAGAGCGGCAGGCACTCCCCCAGTTGTCTGAAATATGCCTCCTTCTGTAATTGGCCTTGCACCTCTGCTCCGAAGGGAGGTTCGGTTCCGTCTGTTCGTTGCCTTTAAGTCTTACTTCCTTTGGCAGTGTCTAAGATTAGACCAGCTAGATATTTATTATTCTCTATTGTATTATGTGATCTCATCCCCCAGGATGCTGCATGAATTGTGATCTCCACAATCGCTCTCTCTTTCCCTTCGGGTCCCCATTAGCACCCCTTGCTTGATCTGTGCTGATGCTTATTATCCATTAGGTTATGACAGCAAAAGAGAAAATCTAACAACAAATCTATTTCCTCTCAAATAAAAGAAAAATGAAAATATACATTTTATACCTCTTCAATCTTGCTTTGATACACATATATAGTGGGCTACAACAGCTATCCACTGCATACTTAGAAATTTGACTAATAGTAATAACATATTAACATTACTTTTATGGCCATAGAGAGGAGAAATGGATTTTAGAATATGAAGTATTTGTTACCATTATGTATTCATATAAATATCCAGCTTAATCAAAAATGGGACATTTATTTATATGTATATATGTGCTTACATACACACTTGCTACATGTTGGTTTTGTGTGATATACCACAATCTAATAAATGCACCTAGGACAGAATCATGGTCCTGACTCTTAAGTGTAACCCTTATTAAAGAAAATACGTTTGTTTATTTTTTTTTAATCTATTAACCCTGAAAACTGCAGTCAATCATATTTGGTCATGAGCAAAATTACATGAATGATAACCTAAAATTTCTGGGCAAATAAGCATTGAGATAATTGCATTATTACCTCTAATACTCTTGGAAACTTTATTTGGCAGTGACAACCTCTCTGAAAGGGTTTGGTAAACTTTTCAATAGCTGGTACTTTACCATTGAAGAGATATAACTTTGTGTATTTCCCAAAGTACACCTGAGGTTTAGCTTATTTTAGCTAATAGTTTGAGAGAAAAAGAATAACAATAAATCATTTTTTGACTCTTTACATCAAAAATCTTAAAGAAAAATAAATTTTGGCATTTTAAATAGTCCCTTTTCATTTAGAGCCCCCTAATTGTATTAAGTCAGAGAATAAATTCTAGTAAATAATTTTAATTTTTAAAATCATACATTAATTATCTTTGATTTTTCGTGAGTTTGCCAATGGAAATTCATTCTTCTCGTCAAAGAGCCCACTCATATGAAAACAATTACTCTTACCCTTGAGGCCTCTTGATTGCAGGAAGCAATTTGGCTCTGAAGTTTTAAAACTCGTTCTTTTATGGAAAAAGAAAATACATGTTATTCCTAATTGACACTGTCAGCTGTCAATGATTGACCATAGTCTATTTTCTCAAAGTCAAGAAAACTATTTCCCAATATCTAAAAATTGATGTATAGTATGTATGGTGGTATTTCACTTGTTTTTTCAAAGGTGGCTCCCTATAGCCCTGACTAGGAATATGACTTTTTCTGTATATAAATATATGTTTATACTGACACATTTTAGGAATGGCTGCCGGTAGTTATCTCTGGGAGATAGAATTAGAAGAGACTCATTTTACATTTTATATTTCTGCATTTTTTGGAACTCACAACCATGTTTATCAGGTACAACTCTCAGTCTGCAAACTCAAGTGCATCTTATTTCTGCAAGAGGGCACACCTAGTGTTGGAGCAGCAGCTGGAGGGGGAGGTAGCAACATAGATTTTTGATTTCCTTTCCTTTGCCGTGGTGTCTGCAGACACCCTGTTCCCATCTGGCCTTTCTGTACTGGTCCGTGAAGCCCTGCTGCATTTTTCTTTTCCTGCCTGTGAGACTCTTTACACCCTCGGGCTGTCCTTAAGCCAAGTTATTTCTGCTCCCAGGCACGTGGGAAACATTCTCCTTCTCCCCCTCTGCTATGACTGGCAGGAAACTCTATGAAGCCAGACTGCTCAGACACACTATGAAGATTCACAACAAACAAGATAAGGCCAAATGGTGAACTGCTGGGAAGTCAGTTATCACAGACAAGGACTGGGTTGGGAAGGCTACTTGAGAGGAGACAGTAAAGGATGGATTCTTGGAAGTAGTGCTCTTTGAGCCGAAATGCCCACTGCTGTGCCCATCATATTATTATGAATTTAATCACAGGATTGTGATTGTAGGACATGATCAAACTCACTGAAGAGCTGAAGAACCTGGCTTAAGAGGGCTGCAAAAGGAAGCAACCACTCGTGTCCAGGCAGCAGGTGTCAGTCATCATGTCTGGGCATGGGCTCCTCCCGGGAGGAGTCAGTCCTATTATTTGTTTCCCTCCATCTTTGTTAGATTCCATTCAAGACTCAGCATTCAGAGACAAAGTCTAAAAGCCCAAATTTGGGTGATGGGCACCCCGCTTCACTAAGGAAGATCAGGGTATCTTTATTTCAAATTTCACCAATAATTTTTTTTTTTTTTTTTTTTGAGACAGAGTCTCACTCTTTTGCCCCCGGGCTAGAGTGAGTGTCGTGGCGTCAGCCTAGCTCACAGCAACCTCAAACTCCTGGGCTCAAGCGATCCTTCTGCCTCAGCCTCCCGAGTAGCTGGGACTACAGGCATGCGCCACCATGCCCGGCTAATTTTTTCTATATATTTTTAGTTGTCCGATTAATTTCTTTCTAATTTTTGGTAGAGACAGGGTCTCACTCTTGCTCAGGCTGGTCTCGAACTCCTGAGCTCAAACAATCCGCACGCCTCGGCCTCCCAGAGTGCTAGGATTACAGGCGTGAGCCACCGCGCCCAGCCCAAATTTCGCCAATAATTTTTCAAAAAGAAGCTGCACTGTAAGTTTCCCCACCAAAAAGTAGGGAGTGAGGGGTGCACATGGATACCCAGCAGCCAGGACTCACGAATGCCTTAAACATTCCAAAGGCATGTTAAAGACATTTTACTATTTTACTTGCTAAATAATCATTGCAATTTTTTACTATCTCATCAATATTTACAACTAGGACTTTACTACCATTCCACTTAGCACATTTCATTTTGAGAAGGAAGTCTGAATTTTTTTTTTTGTAGGATTGGCTCAAGATATATTTCTTCCCTAAGAATAGACTAATATCAAATTATTTCCTACCCTCTCCCCGGTAGTGTTTAAGCAGGTTAGTAAGTAGAATTAGAGAGAGAGATAAAAATAAGATAGACATCTTCATCCACCCCAAGGAATTTATTTGTAGAACTACTGAAAGCTCTCCACTGCCATAGCAGGTGCTCCTTAGTGGTAGGACCAAAGGTATATAATTGCAAAGACCTAAGTTTGACTTTTGTCTTTACACATCACTAATTGCATGTCTTGGACAACTTACCACTAACACCCTTTCTCATTATTAAGCAGGAGAATAATACTATAGCATGGGTTTGTGTGAGAGCAAATAACATAAGGTCTGCAAGAAGGATATGTTTAATCGATGGCACATCCCCTGTTACTAACACCGAGGTTCTAAAATCAATCCTTTCCACCAACTTAGCATCATACAAAAGAAAATTGACCACTATCGAGATGCTCTGAACTCGGACCCTCCCATCATCTGAATTGCCTTTTCTTACCTTAAAATTCATTTTTTTTGTTTTATAGGCTAACTATAAATTATATATATGCTTATATTCTCATGAAACTGCATTTTGCAAGTTATGCTTAGTTTTTAGTTTTACACCAGGTGGCTTGATGGGGGTGGGGACTCTAGCAGATTAAACTGGGTTTAAAACCATCCCAAACGAACCTTTGTGCCATGTAATCTGCCAGTAACCAAATACAACATTTAGAATCTCTGAATAGCATTTGATTGAGGCCTTCTAAAACTTTTCACTTTGCATTTCCACCACCTTTACACCTTGCCAAAGTGTCCTATTGCCAAAGTTGCCATTTAGTTTATTCAATTTCCAAAATAAACACATCATTTAAAAATTATAAAGCCCTTTAGAATTGGCAGTAAGTCTTATCATTGGGAAAGCTTTCTGTGTATATTTTTGGTTTGAAACACCAGTACCTCTCCTTTTCTCAGTGATGCGCAATGTGAAGGCTGGAGTCCAAAGGAATGTGGTTAGGAAGGAACTGAAGTCGGAGAGGATTTATCCCACGCCATCAGCCTTGGCACTGTAATCTACATCAGTATTAAATGTCAGCTGTGTGTTGTCCACCCTGAGGCTCTTCGCTCCCTCTGGGGGTGGAGATCTGATTAGGTAGTTCTGACTCTAGACACAGACACTCTTAGACAAGATACTC
>NW_012147919.1:2168984-2170152 GCF_000956105.1 Propithecus coquereli
ATAACAGATTATAGATCTGTAAACTAAGATCAGTGGATGAAAAGGAAAAAATAATTAGATAATTAGTATCAAAACTGGATTTAATTGACTCAAATAGAAGCCACAGCTTTATTCTGCTGTTGAACGTCAGGAAAACCCCAAAGACCAGGTGACTTTCCATTAAAGCAGGGCTACAGTTTTATGGGGTGGGGAAATTTGGCTACACATCCTTGCAGTTTAGGCTTGGGAAACAGTTTGCATCTTGGAGAACTCGAAGTTGAGAGCTCAATACTGTGCTTGTACCTCCTTGATGGGCAATCCCAGCAAACATCAGAATAGTAATTTCAGAGAACTGTGTTTGTAAATCTTTTGATATGTTGGTCAAGGTTTAATCTTTCACATGACAAGGATGGATAAAGGAAAGAAAAGAAAAAAAAGAAAAAGGAAAAGAAAAGAGAAGAGAAGCAAGAGTAGAAGCCAAGAGGAAGCTGGGTACACGTCAGGATGTAGGTTTTAGTCCATTTCCATGGACTTCAATTAGATGTCCCTGAATGAAAGGACATGGTCAACTAATGTCCTTGTAAAACAAAATGGCATCTACCCCAAGAAAGTTGCAGCTCATCTCTAACTGGAGTTATTCATAAGGATGAAATTATTACAGGACAGTTTGATTGTTGGAGAACTGAGTATCCCAATTTCCATGTTGAACACCAGTTCCAGTAGGTAATAGATCTTGATTTCCTGTTTTCTAAAATGATCAACCTTGGGTGGGGGGAGAGGTGGTTTTCTCTTTTGTCTTTTGGCCTGAAAGTTGGAGAAACTCAAGATTATTTAATCACGGAAACTTGGTCACTGATTTAGTTGTAATATATAAGCTGTTAACCATGAACACAAGAAGCCACTATTTCAAGGAAAATGATATACCCACCTCTGGGGAAGCCTTTTTCTCATTTTAAAAAAAATGTCTAACTTGGGTAAAAACAACATTTATTAGTATAAAAGAGTAATATCATTTTTTATTAGGGCTGTTTAAAACAGTAGAGTAGTCTAGATACAAATGATCACTTTGAAAATAAGACACTCTCCCATCTTGATTTAAAATTTGCCAGGAAAGTCATTTTTATAAAATGATCTATGGTGCCATTCTACAAGAATATAAAAAAAAATTGTAAAATATTTAGAGCTCAAT
>NW_012147919.1:2170202-2173466 GCF_000956105.1 Propithecus coquereli
AGCTGCAACTAAAATGAAATCTGTTGTGGTGCTTTTTTCCTCCTTCTTCAGGTTTTCTAAGGTGACAGTCAGAAAATAAATGGCACTTTGACACTGTTAAGCAGTGACAGAGCTAATATTTATTGTTTCAGAGGAGCATCAATGTCACTTTGATTGGGCTGTTTGTTTTTAAGGGCACTGCCATTTGGATTTGGACTGGCCACTGAATCACCTCTTTGTTATTGACTTGTGTATTGTTATGGAACTGATAAAACTGTTTGGGTGGGTTACAAGTTCCAAGGAACTTCAAGCAGCCCTACAGCACAATTCTATGTGCGTGTGATTTGGAATCATTCATTTTCCAGATGTCAGGATGTGAAAGACTTCTCTGTATAGAACCGAAAATCGTTTGTGCCTAAGGACCCGGGCTATTTTTCTATTCTACACTGCCGTTTAAAACATTTAATGATTTTTAACGTTATACTTTATAAGAATAAAAATGCAATGCCTTCATCAGTTTGGGAAAAAATTGAAAAGGAAAAGATTTTGACATATCTTGAAAGCATCACAAATGATGACGGGGGTCTTGATGAAGGGCCCTCCTGTTTTTGTTTGCTAGTTTCCACACTGAGATATAGAAGACTAGCACACCCGTGTGGCTGGTATCATCTTTGCCTTCTCCGTATGATTTTCGGTCCATAAAATTCAACAAATACTGATCTAGCATCCCTCCATTAAATGCTATCTACCTATAGAACTTAAACCAAAATTTAAATTAATCTTTATTCATTGTATTGGAACCTCTTCACTCATGCACACTGAAAGAAATTAGAAATATTTTACCCCGAAATATATTTCTTTCACATATTTTGAGATGGCTGCCATGAATCACACAGATAGAAGTAACAATGCAAAGCTGCCTTTTGTTGGGGGAATTTATATCTGTAGAGAATACAGCCAGGTCTATCCTCCCCTCATCTGGAAGGGATTAACTGAGAGCTGACATCTTTTAAGGTCTGAAAGGAAACATTTACCATCTATTCTCTCTGAGGGCTGCTACCTTTAAGGTTGTGTAACAAGACCTCCTTTGCTACCTACTCAAGTCTCTTCCCTTCTCCTTCGCAAAATCCGTTTTTCTGCTTTTAAAGCTCCCATTCTTTAAAAACTTCTGTACCTCATTGAAGAGTTGAATCTTCATTGTTGAGTGTTCCCATGTATACATGTTAAAATAAACCTGCACAGCTTTTCTCTTATTAATCTGCTTTATCGTGAGTTGATTTTTCAGCAAACCTTCTGAGGGCAAAGGGGTAATTTTCCCTTCACCTCAGCAACCCCAAGCCAGAGGGGGTAATTGCTAAAATGCATTGATGTATGATATGCCAGGTTTGAGTGATGTGTCCTAGAAAATGTCCTGGGGAAGACATTGTGGGTAATCAGGAGAGGCCTTTATGTTATTTGTTAGTTACCACATTCAAATGGTGAAAACAGTTTCCTCTGTAGTTCCTGGTGACCAGGAGTTTGCATTTCTCTATAGATACAGATACAGTGTTGCATGCAGTCTGATCACTATTATGGTCAGAGACATGTAGTTGTAGATGTCTCTCTATTAAGACCCAGAGAGACAATTACCTCTTACCATATGTCAGGTACTGTGCTGGCTTGCACCCCAGGATAATCATGTTCTTTACATAGGAAAGTAACATAATTGCCAACAGGACCATCTGATGCCCTTCACCATTTCTTTACCAACATGTGCTTCCAACACAATGGCCTCCAAGAGAAAGCGATGCAGGTGGAATTTCATTCCGTAGGTCACCTCACCTTCCTTGAAAACCCTTTCTTCTCTTGATTTCTGGAGTACATTTTCCCCTGTTTTTCCTCCTTTCTCAGTGGCCACTTGTCTTTATTGTTCCTTGTGAGCGACACTTTATCTCCCTCACCTCCAATGTGAGGACTAAGTCCACAGGCCCATCCTCTACAGTCATGTCCAACATGATCACATTTAATCTCAAAGCCTTAAATATAATCTATGTATTCACCAAGTTATATTTCTGACCTAGACTTCTTTCTCTAGAATGAAGATTTATATCCAACTGCTTACTCCAGATCTCCACTTGCTTATGTAGTAGGAATCTCAGATTTAAGATGTATAAATTTAACCCTTGGTCTTCCTCCCCGAATCACTTCCTGCCATCTTCCCATCTCTGTGTCAACTCCATTCTTCTAGTTGCTTTGGCACAGAAAAGGTTTTTCTTACATCTCATGTCCCATCCTGCCAGTTCTATCTTCAAGTTGTACCCTCACGCTGGCCACTGCTCACCACCTCCACTGATGGCATTCTGGCCAAAACCAGCACAGCCTCTCCCCTGAAGGGGTGAAATAGCCTATCAGCTGGTCCTGACTTTGCTTCCTCCTACACACAAAGGGAAATGCAGGGATCCTTTTAAAAGGCAAATCTAGTGAATCCACTGCTCTTCCCAAAACCACCCAATGGAAAGAGCTAAAGTATTACCAAGACCCACAAAGCCCTGCCTGATCTAGACCAGCCACCTCCATCTCATCTCCCACCCACTCTCCCTCTCATCGACTCCCCTCCAGCCATGTTAACCTCCATGTTTTTCTTGAACACACCAAGCACACTCCTACTTTAAGTCCCTTGAACTTGCATTCTCATATACCTAGGATGCTCTTCTTCTTCTGTGTGTGGCCGACTCCCTCACTTTCTTTGAGTCTGAGCCCCTGACACCAGCTCAATGAGGACTTCTGTTTCCACCATCTTCAAAATTACAGTCTTCACCTTGGACAAATCAATTTCCCTTCACTTCCTCATTTCTTTCCTTCACATCTACTACCACCATCTTACCTACTATATAGACTTATGAGTAGACATAGACATAGATGTCGAATAGCTACAGTGTAGCTATAGACAGGTGTCCACTGTTTATGTTGTGACTCTGCATTACAATGTGAGTAACATTTCTTATAGTTCTTCGTTTAACAAAATGCCTAAATACTAAAGATGCAAAGATAAATACTGTGATCCCTTCCTCAGGAGCTCAAATAGAAGAGAGTAGTCTAATTTAAATAACCATAAATATAAATAGAAAAAATTACTACAACATTTGAAGTCATGTGGGTTTAAATGAATTTTGGAATATGACTTAACTAATTCACAGTGTTAACCCCACTTTCTTACATAAATAATTTAGCTAAAAATGAAATAATCAAAATATGAGAGATAACATGTATTTTAAAGATGACTTGGGAATAGAAATAGTTGAGAGC
>NW_012147919.1:2173516-2175479 GCF_000956105.1 Propithecus coquereli
TAAGAATTAAATCTTAAGTGGATGCTTTACATTTCTTCTCCTTGCCCTGTGAAATAAAGTGAGTTCATGAAAGTGACTTATAAGTTTTCTGACAAAAAAAAATCCACTCTATAACAAATGCATTGAGTAGATGTCTATGCAAGAGGTATGTTAGACAATGTCAGGATGTCCTCCTACCAGAGGCCACCAATATCAGTGTGGCATTCGAATTGTTCCTTGAAGCCATGTTGTCACTAGATCCTTTGGTATTAATAGTTACGCTTTGATTATTTGTGAAATTCTAGGGGCTATGCCTGCCACCTGTGCCTAGAAGTCTAAAAGGATTTAGAAGATTCAAGCTACAAAAGTCAAGCAGAGATTTGGCTCAGGACAGGTTTTGTTTTTATTTTTGTTTTTGTTTTTAACAAAATAACAGGGGCAGAGAAATTGAATATTCTTTCTCAGGCAACTCCTATTAGTAGAGGCAGTTGCCAGGAGAATGGGATTGTTTCCACACTGGCAAAGAATTTTATACAAAATTGCCTTGACTGTTGTCATTTTCCACTACTAGGAAGACAATCAACATTAGTTACTTGTTCTTCAACAACGTACATTGTGCTTACATTCTTTTAAGAATTTGTTATTTTGCCTGATTCTGTAACCACTTACTTATGTGTCTGTCTCCCCCTTAAATCCTTACAGTAAGGCAGACAACATATTTTAGACATTTTTTATCCCTTGTAATTAAAATATTATTTGGAATAATTGATGAAAAAAATTAAATGACCAAATAATGAATGAAAGGAATCTGGGGGTGGAGCAACACAGAAGAAGCAATATAGTCTGTAAAATTGAAATTAGCATTCCCTAATTATAGCAAGTATTTTACCATTACGATTCAGGAATAGGGCCATATATGTATTCATTACGTCCTTCACAACTGTTAAAAATAAACTTGGGAAATCCTGAAAGAGCTACAGTCCAAGACTATAGAACTCTTAATTTTTACAGGATAAGTTGTCCACCCCCCACCAAAAAAAAAAAATGCACATATTTGTAAGAATGTTTCTTTTCACTTTTAATCTTACTATGGTGATTCATAATTTGACTCTTATTAGGAAACTAGTCACTTCAACAACTCTGACTGGGGTTTAATGTATCTGTGTATTCACGACTGATTTTACCAAAGTTGTGAAAAGGGGACAACAAGAAGTTTTCTATTCAAACTTGGAGGTTGAGATTAGACAAGAATATAATTGAGCTATAGAAGTAAACAAGGTATTCCTTCTGTTTTTCAGAATATACCGCACCCCTTAAATTTATAGATAAAAAATATCAAAGTGATATGGTAAAGAAACGAAAAATCCTCTTTGAATTTAGGATAACCAAGATTCCATCCATGATGAGCAGCTATAAAATCACAAGTGGAGACCAATTTGAAGTTCAAGGCAATTTGAAGTTACAGCTGCAACTAAAATGAAATCTGTTGTGGTGCTTTTTTCCTCCTTCTTCAGGTTTTCTAAGGTGACAGTCAGAAAATAAATGGCACTTTGACACTGTTAAGCAGTGACAGAGCTAATATTTATTGTTTCAGAGGAGCATCAATGTCACTTTGATTGGGCTGTTTGTTTTTAAGGGCACTGCCATTTGGATTTGGACTGGCCACTGAATCACCTCTTTGTTATTGACTTGTGTATTGTTATGGAACTGATAAAACTGTTTGGGTGGGTTACAAGTTCCAAGGAACTTCAAGCAGCCCTACAACACAATTCTATGTGCGTGTGATTTGGAATCATTCATTTTCCAGATGTCAGGATGTGAAAGACTTCTCTGTATAGAACCGAAAATCGTTTGTGCCTAAGGACCCGGGCTATTTTTCTATTCTACACTGCCGTTTAAAACATTTAATGATTTTTAACGTTATACTTTATAAGAATAAAAATGCAATGCCTTCATCAGTTTGGGAAAAAATTGAAAAGGAAAA
>NW_012147919.1:2182179-2189988 GCF_000956105.1 Propithecus coquereli
GAAAATTCAATACGTTTTGCAACATGAAATCTTTTACAAAGGGTAGGAGAAGCTAGTAAACCATGAAGAGGGTTTTCAGATGGTTCTGCCGTTTTGTTTGCTCTCCCTGAAATTTAAAAAGGGCTTGATACATGCCTGGTATCAGAATCAAAGATCACTAGCAAGAACAGAGATTCCTAATTATTTTTTAAGCCCATGTTGCCTTTGATAAACAGAAAAAAAATTGTATGTTCTTCTTTTAAATCTTATTGAATTTTCAGGATAATTGGCTATTATGACTAAACATGAATCGAAGCAAAGGGACAAAGCGCTGTCTATTTTCAAACTCTATTTTATCTCCCCCAAGATGGCCATCACCGGAAGGGGCATGATACTGGACCCACCCTCCAGACTCTTCCACCCACACAAATCATTGCTCAAGATCCCGCAGACTCATGCATATTCACTGACTCTTCATGTCGTAATGCCCTCAGCAATTTCAGGGAAAATCAAAACAGGTAAAAAAAAAAAAAAATGACTGAGGCCTGACAGCTGCAGAAGGTCACCAAATTAAATTCATAGGGTTATCTCCAGTCCACCATAACACGCAGAGGGAGAAACGCACTCATGCTCACGCTTTGTCCAGAGTATCCTCCAATCCTTTCTACCATCTGGTTTCATGAAAGAGTCAGACTCCTTTGACTGTGTTAGATGCCATACACATCAGAACATAGATTCATCAGTTGTAAAATACGCATTTTCAAAACCTCTTGATTCTCAGAATGAAACCTGAAAAGTTGTAAAACAAAGGGGGGGGGGTAGATAAAAGGAGAGAGAGACAAAGTAAAAGAGAAAGATACAGACACTTAAAAATCAGACTCATCAACTGGAGGTTGCCAGCACCATTCCTGCCCCAGAATGTCTCATGGATGGGACTTTCTGATACCCTGAAGGATAGGAATTCAGATCTGGGTTTAATTTAGACAAATATATTTACGTATTGTTTTTCTTATACCTGACGCTTCTTAAACAATGTATAGCATTACATGAATTCTTTTAAAAAGATAATGATTTAAGGATCTAGTGGGAACACAAAGGAGGACATTTGAAATAGTGAAGGATACAAAGGGAAAGGGTCCATGACCCAGAGGGAAACTGAGGCACCTGTGCCAACCATGGCTCCTCACAGTGGGGACACTGGGACCAGAGAGGGGGAAGCTCTCAGATTCCTGGAGAAAAGCAAGTCTGTAGAGAGGTCACTTTTCTGCTACAGAGCCGAATTTCACAGCAGACAGGGTAGCAGAAAACTCTGGACCCGAGACAAGTGTAGGAGGCCGGTTGTGAAATGACTCCCAGTGATCCTCTTGCCTGGCATTCATGCCCCTGTGTAATCTTCTCTGCCTACGTGCAGGCTGGACCTAGGGACTCACTTCTAAGGAAGAGAATGTGATACGAGTGCAGGGCTGTCACCCCCAGGAGTAGGTTGTAGAAGACTGATTCGCTGTCTTGCTTGCACTCGCTCTCTCTGGCAACTGGTCACTTTGATAAAGCCCCAAGTTGTGAGCTGCGCTGTGGAGAGGCCCTTGGAGCGGGAAACAGAAGAAGCATCTGGCCCACAGCCAAGAAGGGACTAAGACCTCAGTTCAACAGCCCACAAGGAGTTGGATCCTACCCACAACCACTGAGTCCTTTACACGAGGGAACAAGAGGGAGGCAGGAGGGTCGACTTCAGAGAAGGAGCTGTGATGAGGGAAGCAGGGGTGGGAAAAATGCACTTTGGAGATGGAGATGGAGATGCCACGGCAGAAGGAACGTTGGCAGCCTCTAGAAGCTGAAGAAGCCAGGAAATGAACTCTCCCTGGAGCCTCCGGGAAGAACAGAGCTCTGCTGATACCTTAATCTTAACTTATAAGACTCATTTTGGACTTCTGACCTCTGGAATTGCAAGATAATAAATTTATGTGGTTTTAAGCTAAATTTGTGGTAATTTGCTACAGTTTTGCAGTAGGAAACTTATACCTCTGTATATACTCTGTCCTATTATTCTCATTAAATCAACTCACTGTTTACATACAGGTATGTTAAAAAGGACTTATGAGTTTGGAGCACTGAGTGTACCCACCCTCCCCAATATATTATGAAAGAAAACACAAAACTGAGGAAATATCAAGATTGGCACACATACGCCTAAGATCATCCCATGTACCGAGGGGTGTGAGGATTGCATTTTAGCAGGTGGCACAAAAAGGGAAAAGCCACATGAGGCCTCTCAGAATCCAGTCGTGTGGGCAGGATGAGGCTTTGTTTGCTCAAGTGCATTTTGGCTGTGAGTGCGACAGAGTTGGAAGTGATCACTAACAACTACAAATCCTCCAGCTGAATTTGCCTGTTTAATTAGGCTTTTCAAAGTCGGAGAAAAGACTTCTTGGAGTCCCACTCTGCTGACTGCATGTAGGACTTTCTCTTGGAGAGCACAAATGTTTTGCCTTTGCCATGAAATTGACCCACACTAGAAGGTTGTTCACCATGTGTGGTCTCACTTGAAGAGGGAACGGTGATATACTTAAAACTGATCCACAGATGAGTGAAACAAGCCCAGCACGGTGGTTAGATTTACAATACACCAGTGGTTCTCAATCTGGGGTGATTTTTTTCCCCCAAGAGACACTTGGCAATGTCTGGAGATATTTATGTTATCATGACTCAGGACTGATGTTGGCTTCTAGTAGGCAGACTCCACGGATGTTGTAAAATATCCCACAACATCCTCACCACCCCCTCCCAAAACACACATACAAACACACAACAAATAATTATTCAGCCCCAGAGAAACCCTGCACTAGACACCGAACCTGCTGAATTTCTTAAATTATTAAAAACTCAGGGAAGGACAGGATAAGACAGCCTGGTCCTCTGGTATTACTACAGACTGTCTTTAAAGAATTCAATACAAACAGACCACGCAATTGTATTAGGAGCAGGAAGGTAGAGAGAAGAGGAGGAGGACTGTGGCAGAGGAATCGCAAAGCAATAACGTCTCTGCAGTATTGGGAGCTATTTCATGTTCTACCGGTCTGAAAACTGTTCTCTTCACATCAAAATCAGGGGGAGAGGGAGGTGCAGGGTAGAAGGGAATGGTACCTTCACAATCTCTGACTGTCACCATCATAGCACAGGGTCAGAGAGACAGGAAGCAAAAAAAAAAGAAGTCCCAAACACATGAAGGCTGACATTTAAAAATAAACATGGAGCAGATGCTGACAGAGAAACCAGGAGTGCTCTTCAGTCAGAAAACAGCCCTAAGGATCCACAGCATCGATCCAAATGTGGATGGGACAACAGAGGACACAGAATATCCTGGGACATTTTCAATAACTAGCAAACAAATGATCAGAGTGCTCAAAAATAAATGACTTCGACAAACCAGAGGCAAAGCCATTCCCTCATTCAAATTCAGCTATGCTTCCGTAGTAACACAAGATGGCTAGTTAATGAAGAATCAAACTCTACAAAGAACATGTTTGTGGTGGTGGTTGGCTCAATGCTCTCCAATCATATTTCTTCTTCTTGTACATGCAAAAAACCCTAAATTTCCCAGTCTTCTGTGCAGTTAGCTTGGAGTCACGTGACTGGATTCCAGCCAATGAGCTATTGTTAATATTAGAGGAAGCGATGTCTGCCATTACAGGCCTAGTCCAAAATGTCCCTGCATGACTGGGCACACTCTCTCTTCTCTGCAGCAATTAGGAATTCCAAGTGTTGGAGATGGTGGCTTTGCCCTTTGAGGTGAGCCATCCGGGAAAGTCTTACACTTGGCCATGACATGAGTGATGAAATGTGTTATGTTAAGCCACTAAGATTTATCTATTATAGACACCATTGGCTCTAATATAAGACCCTTGGCATGCAAGCCCTTAACATATTAGTTTCAACTATTTGAGATTATAACAAATTATTACAAATTAACAGCTTAAAACAAGACCTATTTATTATTCATAGTTCCATGGGTCAGAAGTCTTGGCGTAGAATGGTTCAACTAGGTCCTCTTCTTAGGTTTCACGAGGCCACAATCAAGATTTTGGTGGGGCTGGGTCATGCTTTGAAGAAGATTCTACTTTCAGGCTTATTCAGGCTGTTGGCTCAGTTCAGTTCCTTATTCTTGTAGGACTGAGATCCCCATCCCTCCTTGCTAGCTGTCGGCTGGGGACCAGCATTTGCTCCTGGAGGGTGCCACATTTCTTCTAATGCTTTCCCCATGGCCTCTCACTCTTCAAATCTCTCTGCCTGCAACCAAAAAAGTTCTCTGCTTTTAAGGACTCATGAAATGAGATGGAGCCCACCTAGATAATCCAGGACCATCTCCCACTTTTCAGATTCAGAACATCAAAATCTGCAAACTTGTTTTTGACATGTAACATTACATATTTACAGGTTCAGAGGGTTTAGGGTATGGACATGTTGGGAGTAATTCTGCCTACCACAGAGTGACACTGAAGTTTCATAACTTATAGTGAGTTGTGGGCTCTGTTGCCCAGGCTGTTCTTAAACACCTGGCCTCAAGCGATCCTCTTACCTCAGCCTCCCAAAGCGCTAGGATTACGGGCATGAGCCACTGCACCTAGGCCCCACTGCTCTTCTTATTGGTTGTCTTACTGCTGTTAAACTCTGATGAACTGCACTTATGGAATTCTCACATTTAGAGATTTGCAAAGGTCTGAGATGTATCCATTGTCAATGTCAAGAATCAGTTTTGTTATTTTTCATTTGGTCTTTATAAATCATATTTATCATCATTTGCCTAATAAGTTATATTTAATTCTCAATCAATCCTTATAATTTTCTTTTTAAAGTTTCAAGCAAAAGAATCCCATTAAGTATTAATACAAAGTATCCATGGAGAATATATGTCACACGTTACCTTCACTCCATTCCCTTGCTCAAGACAGACATTGCTAATCGATCATGGCACTATTTCCCAGTAGACCAATAATCAGCCTCAGAATCCCTCTTAAGTCAGAATTCTAAGAAGTCACTACCATTCAAGTGGAGCTGGAAATTTCATATTGGCAATTCAGAAAAAGCCACTTAGGTAAACAGAACCATGTGCTTTGGCCTGCCTTTTTTACTTGTGTTTTTTTTTTAATGTTAAACTCCATATATTACATATAGGACTTTCTGATAAGATGTTTTTGCTTCTTAGTTGCTTAAAGAAAACAAGATTTTTCAGTAAAATTTTAGGTGGCTCTAAGCTTTATATACTAAAGCTTTATTATTAAATATCTGACTATATTATGATGCCGATTCTTTAACAGGTTCTTCTACCTGTTAGAAGAACTTTACTTTGTTGCAGTGCAATATTGTGGTGTGGCTCTCTGACTTTAGCATGGAGAGTTGCAAACATGATTGCTATATTTCCTGTACTTCCAGCAACTGTTCATTCTACATCAATGTTTGTAGCTTTTATGATTTCAAGACTGAGATCATATGTGCAAAGGGATAGCAATGTTCTTTCAAGATGCCTAAACTATACCATTTAGCCATTTACAGATTATCTGGAATCATGCAGAGGATTCAACAGAGTAGGATGCATTAATCTAAACTCATAGCAGATTATGACCACAGAGAGATGAAGTATTATTAATTGCCATGACTAGCTTAACTTCATACTATCAAACAAATAAGCTGATGAAACCATGGTAACTCCAACTTCTACTAACAAAGAAATTCTTTATATGTATAATATATTAAAAATCAACTACTCCAAGCTGTCTTCTCCCTTGTCACCATTTGTTTTATAAGGTAACACCATAGTCTACTGTCAATGGGTCATTAAGCCACACTCATGTAAGCCAGTGTGAGTCTGAGGACCATTGAGCATGGTAAATTTGCCCTTCTGCACCAGAATTAAATAAACATCGACACTAAATAACACTGCAGTGATCTTCCAAGATCTCTGGTGGAGTAGTTAATAGCCCTTGGAATGTCCCATTTCCTTCTTGACATGATGTGTTATAAACAGCTATCCATTTGGAGTGCTGTGCAAAACAGAATGAATACAAGCTAGTTAAGTATTTAACATTAAATTGTTGGTCTTCTTTTTTCCTTCATCTTACCACTGCCAATGTTTTTCAGAACTACTATTTTATACAAAGGGAGTCACAGAGTTGCTCAATTTATAGATGGATCATAAATGAGCCACCCATCAGAAGTTAAATGTATATATACACACACATACACACACACATTATTTGGTCAACTAGTTTTATAATTTTGTGACTTGGTGAACGTTAGTTGTCAACAATAATAAATATGGCCACTTTATATAAAAATACAGGTTCTTTTGAAAAGTAAGAGAACTGGCAACACTAGACATGAATTTTGTAATGAGGCTGGAAAGGAGACACATACCCTCTCTGGTTCCTTACAGACCTGTAGCCATGCCCTGCCCAATGCAGTTAATAACTTTTACTCCCACTTGTTACTTATACCTAGCCTAAGCCCTTGCTGCTCTCAGTGTGGTCCAGGAATGAGCAGTGTCAACATCACCTGGGAGCTTGTAGGACATGCAGAATCCCAGATCCCACCCCAAACCTACTGAGTCAGATTCCTCCTCTTTGAGAAGATCCCCAGTTGACTCATGTGCCCTTTAGAGAAGTGTTGGTAGAGAATCAGGCTGGCTCAGGATAGAAGCCAGATACTCAGTTTCTTTAGGGTTGTCTTGGCTTCCTCTGCCTTTGGCTTTTAGCCTCACTTCTACCTTCCTCCTCGACTTACTTTGTTCCTTGAATTTAACGCTTGCATTGATAGATTCCAGTTGTCTCCAGTGTCCCCTTGTCCTCTACAGACATTCACAGGACACCAATATCTAAGGGGGCAAAAACATCCTCATTCTACACTAATAATGCTATTATAACTAACAATTTTTCTAATTAGAATTGTAGAATCTCTTGCTTGTGTGGAACATTGTGAAGGTCTTACAGCCACGTGATTGCTGTAATGAGCTGAATCACTGCCCCCTCCCCATACAAAGATATGTCTGTGTCCTAACCCCCAGAACCCCCCCGTAAATGTGATCTCAATTGGAAAAAGGTTCATCGCTGGTGTAATTAAGTTAAGGATCCAGAGACGAGAACATCCTGAAAGATCGAGGTTGGTCCTAAATCCAACCACAACTGTCCTTAAAAGAAACACAGAGGAAAGACATAAAGAGGAGAAGAAAACTCTCCCAAGACGGAGACACAGATGCAGTGGTGCAGCCACAAGCTAAGGAATGCTGGCAGCCATGAGAAGCTGGAAGAGGCCAGGAACAGAACCATCCTTAGAGCCTCTGGAGGGAGCACAGCACTGCTGACACCTTAATTTCAAACTTCCAGCCTCCAGGACTGTTAAACAGTAAATTTCTGTCCATAAAAGCTAACCAGTTTGTGGTGATTTGCTATGGCCGTCACAGGAATGAATGGTAAAATCACGGTAGGTAGAGAGGAGGGCTGGGACATTGAAATCACGAGGGAGAGTCTTAGAAATGAGTTAGACATGGAGAATCTGAGGCACCAGACTTACTGAATCAGAAACCACATTTTAATAAGATCTCTACATGATTCATATATATATTAAAGTTTGATGTGCCTTTCAATTTCAATTAGCGGATTTGGCAGACTGTCTTAACCCCATGTTTCTGTTCCCCCGTATGTACAAAGTATTCCTTCTCCTCTGTCTTGTCTATGAGATAATGTTAGTTGAAACACAAATTCCAGAAGAATTCAGAAACACTCAACTTCTAACTTAGCGGGTGAGGGCCTTTCCAACTCCTTGATATGACACCGTGAGAAC
>NW_012147919.1:2192453-2212655 GCF_000956105.1 Propithecus coquereli
TGGCCTAAGGACTCATGACTTGCTTCAATCCTACAAAAACAAAAAGTCAACTGTTCTCTTTAAATACTACTTCCTTACTATTCTTTCCATCCTTTTTCTGGAACTTTATTATTCACATGGAGAAAAATGTGCCTCCCTGGAAAACTGTGCACGGTTTAGACCAGGGGTCAGCAAATATTTTCTGTAAAGGGCCAGATAGTAAAAATTTTAGGCTCTGTGGGTCATAGGGTCTCTGTTGCAACTATCGACTCTATGCCGTCATGTGAAAGCAGCTACAGAATAACACATAAAGGATGAGTGTGCTATGTTCCAATGAAACTTTTTAATATACAAAAACAAGCAACAGACTAGATTTGGCCCGATTCCATAGTTTGTCAACCCCTGGTTTTGAACACACTCTCCTGGGTTATTTGAGTCTAGCCTTTCATCGCCGTTGAGCTGTGTTACCACCCTACGAGCTATAGAGAACTGGAAGCAATGAGAAAGGATGCTTGTCCACGGACATGAAAGTTCTGACCCACAGAGGCTCAATTCGCTTGCCTCTCAAGCTTGCACGAAAAAACCCTGTTTTGTGTCATCTATTTGTAAATTCATTTCAATATTTCTTTACTCAATATAAATGTGTCTTTCTTTGATTTCTTTAAATGGGTTGCAACATTTTAGATTCCCTCATTAATAATGAGTTAAATCAAATCTTTAACATGTGTTCATTTTCTATCTGAGAATTATGATTTTATCTATTTTAGTATTATTATCCTTCAACATCCAGGTGCTGGAATCTCTCAGTCTTTATGACACCTAACTGGTTTTTCATAGTTTTAAACCTCTTTGTTCTATATCATGGTGAATTCTTAGTATTATATTGGCAATACTAATTGTCTTCTTGAAAATGTCTATTTAAGAATTAAGCCATGCACTGAATGTCTTATTTGAAGGATTATGCTTTTCATTTCTAACATTGCTACTTGATTTCCACATTTATTTCATTGCTGCTTGTTTTGTTTTACAGTCTCATATTCTTCCTTATGAATACGGTTTCTATACTTATGTCTTTGAATGTCTTCGACGTACCATAACAAAGTAAGCTCCGCGGGGCAAGGCATCCTGAACGGTGCATGACACACATTCCGCACTCGATGAATAGTTGCTGCCTTGCACTAGGTTTTTCCAGATGGGTCTAATTGTTCTAATCATTTATTTTGCAGCTTCCTAGGCATTAAATAATTTCTTGTGCTTTGTTTACAAACCATTCTAACTTAGCACATCTGCACTTACTGGACAAGCATACAAAAATTTTGAATGGAATGTGTTATTTTTATATTTTTTGCTTTTCCTTGGTGATTTCACACACACACACACACACACACACACACACACACTACTGTTGTTTATGCCTCCTCCAGTCGTCTGAGTGCCCAATCTAGTATTGGTTCTTTCAGTGGCATTTGAGAGTCCAAATGTGTGGAGACAAAGAGGATGCCCCATATCCAGCCACTAAATCTGGGAAGATTTTGATCGAGTCTTGGTTTCAAGGCTGAGATTGCAGCCTCGTATTTCCCCAGGTCTTCGGCTTTCTGAAATCATAAGCCTTGGCAGCAATATGTGGAGTTTCTTTTAGTGTTCTTCCAGCGTGGTCTCTTCCCAGCTCTCTCCTCTAAGCAGTGCGCTTGCTTCTGGTTTCCCACCTCCGGTGCGGTATTTCTAGCCCGATTTCCCTCAGGCGCTGTCCTGCAAGCCAGGGCTGCCTGCATCCGTACCAGGAGCCCAGCGTGAGATGTTTTCAAGACTAGCTACATTTTGCTTTATTTTTTTTTTTGGTATTTCTCATTTGACATTTCATCTGTCATTGCTGTTTCTGAAACTGAGAAACCAAATCAAAATATGCCGATCCCAAAATATCTTGTCCACAACTGTGTTTATTATTCACATTGTATAATGTAAGTCATTTAAATATTTAATAAAATAAAATTTTGCATTGATATATGTTGAATTTGACAGAAAAGTCAATTAGATACAGTACTTGGAAGGATATAAATAAATAAGAATGATTTAAAAAATATTTGAGGAATGGAGGTTGGTAATTTAAAAATAGCCTCTAGAAAAGCTAATGAGTACTGCACTGATATCTACAAACTGATAAAGACTTCCCAGCCATGTTCAAAATGCAATCTTAAAACATTAAATATTACAAAATCACCTCCAAAATGATTTTTAACCCTTGCATTTTTCCAGAACCTTCAAGTTCTAAAGATATATTCCTGAGCTATTCTGTCCACCACCTATTAAGAAGATAACATCTTCATTTGAAGGAGGTTCATGCAAAGAGACAGAAAATTGAGTGTTTAATGAGTTTGTAATGATTCCTTTCAAATAAACTTAGCACATCTGCATTACTAAGCATACATATAAAGAGTAAAGTTTGAATTTGTTTCTTGGGGGCTGTCTACAAATGGGACAAAGCAGTGATGTCCAAAGATGCCTGTGTATTCCTTGGTTTCTTCTCATCAGAATTCAGGATCACAGATACTGGAGATTTTAATGATGGGTCAGATCAATTAGATTGGCAGTGACCGAGGTGATTTTGACTCCCAAGAGATGCTTGGCAGTAGCTGGAGACATTTCTGGTTATCATACCAGGGGAAGGATAAGCTGCTGGCCTCTAGGGAGTTGAGGTCAGGGTCATTGCAAAACACCCTCCAATGCACAGGTCAGCCCCACAACAGATTTATATGACCCAAAAAGCCAATAGGGCAAAGGTTGAGGAACTGTGGGGCACACTTTACAATCCCCATTTGAGAAGTGTTTAATACATGTTATGTATAATTATATATATGGATGATATGCATATATTTTAAATTTTATATATACATAAAACATCACTATGTATATATGTGCAGGCTACTTTACCCTCTAGGAAAACACAATAAGGTGTTATTAAATTTAGGGAATTTCCTGCCATGTGTCTTGGTTCTTTCCATAAGTGCTTCCTGTGTTGAAGATACTGTCCTGACTGAGCACTAATTAACTCACTGAACCTTCATGACACCCCCAGGTGGGTACTGTTACTGTCCCCATATTATGCATGGGAGGACTAAGATCTAGAGGGGTTCAGGAACTTCCCTGAGGCCACAGAACTAGTAAGTAGAGAATCCGGGATTCTCACCCAGTCTAGTGAATCACTCTGCAATGTTATCTGGCTGCTGACCCAATAAGATTTTTAAGGCCCTTTCTGCTGAGAATCCTGTCACCTTCCATCTTGCACTTTACAAATGATAAACTCATGCACTGGTTTGCACTTAAGGAATACTAAAGTCTGAATCATTAAGAAAACTTCGGCAGGGGAAAAAGGCACACATCAAAGCCACAGAGATGAATGCTAATGAGAAGAGTAAACATATAAAACTGCATGTTTTTTCAAAAACAATTTTCAAGTCCCTACCAGGTGCTGCTGCAGATAAAGCAGGGTCACGGAAACATTTCCCCGTGTAAGATGAACAGGAGGTTCACCAAGCCACAGTCTCAGCCTAGGGTGTTTCTTACAGCTAAACTGCATGTTACGTTTGATTCATATTGGCTGGATTTCATCACAGGATCCTGGAACGCCCAGAAAACACAAAAAAGGCAGACTCAGGCCGTGATCAGAAGAATTTTATTATCTAAGTTGCAACATGCAAATATCTTCTTTGCATTCTACTTTCTGCAAACACAGAGTGAACAAAATAAGTAGGAAAAGATGAGGAGAAAAGGAGTGTGGTTCATGCTTCACAAAGTCCTGTAGGTTATTACCATGTTTTAAATTGTGAGTTGCAAACACAAGCTGTTCTTAAACAAGAACAAAAAGAAAAAGCAGATGGTTTCTTTTTACATCCTGTGAAACTTTTCCTGAATACAAGCGTATGTTCCCTTCTCCCCAGCTGGCATTCCCCATGCAAATGATCTGTTTATTTATTTATTTTTTGTCATTTTGAGAAAAATTCTTAATGCCCATCCTCCATCCCACTCTAAATGCCACAATACCTAGAAATAAGAGAAGGGAAAGGAAATTGCCAAATTATTTGATCAAAGTAAATCTCATTGCGTAGAAACATGTTTGAGTCTAAGGCAAATATCATCATGACCTTATTATTATTACTATTGTTTTAACATTATATATGTTTTTCTCAGCAAACATTCTTGCTAGTCAATTGTTTTTGCTCTATGTGACATAGTAGAAAGAATGTGAGATGTGTAGTTGTAAAGACTTGCATTCCAATTCTTGCTCAGCCACTTACTAGATAGCCTTGCACCTTTGGAAATATTATTTAAAAACGCTTTTTTCTCTGTGATCCTCAGTTCTTTAATTTGCAAAAAAAATGGAGACAGTTACATCTGCCTTTTCAAGGAGATTTTTAAGAGAAATGTATATAAAGTACTGGAACAAGATTGACCCTCAATAAACAGTCGCTAATAACCATGATGAAATCGTGGCAAATTGTTCCCTCACGTGTCAAAACTATCGTTCTTGGACCAACAGCATCAGCATCACTTGGGAGCTTGTAAGAAATACAGAATCGCGGACCTACTAAATCTGGTTCTGCATTTTACACAAGACCCCAGACGACTCTTCATCCCGGTTCAGTTTGAGAGACACTTGGACTAAACCTTGTTTGCCTCGTTCACGTAAATAATACGAACACTGGCACTCGCTTCATAGATCGGAAGATGAAATAAGAGTGCATTGTGTGTACAGCGTTTCATGAAGTGCGTAGAACATACTCAACTCTAAATAAATGGTAGTTATTATTGAGGTGGTGGTGTATATTTGTTTTTTTTGGTATTATTAATCTGGAAATGTATATGAGGACCTGAGGAACCATGAATGGTTTTCAGTTTCACTCACTTATGTGTATTGTTTTGAAACAATTTCCCACAGATGTTAATTGCCATCCTGGCTTAGGTGAATAGCGTTTGTTTCATGGCAGACTTTAGCCAAAAGAGTCTCTCTAGTTACTGCTTCAGTTCTTGTGCCTTAAGAGCTATAGGAGGAGGAGAATTCATTGTCTCTGAACAGTTTTGTTTTATAGCCAGGTATGTGCGTTAAGATCAAAAGCTCTACTTGCTGCAGCATTAGTTATCTATGGCTGTATAAAAAATTATTTCAAACACAGTAGTTTAAAACAACAACAACAAAAAGATTGAGTCATGCAGTTTCTGGAGGTCAGGTATTCTGGAGCAGCCTAAGTGGGTGGCTCTGGCTGGCTCTGGCACGGAGTCCTGTCTGAGGTGTAGCCAGGTTGTTGGCTGGGGCAGTAATCATTACCGGAAGCCTTAGCAGAGGCTGGGGGATCAGCTTCCAGGGTGGTTCACTCACAGCGCTGTTGGCTTCAACAGGCAACCAGAGAGAGGCATTGGGAGATGCAAGAGAGAGAAGCCACCAAGTCCTTTATAACCTAATCTCACAAGTGACACACCATCATTTCCATTGGATTTTAGTGGTGGCACACATCAAGACTGGTATAGTGTGGGAAAGGACTTCCTAAGAGGGTGAATACCAGGAACCAGAGGTCTCTGGGGGACCTCCCCAAGATTGGCAACCACAGTCCATGGCCCAGCAATTTCTATTAAAGTGATGGACGTAATGAGGGAGGATGGAGAACAATGCAGCCTTCCGCTTGAATGCACAGTCCCACCGTTAATTTAACATCCAGCTCAAGTTCTTTCTCTTCCAAGAAGCTTCCCTGACGAGATATATTTTCAATCGTCTCCTTCCTATAAATGTTGACAGCATCTGTTCATACCCCACTGCTATAAAAATGTCATTTTACTCAATTTTTATTTCATAAATGCTAATCTAGTCATCTTGAGGACAAAAGTTGGATTCTTTAAAAATTCTTAGTATGTGCTAGGCACATAGCAGGTGCTGATGATAATTACATTTTAAATGATTAAAAGTCTAAATACTGAATTTTGTTGGATTAACTAATTGGCTTATTCGGATTCTATAGAACAATGAGGGCAGAACATGTGAACACTGGCAATTAATTTTCATTTTCTTGGTCTCACCAATAATCCTATGGAATCACTTGTAGGGAACTAGGTCTTGAAAAGTACATTCTAGATATTATAGTAAAATCTCAGTTTACAAGAATCCAACTAATTGTATTCATCAATTAAAAATAGAACCAGAATCTAGAATGATAAGTTTACCTCAAAAATTCATTTTTTAGAAAAATATATATACACGAGAGAAAAAAATGAAATTTGTTTTATTTTTTTCAAAAATGGGCCACCAGGATGTGTTGGAGTCAGTGTAAAGTCAGCCTTGATTCCTTGACTTTTCAAATGCATAGCCCAAAGTTTCTTTTTTAAATTGCCTTGAAGCTCTCCAGAACCCTTAGTCATAACAATGATAATTTCATCTTGTCCTTTATATGCAAGATAATATAATACGCCCATCCACATTGAACTCTGCACATCTCCATTTGAAGGCCTGGGCCTTGCCTCTCCCTTTGTGAGAATGTTCTTCCTTTCTTCCTTAGGATGTTCAAGTCACCTGAGTAGCTTGCTCCTTCCCTTACCTAAGAACTTTGCTCAAATGGAACTTTCATAATGAGGCTCTTCCTGATGATATTGTAGACGGCAATTGGCATTTACCTTCAGCACTGTTGGTTCCTCTTAACCATGCCTGAATTTTTTTTGTCCTAGTCCATATCACCTTCTAAAAAGACATAATTTACTAATTATTATGTTTATTGCCTTTCTGTCTGGAGTGTCAGCTTCCTCAAAATAAGGACTGTTGTGTGTTTTGTTTCCTAGCATATCTTAAGTGCCTAGACTAGTGCCTGGAATATATCAGATGCTTAGCATGGATTTTTTCAGTAAATGAATGGATTGGAGTAATATTTTCCACAACAGAATTTGAAACAAAAAATCGTTTTCTAGTGAATCTTGAGCTAATTAGATATTTCAGCAAACAGAGACTACTTTAAGTAGTGGCATATCTTAATTGTGGCATATCTTTTTACATTAAGCAGTTATGAACCACTGTGCAAATGTATTATTATATATAGATAAAATCTAATGTGCATAAGTTTACTTTAAACATTTTCAAAATTCATTAAAGCTACAAGTTGGTAGACTTTATTAGTCAATTCACTTAAAAATCACTTTCAACTCACTCAAGCAACAAGTTTGATTGACTTGAGTTCAATGATTAAAAAACATTTAACAGAATTGATGCACAAACATTTCTTTCATTATAAAAGTACGTGAACTCTTCCAAAGATCTAAGTAATGATACTTTTTTCTTTAATTTTACTTCTAAGTGTTAATATAACTGATATCTGCCTTCTAGATTAGAACATATGCTGAGAATTTACTGCTCTTTTTGTTCTCAAAATGGCAATTTCGTGAGAGCTTAAAGCCAATATATTTTGAAAAGAAATGACATTATAGTAATAATGTAACTTTGCAATCAAATATTAATGTTTTATAAATGTTTATTGAGCTTTTAAATTAAATAAATTCCATGCATGGGCAAAGTAAACTACATATATTCTGCCACAGAAGAAATGGTAAATCAAATATCTGGCTATTTAACAACAGTTCTCTATTTTCAACACTTGTGATGTCCTCATTCCCAAACTAATCCCTAGAAGGTAGTTTAAAGTACAGAAAAAAAAGAAAAAATGGAAGAAAATACTCTTATGACAGAAAGACTTGTGTTATAATTGTGTAATTATCAGAGTCCAGAATTTACAAATTACATCTCATAGTGATGTTTAACTTGCTTTACTAAATTTTTCATGTAAAAGCTTAATTATCCCCAAGTGACATTCTTCTCTTTGAAAGATCATATTTAAGTACTTACATTAAAATTCCAAACTTCCTTCATCTAACACAAGCCACATACATACAATTAAGGGAACTATATTAGAAGGCCTATGATCCCAGTAGTTGACATATTCTTCTAATAATTTACAGCAAATTGGTGTGGAACTTGTTTGCCACTTCTTGGATGGCCCCTTATTTTGCCTGTTATTAAGTAGAGAAGAGCAAGGCAGTATTCTGTGATACATATTTGCTTTTTTAAAGAAAGGATTGAGTAGATAAAAGTCACAAAGAATATTACTATTTAGCAAGTGTCTGACAAATGTGTTATAATAGAAATAATGCAATAGTGGAAGGCATGATCCATAGCATAGAACTCTTTCACCATAAATTCAGTTCAGCAAATATTTTGGAGAGCCTACCAATTCAATTTTGTAGTCTTAAGAGCCTTTCTTATTGAATTAATGTTGTGGATTTGTTACAATGTTGTTACTTGCAGAAATGGTAAACCTATTATAAATGATACTGACTCTGATATGATCGTCATCTACACATCCACCAATGATATAGGGAATAGTGGCGATGTTATAAGAAAAACATTTTTAAGGAGGAAAGATTGAGAGCATGGTAGACAGACTTATAATATGGCTACAGTGATCCCACATCCTGGTGTTCACACCCTTGTATAGTGATCCTCCCTTGAGTGTGTGTAGAACTCATGACTTACTTCTAACTAATAAAATGCAGGTGTCCTTTGAACAACATGGAGCTCAGGGACACTGATCCCTCCCATGCAGTCAAAAATCCACATATAGCTTTTGACTCCCCCCAAGCTTAATTACTAAGAGTCTACTATTGACTGGAAGTTCTACCCATAAACAGTCAATTAATATATATTTTGTATGTTCTGTATATATACCTTATTCTTACAATAAAGTAAGCAATAGAAAAGAAAATGTTATTAAGAAAATCATAAGGAAGAAAAAATATATTTACTCTTCATTAAATGGAAATGGATCATCATAAAAGTCTTCATCCTCATTGTCTTCATGTAAGTAAATTGAGGATGAGGAGAAAGGAGAGGGGTTGTTCTTGTGTCTCAGGAGTGGCAGAGGCATAAGAAATCTATGTATAATTGTACCCATACAGTTCAGATCCATGTTGTTCAAGGGTCAACTGTATTGCAAAGGTGATGGGAAATCGCTGTCATGAAGTCATCAAATAGTGACTTTCATCTTGCTAACAGACTGTCTTTACTGCTGGCTCTAATGAAGCAAGCTATCATGTCGAAAAAGCCCATGTGGTAAGGAAGTAAGGGTGACTTTCAGCCACCAGCCAGAAAGAACATGATGATTTCAGTCCAATGACCCGCGAGGAACTGAATCTAGCCAACAACCACCGAGTAAGCTTAAAGTGGATCCTTCTCTGTTGAGTCTTCAGATGAGACCCCAGTTCTCACCGACTCCCTCATTGAAGCTTTGAGAGAAATCCTGAATCAGAACCCAGCCAAGCCTACCTGAACCACAGAATCTGTCAGACAATAAATGTCTGTTGTTTTAAGATGCTTTGTGGAGGCAATTTTTTAAGCAGCAATGACTAACGAGCCCAGAGAGTGACCTTTGAAAGAACCCCTTGAAAAATATATTCTCGTTCACTAAAACAATAAAAAATAGCATAGGAAAAAAGACCCCCTTTTGGGGTAAGGCACAGTACTTTGCTGCCTCATTCCACCACAGAGGAGTAAGGGCTCTTCGTGAATTAAGAACCAAATGAACGTGTGAGTACTCTAGAAGATGGTGTTGGTGGTGAAGAGAATAATTCTAAACAGTGAATAACAGTCAATTAGTCTTTTACTCTTTTCACATAACTTTTGTTCTTTCTTCCATCTCTCAACAGACGTCATAATATTGGACCTGTTCTTCTCAAATACAGTTTTCCCTAAATAGATCACAAATACTTCATATGCAATGTTCTTTATTTGGGTCTATTTAATAAAACCACGTGACCATTTTGGTAATATTTGGTTGACTTGATTTAGTGGTTCTTGATTTTTAGGATTTTTAACATCAATTTAAAAATTATCAGGATTGATGTATTGTTGCCAACTTTGTTTCACCCAATAAGGACACAAAAAAAACATTCAACAAAAATTGAATCCTACTGTAGATTATCATCATAATTTTATGGGAAAAAAATTACAAAAAATTATAAAGAAAAAATGTCTCAAAGTAAATGATTACTTACAATTAAATATACTTAGCTTTGTAAGAAATTTATCACATGGTCTTATTTTTATCTAATCCTGCTGTAAAGCAGTGTAAATTTTGGTACATACATGAACTAATTTTAGGAACTGACTTAGCCTATAGAACTCTATGTGCAACAAGAAGCAATAAAAAATTTGTTTCTTCCATTTAACATCACCAATGCCAGATGAGAATAAGATCTACCTTATCTTTCAGTTGTATCTATTAATAATTTTATTTTTGCTGAATAAACTGTAGTTGGAATGACCAGGTAAAATATAAGATGCTCAGTTAAATTTGAGTTTGATGAACAATTAATAATTTTTTTCAGTATAAGCATGTCCCCTTCATAGGATAAATATTGCATGGCCAAATATGCATACTTACATTAAAAAATTGCTCACTGCTTATCTAAAATTCAAATTTAACTGGGGGTCCTATATTTCTATTTGACAAAACTGGCAACTGTAGCTGCGGGTTGAGCTACTCAGGAAAAGTAAAGGCTGGCTTAAATAATTATCACTTGAGCTGAAGCTGCAGTTTAAAAAGAAGTAAAGATTGTGTGCGTGAAGGTGGGGAGTGTCTTTCGCATTGGGGCTTATTTACACATCTATAGAAATTGCTTCTACAGGAAACACACTCAGAACTCACTTATCAAGAGTCACATCTCCAATGGAGACATATTCTCTCCTCCGTGGTCTAAATTCTTCACCTGGGCACCTGAAGTCACGAAATACAATGACTCAACCTTTCTTGCCAATGGACCGACATCTGACTCAGTTGAACAACAGCTCAACTGTCAATGTTTGTCTTTCAACCTCGAGTCCTTTCTTCAGCCAAAGACATTCTTCAGAGTTCTTCATCCCATAATTTTCCATGCCACCCACACATCCGTACTTTCTTGGGGAGAGTCAAATGGATTTTCCAAGCATAATTAGATTTCCCTCTGAAATGGGGGAAAAAGAGTGGGGTTATCCATTGGAAATTTTTAGGTATTTGAAGATACAGGTATGTAAAACCTACAACTTGAATTTAAACCTCAAGGTATTTTTAAAAAAGATAATTATCAGTAGCAAAGGTTTTGAAGTCATAATAACCACAGAGTGATACTTTTGCCTTAGATTATTCAAAAAAATTGAAAAAGAATTTAAAAGAGTAACAATATTCTTGCATGCAATTCAAGATTATTGTGTCCCTTTACCTTCTAAAATTACCTCTAATTCATAGTTGGTCTACCCTCTAAGAAACAGGGTCTAGCCCAACACCCTTATTCTACAAATGAGAAAACAGAGGTTGAGGGGTAACGAGAACCTGACCAAGTTCTAAGACAGACTGATCACTTTAGCGGAGGTGCTTTCTCTTCAATATCCTACCAGCCGCCACTTAAGACAAGGGCCTGACTCTATTCTCAGTGCAGAAATTACAGCATGGCCAGATAGATGCATTTCCTAAAATCACCAAGGAAGTCAGAAAGGTCGGAGCTGGAAGGAACAGCTGAGACCATCGAACTCTCTTGCTTTATGAAGAACAGAACCCATTGCCCACCAAAGAGAAAATGGCTCCCCCAAATCTACAAATTAACTTGCAAAACTGAAGCCCCAGATCTTATTTCTGCTAGGCCACGATGCCTCATGAAAGACAACATGCTGAGTAATTCCCACGTCGTCTGTCTCTATGCTGTCCCAGCCTGTTCTTCTGCTAGACTCAAGCTTACGGAAATAGGGCCTCAGTTTCCCTGTGTCAGGATCACTGCGGTGTTCATTAGAGGAGCAAAACGCCAAGCGGCGGGGTCCTTCCACCTGCATTTTAAACAAGGCTGTTTCTGATGCATACTCAAACTTGGCGACCACTGCCCCAGGCATAACTGAGCCTCTTATTCACTCTTCTATTAAACTATTTTCTGAGTCCTTGGTGTGAGGTGAACCATGCTGAGCACTGTGGCAAACAGATGTGTGATACAACCTCTAGGCACTACGAATACTCCTTCTGGGTTTATATTGTACATGCATCAACAGGATCTCTATGTACTTTTTAAATCTTAAAAAAAAATGAAGTATGCACATGTGCATGTGTGTCTGTGTGTGTGTACCAAAACACATAAGTTATGTTACAACACTTTTGGTAACAAGTCACCAAATTCTAACTGGAAGGGGAATTTATTGTAAAGGACTCTGAATACTTACAGACCAAGGCTGGAAATCAGTTGAGCCTCAGAGACACCCAGAATGAGGACCCCAAGTATCATGAGAACTCTCCCTCCATTACTTATTCAGATCTTTCTAAGGGTATCTGCCTTATTCCCCCCCTTTCCCTCCCCCCACAATGTGGGGCAGCTCCAGAGACTTCCCATTCATTTCACTTACTCATCCCCATCCTCCCAGCCCTCACAGACACACACTGACCTCCCTATTTTTCAAATGCATTGAACCCTTTCCTGCCATGGGTCCTCTGCATTTGCTATGCCCTCTGCCTGGCACACACGTTGCATGACAGCTGCTTTCTCCATCATTATAATTCAGTTCAAATAGCAACTCCTAAGAGAGGACTTCCCTAGGTATGTACTATATACAATGAGGGGCTCACAAAACCCCTGAATATTTAATAATCAACTCTCATTTAATGACTCATTTTATTCCATTGCATATTTTCTTTATAGAATGTTTCCCAATCCGAGAGCATCTTGTTTATCTATTAGCTTACTCTTGTAACTCCTGTCTTCTCACACTAAAATGTGAGTTCCATGCAGCAGTGGGCTGCTGCTCACTCATACGGGCTCATGAGACCCGATTGTCAAATGTGCAGAAATTTTGTGAGCTCGTTATTATTCTTGAAGCTTCAAACTGGTCATGGCAGGAATATTGACATTGTGGCAACTGGCAAATGATACAAGTCAGGACTTTGTTTTTTAATTTTTCCCGCATACAGGTCCACCAGCACATCACCATCTCCGTGAAAGCAGAGATCTTCCTCCCTTTCACACCGTTAGCACTTAGATGCATTCAACAAAAAGTTATTAGATGAACACATGCATAACTTATTACTTTAAGCAATTTCTTTTTTTTCCAAATACAAAATGCATAGGAAAATGATTCATTTGCTCAACGAGCATAAGGTGCTCATGCTGGAACAATTGACTGTTCACAAAGGCAGTTGTGACCAGATGCCAGGCCATGCATGGCTAGCTGTGGCAATGGGGGCAGAGGTACCATTTCCAGAAAAGGCACTAGGTAGACAAAAAGAAAAAGAAGTTTGTGTTGTACATTTATCTCCTCTAGTGGACGAGGATCTTATCCAGGCTGAGATGAAGTTGTATTTAACTTTGTGGTTCCTCCATTCGCCGGCACAATTTAGTGAGAATTAATATTTATTTAGATTAAAATATAATGGTATCTTATGATGGAGTCTTACACTTGTGCACTATGGATAAACAAATTCAGAACCTTATTCAAAGACTTCCCTCACTGGCCAGCAAGTTCTTCCATAATAATGACTCAGGCATAGAGGGAGACGCCATTTGAAACCTTTCTTGAAAAGTTTGGTAACTTTATTCAAAGAAACTAGTAAAAGAAGTGAATCTGGGGACACTCATCTGTTGCCCAAACCATTAGGAGAACCCCTCAGGCCAAATTCAATATGCATGCTCACTACACTCGATCTGTGCTAACAAACCACATACTGAACTCCCTAATGAAAATAGTGAGCCATTTTTGACAAACAATCCTATTTTTAATTTTGTCCTTGTCCAAATATGTAGTAATAACAAGGGTGATACCGAGCTCTTTTATAATTCTACCCCTTAGGTGAGGGATTTGGAACAGTAGTTAAAATCCAATTCTCTCTTTCTTTCAAAGAGTATAATCAAAGTGCTATGTCTCTAAGTGGCTGCTTTACTGCCTGCCAGAATACGTTCTTTGCCTTTTTCTCCAAAAAGGCTTTCCAGCAAGTGCTCTTGGTGAAACAATCTTGACAAAGTTTTGGAGAGAAGAGTGATGCTCCAACATAAAACAGTCTGAAACTAAGCGGCTGTGCTGCATTCAGAGCTGCTCTCCACGCTCATCACTAACCTGAAGCTGATTAAATAGAGGTAACTTTTCTCCTCTTTGCCCATTGATCGCTCTTCAGGCTTGGCCCATAAGCAGGTTTTTCTGTGAATTGTGGTCCACTGGAAAAATCCGTTAACATAAAGATATTTGAAAGTTTTCTCTTCCGTGGCCCCAGAGCAGGTGGAAGCACTTCACAGCAATGACAGCATCTTGGAAGGATAGTTTTCTGAAATTCGCCTGCAATAAACTGCCTACCAAGGACAGAGGCCAGGTAGGCATGACTTTCAGATGCCCCCAATCACCTCTCAGGTCCCTAAAGATTAGCAATCTCTCTCCTGGTCCTGGGGCAGTAGGCACTTGTCATTAACTACATTTTCTAGAACATATCTGGCAGGCAGGGATCATTTTAGGAGGGTGCCATAAATTTTAACTCAGCGAGAGAGAAAAGAGAATCACAATGTTCAATTACTGATAAAGTTTGGTGGGCAACAGTAAGTCAACTTCTTAGACTTTATTTCCTAGATTGAGAGAAAACTTGCTGATAAAGGCTTAAAATCCAGTAATAAGTCAAATGCAAAAATAATGATGCCTAAAAGTGGTATTCTCTTAGAACCCCCTTAGACAAAGGAGAGGGTCTTCTGGCTAGAAACTGGCTGTGCTATTTATTATTAATAATTTCCTTCTCCATCTCTTGTGTTTCTTAGCCTTTTATTCTTCTAATAAGGACAAAAGGAGTCTAAGGGAACTTCAGTCTAGAGAGCTGCTACTTGACCCAGATGGTGAGGATCCCAGGATACAGCAGCTGGGGCAACGTCAAGGTTGGAGATGTTCCTTCTGCAGTAACCAGAGTCACCTTAGATCTTAGGCTTTATCCTTGGGCCAAGCCCACCCCACTCCATTCTACCCTCACAGAATGACTCTCTGCTGCGGTAGCAATCGGCAAAGAATACACAAAGCCCTCAAACCTGCACATTTAGAATCATCTGAGAACTTCAAAGAATTACCAAGACTGAGCCCCAGATCCTAGGAGTTTCTATTTAATTGGTCTGCAGTTGGACTGGGCAACAATATTATTTTAAAGTGCCGCAGAGTAAGCATTTTCAAGATAATCAGGACAGGAAGAAACTTTCGACTCACGAGGCTTGCATTGGAGACAGGAGCGTCCACTCATACTGGCACTGAATTTGGGCACATTTCCCACGATACAATATGAGAGATTCCAACTCACCCACAAACCAAGTCAGGGACACATTCAATCAAGGAGAGAAGACTCCAATGGCCCCAAGAACAAATAAATGAGTGACAAGGTCCCACTGGGGACCTCGGTAAGAACCTGTTCCTCATCCAAAGGGGCAGATACGCCTCAGTCGGTGGTGCCAGGAGGAAATTCGCCAGGTTGTCTGATTTTTAGGAGAAGCTGAGAATTTAATTTCTCTATGAAATCTTTTGATTTCCTAAACATCTGCCACAAACATAAAACTTTGACATGTTTCCTAAAATTCCACCAATGAGATACGACAGAAACGTGTCCATGTGAAAGTACTCTCATACGTTAGAGCGACTTGGCTGAAGCTGTAAGCACTGAGGGAAGCAGAACTGTGTGGGGTAACAACAGAGGGAAGGTTTTGCGTCAGAAGGGGAAGTTTGCTGAGGGGCGTTGGGAAGCCAGGGGGCGGCACGTGAGTGCTGGTGCTGGAGGGACAGGCAGAGGTGAGATTAACAGAGAGTGAGAGAGAAAGAAAGAATGAAGACCCTGGCTACAAAAATAAACCTAAGGCACCCCTGCCTTCCTGGCATTTATATCTTCGAGGAAAAGAAAGACAATAAGCAAATACATAGATAGCGAGTGACAGTAAGTGATTTGGAGGACAAAATAGAGTGAGGCTGCAGATACTAGAGGCTACATCCTTACATAGGGTGGTTCTGGAAAGAAGGGAGGGAGCAAACTGCTGGAAGTCCTGGAGAAAGATGGTTCCAGGCAGAGGGAAGAGGAGGTGCAAAGGCCCTGAGGCAGGAGTGTGCCTGGTATGATGGAGCGGAGCAGCAGCAGGGAGGCCAGCGCGCTGGGAGCAGAGCACATGAGGGACAAGTAATTGGGTGTCAAGTCGGGACAGAGATGGATGGGGCTCTGTGAGTCACCACACAGGCATGAGCCTTTACCCTGAGTGAGACGGACAAGCGTTGGGGGCCTTTGAAACAGTCACATGATCTGACATCTACTAAGTGAAGTATCACGAGAATGGAAAAACAAGCACATGTACTCACCATCAAATCGGTATTAACTGATCAACACTTATGTGCATATATGGAAGTAACAGGTGTTGGGCAGGTGGGAGGGGGGAGGAGGGGATGGGTATATTCACACCTAATGGGTACAGTGAGCACTGTCTGGGGGATGGACACGCTTGAAGCTCTGAGTCGGGTGAAGCAAAGGCAATATATGTAACCTAAATATTTGTACCCCCATAATATTCTGAAATAAAAAATATGCTTTTTTAAAAAAGGATCACTCTGCATTGAGAAGTATCATGTTGAGAATAGGCCGTAATGAGGACAATGGTAACGGCTCCCAGCCTTGCTGGGGATTACGCAATAATCCATGCAACATAATGTCTCCAAAGTCAAATCAGATTTCTGCTGGCAGAAGAGTGGGAAATGCAGGCTAGGCAGTCAAAAACAGCAGATGTCCAACACAGGCTTAACCGTCTCCATTAAACCGGGCAATTAATGCTTGCTTCCAGCCACATCCTCAAACTAAGCCGAAGTGAGCGTTACGCTCTCAGCCAGCCCCATCTGAAGGGAAGGAAATCCCTCATCCCTCATGCCGCAAGGGTCTAAAGGGTCGTGCAAGTCAGGATGGCAAAAAGAGAACGATGGCTTTTCCTTCGTAAACAGCCAGTAAATGTTTGAGTTATGGATAACAATTAAGTCCTAATTGGCAATAATGTAAACCTCTTCTGAATGGATGTGGTAAATATTGAAACAAACGAGCTGCTATTTTTCAGACCTGGATGGCAGTCAGTCAAAATGAAAAGCTAATTTCAGCCTTGCAGGCAAACTCTGTATTTTAATCAAGTGTGACAGAGTGGGAACAATAAATTGGCATTTAAGGTGAGGGGCTATTTATTTCCCTGCTGCAATCCTTGTGATGATAAGTTGTACTGCCCCCTTGCAAAACGAAAGCAAGCTATGGCTTGGATCCAGCACGTGAACATCTGGGGAGCTGGCCAGAGGCAGAGTTCAAAGGCAGCCGAGAGCCAAGGCAAATGGTCCACCTTCCCAGGCGTCCAGCGCTGCGAGGATGCCTTGTGCTGTTTGGTTGTCCTCACAGCAAACCGCCGATGTAATTAGTCAAAAGTTTATACTGAAAAAAATCACAAAAATAAAGGGGTATGTGATTGCATGTTTAAGTACTCTTTATCTCACTGCAAACCAGCATCCAAATCTGATTATCAAGTATCTGAAATATAAATTTGGTAACTAATTTATTCAAGAATTGCTAACTAGGTGCCATTAGGTCCAAGACACAGTATAGGCTCCAGGGAATTGTCAGCAAACAAAACTTACAAACCTGCTCTCACTCAGCTTACATTGTAGTGAAAGCAATAACAGTTAAAACTAAGTTTTATGCTGGGGAGCTGGACTGTTCCAAGTGTGCTCTGTGCATTGACACGTGTACTCTTCATTATAACCCTAGAGAGTGACACTTTTACTATCTCTGACTGTTGGGAATTGTAAGGCAGAGAGAGGTTGAGTTATGAGGCCAAGATCACACAGCTATGGCTGCTGGATACAAGAGTAAGTCAGGCAATGACCCGTCCTCGTCAAGCTTCGAGTCTAGAGGGGACGCAAGCGTGAAACAGAATTGCAAGTGTTTTGCAACTGTTACAAAGGAAATGCATGGAATTGGGGCAGGGGAAGGTAGTAAGACCCAACCTAGATTGAATTTCTTTTATTATAGCAATAAAACTTGCATTACGGCCTTGCATAAAAATGCATCTGTTTTCCTGCAAACATGTCTGGCTGATTTGAGGACGATAGTTGGTTTTGCTCTTTGCTAACACCGGCAGTCTGGAATCCTAATTTTCTTTCTCTGTATTCATTTTAACCTCCCTCTCCCAAATTCTATTAAGGGCATGCTGAACATGGAAGAGTGAGGTGAATATTTTCTAACACATTAAACTTTCTGAATCAAGTAGTGTATATAATTTATATATGCAACGTTCTGAAGATTTCATATCTTCTGTCTCTGTCTCCCTATAAATTATTTATATGTTTTTAATATTTCAATAAAGCCAGTAGGGTTCATGTTACTCTGAATCCCTCATTCTAATACTCAGGAAAGAAAATCAGCTTGTAAAATATTTACTTTATTAATCCTAACATATTGAGAGTATTTTATTAATTGTACAGGATTTAAGGGGATAAAAAAATGAAAAGGAAAAGGAAGCTCTCTCCATCCCTTACAGCCTCAGGTGCTCACCAGGTGACGCGGTGCTGTGTTCTTGTGTGACTGCTGCTCTGATTCTCCAGAGGTGAAAATGACGTAGAGAACTAGGCAACAAAAATGCTGACTTCCTAAATAAGCCTCGTTAATTACGCGACAACAAAATTGTGAGCTTTCTCACTTTGGTGGGGACAATCGCAACACAACAAAAGTTCCAAGTTTCCAGATCACATTCTCAAAAGGTGTTTGCAGACGGTTAAGTTCTACTCGAAAAGCATAAAGCCCTGGAGGAGCTCATTTAGTCATGTCATTAAAGCATTTGGCAAGGCATCCATCCTCTGTGTTCCTCAATTTCCTGCACTGTTAATGGGAATAATAACTGTAACCACCTCACAAGGCTGATACAAGAGTTCAGTTAGTCAATACCTGACCCAGAACAGTACCTTGCACAAAGTAGCTTGTACGTACACGTAAGCTGCTATGTTGTTGCTATGTATTCATACGTTTCACATTATTGGACACCACTCTACTCTGTTCTAACTATGAACGATACAGCAATAAAGACCAGGTCTTTATTCATTGCCATATACTCCTATAGGGAAAGCAAACAATAAATAGATAATTTCAGCTCTGGCTAATGGCTATGGATCCGTAACAAGATTAACAGGAAAGGATGCCTCCTTAGGCATCAGGAGAATTGGAAACTCCTCTCTGTGGAGGTGACACTGGAGGTGAGACCCGAGTGGTGGAGAAAGCCCTGGCTGGGAGAAAAACTGGAAAGAAGCGTTCTACACAGAGAACAGCAAAGGCAAAAATCTTGCCCCAAAATACATTAGCTTGTTCGAGGAGCAGAGAATCCCACCGAACTGGGGGAGAAGGGTTAGCAAGGAGGGCCAGAGGTGAACAGGAACCAGGTCCAGCCATGAGGACTGGTGAGAAGTTGGCTTCTCTGCCAAGCGTGCCGGGAAGCCACTGGAACCTTATGGGCTTGAAAATAACACCCTTTAACCCACATCTTAAAAGAAAACTTTGGCTGTTTCAGCTATTTGTCCAGGTCACCAGAGGTGGACACACCTTACAGAGGGGAGAAAGACTGAGGGACTTACTGAGAATGTAAATCTCACACGTGTCAGAGCTGCAAGAGACCTCCAGAGGATGAAGTCCCACCTCCTCATTTCACAGAGAAGGAAACAGCATATCTCCCCGATACATCACGCTCAGACTTGAGAAAAAACATTGATTGCTTTGCAAGTGCAGGTGCTGAATAAATGCAAGATGAGGCCCGAAAGCACAAGCTGCACCTGTGTTCCAGCAACAGGAACTTTCCTAGATTCTTTATTATCCTGCAAAACAAATGGGCTCCTAATTTTCCTAAGTCTTCCTGAGAATATACCTCAATCCCTCATCCTCAATACTCAATGCCAAGTGAGGTCTTCATACACAGGCTTTGTGCAGGGACCCACTTGAAGACAGGTGTAGGAGAAGAAAAGAAAAATGAATTAGGGACCATGCCCCCCAGCGTAGGTCTGTGCTTTAGGGACCCAGCCCTCCCAATGCAAATTCTCATGCACTTATGGCTGCGTTTGGGCAGTGGGTGCTAATGCTATGGCAGGCCTTCATTAGGAAGGACATGGAGGGGAAATAAATAAATAAAAGC
>NW_012147919.1:2213550-2216507 GCF_000956105.1 Propithecus coquereli
ACAAGATAAATGTTGTCAACATTTTTCCTTCAACAGTTTTAAGATACATATCTTCCTATACACATTTTGTAATTCTGGAGTTAACACAAGTCTGGGGATAAAGGTTTGAGTCCTAAATTAAGATGAAGCAAGTCTGCATTGTCTAAGAGTTTGATAGGTTTAAAAAGGTTTATCTTCTTTACATAGAATATGAGAATACATGCGGAGATGATCTAACTGATGACAAAGAACTGAGCGGAATCAGATTTCATTTTACCTGGAAACTTTGCCCCATATTTCATTCACAAGTTTTAAATATTTTGTATCGGTTTCTATCTTGCTGATAAAGATGCCACACATCACAGCACTTGAACGAAAAAGAATTTTTAGGTCCTTGGGACTGCTTCCTCTTTGCAGAATCCCTCACCTAACTTAGGATTCCTTTCATCAAGGCTGAGCCGAAAGAGATACAGAGACGGGGCCAAGAGAAGATAGAAATAGACATCTATTCCACATTTTTCTTCTCAAAAAGGAGACTGAACTTTCTGATTCCACAATGGAAGGCAAAGGCATTACGAACCTCATTACACAGATAGGCTTAAGTGATTTACCCAAAATCTCATAGCTAGAAAGTTACCAGGAGGGGATATGAACTCTGCCCCTTCACCTCTGAATCTAGAGATTTTTCATCCATGCTATCGTGGGAAATAGATAGTCCCATTTAACTTGGACCTAACCAGTGATATATTGAGAGGGGAAAGGAAATTGTAGCGGCAGCTTTTCGCTCCGGTGCTCAGCAGCGAAGGAATGACTACTCGAAACACAAAGGATTTTAGAGAGGAGGAGAAAGAGAGAGAGAGGCCAAAGCCTGAAGGAGAAAACGGCCTCCCCAGCCAAGGTCCTCCCTGTATTTATTTCCAAGGACACATGCAAAAGGTCAGGGCCGATTGCTAATTTCTTTAACGACATCCATAGAGGTCAGCTGTTTTTAGCTGACCTTTGCACACAGCAAACAAGCAGCTTCGGGCAGGTGTTTTCACCTGTCCCTTCATTCACCTGCTCGTGTTCTTTCCATCCACCCATCCTTTCTCCCAGGCCCACCCCCCACAAGAAATGTCCACTTTTTCGAGCTGACATGGTCTTGAAACTGAACTTGAAAATTACAATAGAACAAAAGTGTGGGAAACCCCCTCCTCCTGGATCAGTCATTTCATTTTTATAATGTTAAAATGTAGCCATTCTCTGCCCTAATTTGCCCTCCTTTGTCAATTCTGCTCCTGCCTAATGAGTTTCCACTTAAGTCATTCAAACAAACATACAAGTGCTTACCAAAGCCCACATGCTCTTCTGGGAACAGGGGCTAAAGTGCTGACGATGGACAATGGCCTTGCCTTCTGGAGTTCACATTCTACCACGAAAGGAGAATTAAGCACAAAGTAAACGAGACAGGAAAGAGCCCAGGCAACCCCGGGCAAAGACAAAGCAGTCACACGGTCAGAGGTCGGTGCTTTCGCAAAGGGTGTGCAAACACCCATGAGGTTAAACACTTCTCCTCCTTGTCACTTGCTTCCTTGGGTTCATCTTTCCTTGTCTCTGTCTTTAGAGTAGCAAGACCTAGAACAGCAGTATTATAAAGGGAAAAGGAAAAATGCCTCAGAAATCTTTAATCAAACAAAACTGAATCTCAGATTTGAATAACTAAACCCCATAAAGACAGAGCTACTCAGACTAACCAGAGAGTGGAGGATTTGAGTTGATCCGCTTGTTCTCTGTTCTCGTTTTGCAAGGGATCTTTGGTGGTGGTGGAGTTCAGACATCCACAAAACTAGGCAGGCTCTGGAGAGCCGAGCTCAAAACCACTGATGGCTTTGATTAGGTTATAGATCTGGCCTAGGGAGAGGAACAAATATGCCTGGTCAACTTGTTTCTTTCTCCCATCCAAGTACTAACCAGGCCCAACCCTGGTTAGCTTCCAGGATTGGGCACATTCAGGGTGGTAGAGCCATAGACAGATCAACCTGTACATGAAGTAGGCCTTTCCCAAAAGAGTGAAGCCAAGTATCACTGTGGCTCAGCCTCACATGCCAGAGTCAGAATTTCCCTATAAGGATACGGGTCATGTGTTTTCCCCAGAGCATACCCCTTTACTTCATCTTCTCCTTCAAAAATGAGAAAACTATATAACTCAATATTCTACCCAAATAAATTTCCATCTCAACATGGTTATCATAATTGGTATTACATCCAAATAACTACTTATTCTAAAATTTTTAACATGAACAATAGATCTACAAAACATATGCATCCTATTATAAATTTGTTGGTTTATTCTCAACAGGCTTTTAACAAATCATATAGATGGCTCTCAAATAACTTTTGTGTCTACAGGTTTAATGGCCTTTAGGAGATAGACACAAAATGAAAACATGTGGGAAATAAACCAATTTGACATTTTAAATCTGGCAAAATTTTGTCAACTTTTTCAGTATATTACTCTCCTTACCCCACTCCTCAGAGAATCTAACAAGCCTGGATTCAAAGCTCTTCAGAGCTCTACCACCTGCCCACGCTGTGAGCTAGAGCAAACAATTTAACTTCTCTTTGCTTACTTTTCTTAACTGTAAAATGGGATAATACTAACATCTGCTTCGCAGAGTTGTTAAGGGCGTTGAACTCAATGAGATACGTACTAAGAGCTTGGCCCAGGGTGTGGCACACAGTGAGAGCTCAATAAATGTTAGCTATTATTATATGTAGTGTATTTATTATATCTTTTTTAAAATTTTGATACTTCCTGGCACAGGGCTTTGTCTATGCTCTGTGCTCTGCAATCAAATGACATTTTTGGTTAATAACAATTAAGTTTAGTACTCAGATTTGGAAGAATCAAGTAAAATTAAACACCAACCATGACCAAGCCTAGGGTCCACCAGACATTTTCACACAAATCCTCTTCTTTAATCCTTTATGCAGCCCTA
>NW_012147919.1:2218627-2221095 GCF_000956105.1 Propithecus coquereli
GCCTTAGGAAAGCCCATACCTGGGATGTTATCACTAGGTGTTGCATCAACACTAAATACTTGATTTTCCCCCCAGGAAGTAACCTATGTCACATTTGAACGTGTGGAGTCAAACGCGAAGCTACAAATTTGTGCTCCTACTTGTTCTCTTGTGTTAAATCCTTCTCATTTCTGAAAGGCACTTCCGCTGACCTGGGTAGACACTATTCATCATTCGTGCAGACTGTTAGGTTGAAAAGAACTCAAGAATTATCTGTTAACCAATATTCCACCATTAACCTACAAATTAAAAAACTAAGCCAAGATGATTTTATCTTTTCATTCTTTCCCCTTTTGTTCCTTTCTTCTTCTCTCCCTCCCACTGTGCTCATCTTTTTCTTCCTTCCTCCCTTCCTTCCTTCCTTGCATTCTAGAAACATTTATTGGGTGGCTCCTTTGTGCCAGGTACAGCTCCGGGTGCTGAAGACACAACAATGTATAAGTCAGGGAGTTCCCCACCATCACGGGATGTCCCTTCTGCTGGAAGAGATGGACATTAAACAACAAATTTAGTGTTCATTTGTGACTGTGATAAATGCCACCAAGGAGAAGGACAAGATGACATGAGAACATATGACAAAGGGGGCTGACCCATTCTGGAGGTCAAGTCTGCTTCTGAGGGGATGTGGGTCTCAACCTGGCCAATAAGAGAAAGGGGAAGACAGTGTCCTAGGCAGAGGGCAGGGCACGTGTGAAGCCCTGGGGTGCGGAGGGTCCTGGACCTTCCAAGAAGCTGGAACAGGTGTAACGTATCCGGGAAGCAAATGGCAGGGGGCGAGGCTAGAGGGACAGGCTGGAAGCCAGGCACCAAGGCGGGGGGCACTTTACCAATTATGGATTTTAACCTAAGAGCAAGGGAAAGACACCTAATGGTTCTGGAAAAGTCCTTCTAATTGCTATGGGGAAAAAAAAGCCACTAATCTATAACCACCGGAAAAAATGTAAGATGGTAGTGCCACCTGTGGAACTCTACTACGCAGCTACAGAGATGACAGCAACAGTGAGGCGGTATCTTTTTTTCCTGTCTGTGACCTGTGACCATTTCCTTGATCAGTTCTCTGGGCTGAACTAGAGAAACTGCTGACCCTGAAGCCCCCTGCTCAGCATGGTGCACAGCTCGGTGTCACAGGAACTAAAACTCACTGTTGATTGCTCAGACGGCACCATGTCGTTATTAAACAAAAGACACGGGTCATTCGAAAAGCCAGATTACTGGATGTCAAAATACATCCTTTTATTACACTTTGTTTCTTTGTTCTAAAGAACTTCAAAAGCATATCCCCATCCACTTATGGCATAAAGTCCGAATTGCTACACCTGTCCCACCAACTATACAGCTTGTCCACCTGGGAGGCAGATAATAGCAGCCAAGCCCATTGAAGTGAACGACATCTCTGGATCTTTGAAAGAGGGACTTTGTTCTCCTACGGAGAAAATACAGGCAAAACGCATAAAGAAGGCAATAAATGAGCAATTTGCAAAATAATATAGTCAAAAACATATGAAAAATATCCAACCTCATTAATAATTAGGGCAAAGAATGTTAATACAACAATGAGATAGCATTTTTTTAGCACTTATATTAGAGAAGATGAAAGCTAAATTATAAACTCTGGATCACAATAGGTATGGGACCATATTTCAGTATAAACTTCCTCAGGGGCAATTTGCTGATCTGTATCAAAACTCTCAAAGTGTTCATTTCTTTTAATCCAGAAATGGCACAGATAAAAATGTATCCTGAGGAGATAGAGATGTACTCGAATGTATTCACAAAGGCAATTGTTGCAGTGTTATTTACCATAGCAAAGAAACTGAATATCCCACGTGCCCAATAATGTTAGGTTAAATGAAATATGACGCAGGCATAGGATGAGTTAGTGTGTGCCTATTAACAATCGTGCTGTAGGAGAATATTCATTGCTGAAATGTTAACCATGTTAAGTGAAGAAGAAGACAGGCTGGGAAACAGTATGCAGAATAGGATCCCATTTCCCATAAAACGCAAAATGAAGAGAGAGACAGATGAGTCAAAGTCAGGAGACCCCGTGACATCTTGCCGGTATCTCTCTTCAAGGAGTGAGATCACGGATGACTTACCCCTTCATGATTTTTCAGTTGTCCAGATTTCCTTAGATGAGTCTGCATTGCTTATGTAATAGATCTATTTAATATTGTTTTAAAGTGTGCGATGAAGCATATCTGTCTGAGTATCTCTAGTACGTAGGATGCACACTAATTAAATGTCTGTTGAACAAATTCAAGATATTCAAGTGAGGAAAGTTAAAGTGTGTGTGTGTGTGTGTGTGTGTGTGTGTGTGTGTGTAATAGCTTTATTCTAATTAAATGCTTATAATGTTTTATAAATATCATATGAAACAGCTTAATTCCATAGGAATTTTGTATATGTCTCCTCATTAATGATATACA
>NW_012147919.1:2224016-2224843 GCF_000956105.1 Propithecus coquereli
AAAAGATTAGCAAATGAATGAACGTTTACATGTTTTAATTTAAAACAACTCCTACTGTATTAGCTACTATTTCCATTTATTGGATGGGAGCCTTGGTAGGCAGAATAATGACTCCCCCAAAATATTCATAGCCCCTAGCAGAAGCCTGGAAAATTTCTCTGGAGGGAACCAGAATTTAGATGCAGGTGAGAAGACAAAGTTAAATAAAGCACAGCATTGACAAAGAGCCCTCCCTTTGCAGAACTGGAGTGCTAAGAGGCTCATTTTGGAACATGGTTGTCTCCTGTTCAATACGAAGTAAATGACTTTCTTACATCCTCTTACAGAAATAGGAAATACTGAATGAATTTATCTAAGAGCCCACACACTAAGTGTAAGCTATTTGCCTCATGTTGTTATGACTATGAATTGTACGAACCATTTAATCACTAAAGTCTCCAAAGCAATTCTCCAACTTTAAATTCCTTTTTATCCACAGTTCCGCAGATTCCTTTAGATCTCCCAAGCCTTCTTACAAGATTGAATATATTATTCGTTTATATAATAATATGGTATTTAAAGACCCACTGTTTGATTTTTTTTTTCTAATCTTATCTTAACCTCCTTTCCTGAAGTATCACCTTTGCATTTCTTAAATCCAGCATATTTCTAATAGAGGGAATTTAAATTTCCGTCATTTCATTGAGAAACAGTATTTTTTCCAAACACTAATTTTAGTTAGGAAAATTCAGTACAGAAATCTCTGAGCATGGTCCTTCCCCTCTCAAAGTTGAAAACAAGGGAATTTGTTTTATTAATGTTTAACATTCACAGTGCACCAGCCAAAT
>NW_012147919.1:2235703-2241740 GCF_000956105.1 Propithecus coquereli
TTCTACAAGTATACATTGGAGGCATTTAAACTGATGCTATGGTCCCACACACCCTTTTTCATCAATCATCTACATATTTGTTTCAAAATTGCTTTTCATACAAATGCCTCATTATAGGTTTTGGCTGGATGTGGCCAGGTTAAGAGAGAGTCTAACAGAGCCTGGGACTTGGAGTCACATCTCAGCAAGAAAGCAACCTCAACTTAGGCAATGTCAGATGAAGGTGAATGCCAAAGCTCCTTGCCCAAGGAAGGTGGTATCATCTCAATTAAATCTGTAAAAGGATAAACTGTAAATGTAAAATTGTAGCAGTTTCTACAGAGTTATTGTGAGAAGACGGTGATATGAGTGTAAAGCTCTTAGTACCTCACACCTGATCAAGTTCAAGTAACATTGCTTTATTATGAGAATGATTATATACAATAATCATCTCATTTCTCGGATGAGGAATTTCAAGCTCAGATCTTTTGATTTGTACTCCAATACTCTTACCAAAACATCCTACCACCTCTTGGTTAAAAATGTTCATTATATGTGTTAGTCAATGTGTGTGTGTGTACCATACATAATGCCTCCACACTAAATTTCTCTCCTCCCTTCTCTTACTTAGAGACAAAGTTGATACTTATGCTTTAAGGTCTATGATTTTCTTCTGTCAATCTCCTTTACATGATACTTGCAGCTTTACTATTTAGCAAGCACTGTTCTAAAAACTTCACATGTAATAAAGCTCACTTAACCTCATAGCAATTGCAGGAGGAAGGTTCTGCTATTATCCATATTTTAGACATGAGAAAACAGAGGCACAGAGAGCTGGGTAATTGGGCTAAGATTACACTGATAAATGGCAGAACTCTGGCTCCAGAGTCTATGCTCTTCCATCATTCCCCATGGCCTCTGTGTGATATTAGCATACTGGAAAGTTCACAGTTTGGAAGTGAATCTGCATGTGAGGTTCCTTATTGTGGCTCCTGATAACACAACTACCAGGCCATAGCCCATGTCAACAATCTATGGAGCACCTACTCCATGTGGAAGGCCGTAGTCAATGATTTAGAAGAAATAAGGCAAGATCTGAGCTGTGAAAGACTTTTTAATCTAGGAAATAAAGCAACATGAATCCTGTAACAGTAATGACCTGTGGCAGAAATGCCAAGAGTAGAGAGTTACAAAATTAAGTACAACAGGAATTCTGAGAAAAGAGACATTACTTTGGCTGAGAGCTTGGGGGGAATCTTGCTTTCATTTTAACCAGTTTCAGAATGGAGAATTTAGTTAAGCGCTCATTTAGTCAAGAAAATAAATGCCACCCCTAGTTTGAAGTTAAACAGAATCGATTCATTTTCCTGAATTGTCTGAACTGAAAGGACTTCTTGCTGCTGTGTGTTCACAATTGTAGACAAAATGCCAAAGCTGGTTGATGGCGGGACACAACAGAGCAAGACTTAACTCAGAGCCAAGTCCATAGATGTTTTAAATCATTCAGATAAAACATCTTTTAACAAAGAATTGAGTTTTAAATCTGGTATATGATGAACTTATAGGGATAAAACAGATTTCCTATAGATTTAGAGATTCTGAATTATGGGAAATTTAGAATTTTGGAAATTCCTGTTGTGCTTATACTCTTTCAAACAAACAGGATTCAAATACTGAAATATGGAAATAGCCTGCAGTCCTCAGGAATTTTAGTTTCTCTGAGTTCCAACTAAATGCAATATTATTATTGTTGTTGTTATTGTTATTATTATTTTAATAGCTGAAATGTACTGCGCAGCTACCATGTGTTCTACGCTCTGCAAGACACTCAACAGACTTATTTTCCATGATTATTACACAAAGCTGTGAGGTGAATATTATTATTCCCTATAGGTGAAGAATTGAAGGTTACTGAGTTCAGAGGTTCACCCAAGGGTTGGTGAGTCAGCTAAGAATCAACCCCAGGTCTACCATGGTACAGACAGAAAATCTCAGCTTCTGCAAGAGGCAGCAGCCAAGGATGTTTTCAAAGTGAAAGTACTCAGTGAAAAGTAACTCCCAAGAAGTAACCCAGTTTTCCTCCAAATAGAATAACTATTCTAACTGTGATTTCTTAGATTTTTGTATTTGGCAACCAATCACCACAGAGCCAGTTATATTAACTATCTAATTATATTTTCTGTCTTCTTGGTAGTCTGGCATTTGAGGGCCTCAGAGCCCTGGTGTGAGGCTACCCCCTCCCCAGGGATAGCTAATTCTTGACGGTAAAAACAACTTCCCCATCAGCACCCTTTCACATGCAAACCAACCGACCCTGAGTCTTTGCCCCCAACCCCTTCCTATCTGGCTCTCACCCATCCAGGTCGTTTCTTCTGCCCAGTGTCACTCAGGTCAGGAACCCAACAACCAGAGACCACCCCTATAGGCAGAGCCTGCCCACATTATTCAAACTGGCCAATCCTAAGCTGTTTACCTGCCCTGCCTTGCTTTTCCTGCAGTGACCTCAGCAAAGGCTCCGGCCTAGGCCTTGTCCTCACTCCTGCCTCCGCCTCTTCACCCGACCCGGTGCTTCCCGGCGCGGGGCTGTGTGCTGTGTGCGTCTGCTCTCCGGAAATGAAACACGCATCTTCTCTGCATAGCGTTGGTCTCTCTGCGTCATCGCTCAGCCACCTCCATAAATTAAAATCCCATGTATCAAAGGGAAAAACTGAATTACTTTATTGCCAAATAATATAATAGAAAATCTTATCTTTTTTTTTGGACATTTATTAACATTTTTTGTGGATGACTGTTTTCTAAATAAACTTTCTTTCTACCCTGGAATAATTTTAGATTTTCAGAACTGTTGCAAAGACAGTACGGTGAGCTCCACACACCCTTCGTCCAGAGTCTCCTGCTGCTAACACGTTTCATAACCATGGCGCATTTGTCAAAACTGAGAAACCAACGCGATACGTTATTATTCACTAAACTCCAGACCTTACTCATATCTTACCAGTTTTCCGACAAGCAGCCTTTTTCTATTCCAGGATCCAACCCAGGATACCACACGGCATCTAGTGTGGATGATTTTTACCGTCAGACAGTGGTTATGGGTCAGTTGCTAAGGAAGCAGGACAGTTTGTGCCTATGAGGAAAGGAGACAGGAGGATAAGGGTGTTTTCCTTCAGATCAGAAGAAACGAGCTGATCATCTTTAAACGGCAAAGCCTTCCTACATGCAATTTATACTCAGTGCTTCCTCTTCCAGATAAACAAGACACTCGGCGTGGCAGCAGAAACCACAGATGACGACCGCATCTGAAGAAGAGTGAAAGACCTTGACTTTCAGAGGGGACAGCTCAAATTAAAGGGAAAAAGTGTGATACTGAGAATTTGATGTTGATCTTGCCTGTCTCCAGGATGGAAATAAGATCCAAATTTAATTTACCACGTGCCCCCTCCTTTCCAGGCACTAATTTGGGTACATGCATCATCAGAATAATCAGGTAAGGCGTGTTTTTACACCCAGTGGATAGACTGAGAAAACAGAGGCTCAGGAAAGCTAAATGATTTATCCAAGCCAACAACACAGCTTGTAAGAGAGCTGGGAAAGCAGCCCACACTTTCTGATTCAAAATTATCATCATCTTCATCACCATCACCATCATCATGTATTTAACAATCATGTACTTACCATGCTAACTACTAGTTGACCATTTATACGTTCTCTAAGTTGATTCTCACAACAACCCATGATATGGGCCCCACAATTATTCATTTATAATGTAAAGGAGGAAGCCTAAGTTCTCAGAAGGTATACCAGAAAGATCGTTAAACTGGATTAGTTTCTATGTTCCAGGTACTGTGCTAAGCATTCTACGAAAATTATCTCACGTAAATTATAAAACAGTCCGGTGAGGTAGGTACTGTTACCTGTCTACCTTGCCTCCTACAGACAGATGAGGAAACTGATGCCCAGAGAAGTGGGGTAACTTGCACACGGTCACAGCTTTGTCACTGGCCTAACTGGCTTCTGCGCCCATGCTATACTGCCTTAATTATTGTAATGGAATACGAGTCCCATAAACTTTAGAAACCTTAACACTGAGAACATTAAGTATTCCATAGTGCCTCCCTATCAATTCCAAATAAATAAAACAATGTATTATTTTAAAATACATTATGGCAAACTGAGCACTCACATAAATTCCTATTAAAACTTCTTTATCATAATACAAATAATATGTGTGTGTATAATTTTCACTCTCAACCAAAGAAGAGACTTAAGGAGCCATTTCTTAAAGGAAAGAAGCAGAAGAGAGCAGGCTGAAGCAATGCCAAATAGCCAGAGCTCAAAGTTTGTGCAGAGAGGGTCCTCCAAGATTGATGCAAATAGAATTCAGAGGAGAAAACAAAATCCAAGCTTGGGCAGGGAACTGGGAACAAGGGTGCAATGTTGGGTCTGTCTTTGGGGTGTGCCTTGAGGGTTGTGGGTGCCGTGTCTGCTGCTCTCGGGGAGCTTGAAGGTAGTGGCCAACAGACTTCCTCTGGTGATTACTATTCACCAACTACAGTGAAGGATTTGCCACAGTTAGCTCCTAATGGTGGCAGAAGAAAGAAAAAGTCATTTTTCCTTGCTTCATTAGTCTGCCATAGAAAGGGATTTTGGGGTAGAAAAATGGTGGAGATGGGAAAAAAAAAACAATAATCAAAGAAATAATAGAAAACAAATACCAGAACTGAAGAAAGGCTTGAATTTTTAAATTGAAAGAGTTCATGAATCCCAGGCAGAAATATTTATAAATATGCTCATCTGTGCCAACATTTTAATTGTTTTTAATCCTAGGACTAAAAAAAGAATGTTCAAAAACCTTTTACTATGAAAGACTAAGGTTAACTGTCCACCTTTAACACTAAATGCTAGGAGATAATAAAGTATTATTTAAGAATATAGGGGAAAACTTGTGATCCAAGAATTTTATACAGAATCAGAATGCCAGAATAAGAAAAGATATATTTGGGCAGGCAAAGAATCAAAAAGTATATTATCTACATATGATCTTTTTTTACAAAGGTTGCTCAAGGAAATACTCCAACAAAATTATGAAGACAGTCCCAATGAGCCCACAAGGAAACCTACAGCTCAGAAAACCTGACATTCTGGTCGCAATCTTGGATTAAACCCTCATTGTGGATTAACATGTATATGTCTTGGGGCCTTTCAATAAACCTAGGGGTCTTCTGATTTTGTGAAGGTTTTAGGTAGGTCACGTGTGGACAACAATGTGACATTTCCCTGCTCCGTTACAGGACTGCTGACTTACCACAGAGTCTTGGCTCTCGTGTGTGCAGAAACCACTTGCACTTCCACCCAAAGAGATCCTCAACTTCCTTCCTAAGACATGAGTACTTGCCAGTCATTATTGCTCTGCATACTCATCCAACATGTGTCATAGTTTACAAGACAGTTAGAAAAACAAAACAGGTGCTTATTTATTGGAGTAGGATGAGGTGAGTGAGGCAGTTAGGACACAGAACTTAAAGAGCCTCCCATTCTAGGGTCATACAAGAACAAAGTTGGTACTCTGAGGGCCTAAGTAAATTTTGTGCCGAAGTACTTCACTGGCCTCATCCTGTTCGTAACCCTGATTATTAGTTTTACTGATGAAATCAGGATTTTATTGGTAAAAAAGTATTAAAAAATTGATAATTTTTGTTGTAGTAAAAATTTGGAAACAACCTAAATGACCACCAATAAGGTGTTTCCTAAATAAATTATGATTGGTCCATACAATAGAACACCAAGTAGCAATTGAAAGGGTCAGTGTCAATCTCTGTGTGTTGACTTGTGGATGTGAAGGCCACCCACAGTATGTTATCATTACAAGTAAAATGTCATACAATAGGACACTGCTTTACATTACAGTCCCGTGCCTCAAAACGATGTTTGGATAAATGATGGATCGCATATACCACAGTGGTCCCATAAAATTATAATGAAGCTGGAAAAGTATTATCACTTACTGATATAGTATCAGCTATCATAACATTGTAGTGAAATTATGTTATTTTATTTA
>NW_012147919.1:2245609-2247082 GCF_000956105.1 Propithecus coquereli
GGGCCTTCCAAAGTCACAATACCATAAATAGCCAACCTGTATCCATGTGTAAGGGAGACTCTGATAAGACTAACAAGTGAAATAAATGGCGTGAATGGGCACCATTTCCATTCACATCACCCTTCTTTGTAATGGCGTTTGATAACTCTCAATTTTGATGTTAAAGGCTTGCCCGTGGTCTCCCTGTGTTCCCATCAAGGAAGATAAGGTCTCTGACAAAAAAGATTTTGTCTGGCATGTTAATTTCTATATCCCAATGCTTGCCCACAGTGCTTGACTTAGAACAATAAGCATTTGGTGAATAAATGACCAAATCCCCCCTTATCTAACAGATCAGTAGTTTTAAGCTGAAGGGCAATTCTAAAGTAAACCAGGTAAATAAAAGAATTTGAGGAACTGCTAAATATTGTGAGCATATCTTCCGAGATGGTGGCCCTAAGTTATACAGTGCCTAATAGAAACTTCCAGATTTGCAACATACTAGGATTTCCAATGTCCTCATCACCTGTGGGAGGCTGATTAATATCAGTACTCCTACGTCCGTGATCTTTTTTAATAGAAACATTCCAAATAAAAAGCATAATTTTCCCTTCATCCTCCCTTTTGGACTCTGTTGCTAGGAACTGGAGTTCTCAGAGGTGAATAACCCCAGACTCTGCTGAGACTGATCTTGGCTGCTAGGCTGCCTCAGAAACATCATGATTATTCATTAGGAGAAGGCATGACAGGGCAGACGAGGTCCCTGGGAGAATTAGAAAATCCCCACTTGCCCTGGTGCTTGTCCTGAGAGTGGGGTTTTATGCTCTGGGTGGAGACAGTTACAAATGGAGCAGTTCCCGCCTCTTTTTGCATCCGGAGGGGGAAAGGATCTCAAGTAGGAAAGTGACCCTTTGAATGTTTTTGCTTTTATTAAAATCTGTCCTAGAAATCACCTTGCTATCCATTCACCTAACACAAAACCCTTGCACATTGATTGGTTTGTCTGAGACTTTAAAAACATCTAAGCTTCTCCAAAACATTGAAAAAATATAGCCAGCTGGTAGTTTATTGGCTTTGCTTAATTTATACTTGGAGTTAAGACAGTTTATGAATTTAATTAATGAAATGACTCTATTTCAAAACACAAATAATAAGAGCAGAACGGTTTACCCTGAAAGGTAAATGTTTTATTATAAAATGATGACATTCAATTATTGTTTTGGTACAAAAATTAAAAGAAAGATCTTTGCAAAAGGAAGAACATCTAATTTTATAAAAATAGTTTATGAGAAGTGGGTGTTATATTTAAAATTTGAACGAGGTATTCCTGTGGCATAAAGTGACTTATAGTCAAACATCATAATTTTGAACTAATTGAAGTCCAGGTAAATTACAAAACAATTTCAATGTAATGCAATTTCAATGCTCTCAAGTACTTTAATAAACAGATAAGACACTTCCTGGCAAAATTCCTTATGTAGCAAAACTAACTCT
>NW_012147919.1:2247132-2248264 GCF_000956105.1 Propithecus coquereli
TTTTTTTTCCTTTTTCTACATAATCCCACCGCTGTTACGCTATCTTCTCATAGTTAAAGATGAAAAAGGTCCTGGATTTTATTCATCTTTTTCTTCTGTGTGATTGATTGTTCCCTCTATGTAACAATAATTTTTTTATGGTTCTGTAGTTATATAAACTAAAACTACTTATAAACATGCAGGGTTTATTTCCATTTTAAAGGACTGGGGAACAGGAAAATTATGTCATCAACCAACCATCAGAATGTGATGGTGAGATGGCCATGTGGCATCACCGTCTCAAAAATGTCCAGGAACTTGGGAAATAATGAAAAAAGGCATCACCAAAGAAGCCAAAGGAGAGATTCACAATCGCCCTCTTGCTTACCTGGCATAATTCAGTGGGTCTCAACAGGCATGGCATAGTCTCATGGGAGCATTTTGGAATACGAAGGGACGTGTCTTTTGGTTATCACAGTGGCTGGAGGATGGGATAAGGTCCAACTGCAATTCGCAGGGTGGAGTCCAGGGATAGTAAACATCTGTGTTCCAAGTAGCAAAGGATGCTCCTGTATTCTCAATGCCTTTGAAATGTCCCCATGGGTGTCTCTGTAGGTGGCAAATTTGTTCATAATCTTTTAAGCTTAGAACCTAACTACACTTCACATACAAACATAAAGTATCCTTGGCACAGTTTGAAACATTCAAATTTCCAGGAGCCTAATCTCTGAGTAAAGTAACAGATGCTTTTACTCTGTTTGGTTGTGAATTTTACTGAGTTTTCCATTCATCATTTTGGAAAATCCCAATATTTTCCAAATACAACAACTTGTTTTAGTCTGTGTTTGGAGTTGTATAGATGTGTGTAAATAGGCAATCCTATGTGTAAGTACAAATATTTGATTATTATATCACCTAGTGTGGTCAGGCCTAAATGTTCATTTATTGCAATACACATTATTTTGTTATAAATTGCAGTAGCTTTCTCTTATATCTCCTTTATATTATGATTGGGACATTATAGTTTTACATTATATGGTAAATAGTTTATATTACCCATGAATTTCACTTTATAAGAGGAAAACATGTATCATGAAATATTTGTGACAAAGGTCAACATTGGTTTGGATAGAGTTAAGAAAAACTAATACAA
>NW_012147919.1:2260339-2261493 GCF_000956105.1 Propithecus coquereli
TGCTTGTACTTAAATGTTTGTGAATATCACTAATTAGCTGCCTGGGATACATTCTTACATGTGGAAATACTATATCAAAAAATTGAACTTTTTCAAAAACAAATTCCATACTGGAAACATATTGGACAACAGAATATCACTTGATTCGAGTTGACAATATAAAAGATATAGAGATAATGCCATACAAGAAAGGACTTGCTGAAGATCCATCTGCATATCCCAAGAATATTTCTTTGAGAAATTTTGTTGTTTGGAGAGCAAGACACTGTACTACAACCCCTCAGAAGTATGATAGGTCAAATGCAATGTTGCCTAGGTGTCTGGTGGAGTATAATTGACAAATGTAAGCACTGCCCTCTGCACCTCCCTCTCCTTCCCATTAGGTAAGGATATCATCCTGGCAGGGAGTAGGGGTAGAGTTGAGTACCTTCTGCTGAGAGCACAGTTTTAATAAGGCAGGAACCCAACCTCACCAATATCCTATTTGCTGTACAGGGTGAAGATGCACAAGTCAAAGCTGTTTTATTTCCTACCAGTTTCATTCCAAAAGCAAGCAAGTAGAATGCCTTTTCTTCTTGATGGGCATATGGAAGGCTTATGAATGCAATAATGAGAACTCTGTGTGCCCATTTGGACCCTAGGGAGTTATATAACTGCAACTCTCTTTTAGTTTTTTTGTTTTGTTTTGTTTTGTTAGAAGAACCTAGTGATGCCTTCCATTACCTCCTACACTTGGCCACCTACCACAACCCCTGAGATGTTCCCAGTGACACAGAGGCTGGTGTGAATGTGCCTAGGTTTATGGCTTAGAAAATGAGGGCAATTTTATTTGGCTGTTCTCTTAGGATTTCCAAAAATACCATCCTTATATGCATACTTAAAATCGTAGGCCACTGGTTTCAAGAACATTCCCATCCAGGACCAGAGACACAATTTGTGCACATGCTGCAAATGGAAATGCGGGGTCCCTTGTTCAAACGTCATTACGAATTTTACCATAAACAGCACAGTATTATACCAAGCTCAGGGCTTTTCTCTGTATGGGGCCCTGTGTGACAGTGGAAACCTCCATCTCAAGAAGATAAAGCACATTTCTATCTTCTTTTATAAGGTCTCCCAGGAAGAATGGCCCTGTGCAGGAAAGAAATTTAAAA
>NW_012147919.1:2261543-2263105 GCF_000956105.1 Propithecus coquereli
AATGAATTATGACTAAATCAGTTTTTACTATGTATTTAAAGTTCCCATTATCTTTAAGTAAGGTTCGTAGGAGGAAAAAAAAAAATCAATGTTTAGTATACTACTCCTTCAAACTATTGCTGCCTGAAGACAAAATCCTTAAATTCTACTTTCCTGCTATGTTTAAATTATGATTTAGGGTTTGGTATATTTTGTGGCTAATATCAACATATTTATAATATTTTCAATGTTCTGATATGTATCAGGAGATATATATGTACACACACACACACACCTATATATATCTCCTTAATATATATTTCCCTTTAAATATGAGTCTAAACATTACATATCAGTACTGTTTAAGTTTTTAATATTATGTACATTCATAGAATAAACTTATCCAAATTGGGCCCCAATTTGCAAAATTGAGCAGTTACAAGTGAACAGTTGAATGAACTACCTCTGGAATTTTTCCTTTGATTGACCAATTAATTTCACAGGGAAAGATTGCTCCCTGGCAACCCTAGATGCATCCTCTCTCGGATGTCTGTGCAATTTGCACACTGTGAGGGGAAGCTGAGTAACCTAGTTTCCTTCCTTGAGGATTCCTTGGAAATATGATGCTGTATAAACCCCAAGCAAACAACTATAAATCTGGCAAATGTTCACCATGTCTGTGAAGATGGAATGATTCTCCCCAGACAAGCTTTGGAAAATAATGTATTGATTTCTGATGGCAATTTATTGTTCTTTGCAATCAACAGTGCTTATACTGTGGCCTTAAATTATAGCCTTTCCTTTTTGACTCCTGGTCTTCGGAATGTAAAACCATAGAACCAGAAAGCTTCAAAGAGGTCACTCCCAAAAATACACAGAATTTAAACAAAGTTATTTTTAGTCATAGCATTTCTAGTCACTCTAGTCTTTTTTAGCAGAGTCGTTTTAATTGACACAGCATTAACTAAACGTTAAGAACTAAACTCAAATACCTCTGGGTCCATTCAAAACCAACTAGAGCAGTTATTGTCTCTAAGATCCACCCTTCCTAGAACACTGGATACCAGCGTCATCCAAGTGGGGCCTTGGATGACTTGACATTATAAATATCTCACAAAAGCATGTGAATTTTATTTGAGTCTGAATTCAAAAGGGGGAGAGAGGCTCTATAGGTTTTCTTTGTTCTGAGGGGGTCAAAAAGAGTTATTTCTGAGATTTCCTGTTCATCAATTTATACAGGCATCCAAAAAGTAGAAATCATTGCCCTCTATTATCTGAGATCACACAAAACAGGAACTACTCTGCCAAACACATTTTTTTCTTGCTGTTTTAGGGTGGGCTCCCCAGAAGCAGATCAGGGATTCAGGGAATTGTTGATTTATTGAGAGAAATATTGAAAGAGAAGCACACGTTTTTTTCCCCATCGATGTACCCAGTTTTGAAAAAAAATCAGGCAAATTAAAATACCATATCAGTAATCCACAGTGAGTTAAGACAGAGATAAAACTAAATGTAAGTTTTATGACAATTCCCAATGCTCCAATACTGGTGATGAGTCCAGTCTTTTCTCACCTCGTTATAAC
>NW_012147919.1:2264825-2267073 GCF_000956105.1 Propithecus coquereli
GGGTCCCTTGTTCAAACGTCATTACGAATTTTACCATAAACAGCACAGTATTATACCAAGCTCAGGGCTTTTCTCTGTATGGGGCCCTGTGTGACAGTGGAAACCTCCATCTCAAGAAGATAAAGCACATTTCTATCTTCTTTTATAAGGTCTCCCAGGAAGAATGGCCCTGTGCAGGAAAGAAATTTAAAAAAATGAGAGTCTGGAGAGATTCAGTAGTTTTGTTCAGATTAAATCATGCCCTACAGACAATATCTTGGACCATATGAAATTGGCAATATTAAAATATTTTTGACCTACAAACACAGCAATTTCATATGTTTCAAACTAATGTATGGTAATTGTCATGGTAATACATTTTTCTTGGGATTAATATTTTATTGGCACAACAAAAAGGAGAAGAGATGATGGTAATGGTTGCCACACAAAGTTTCCTTTTGTGTTTGCTATTTGTGTAAAAGCTATGTATGTGTATGTTAAGGTATAAACAGTGTTTTAGTTAGGGTCTGTTCTATGCTGCTATAACAAAGAGACCACAAAAATACAGTGGATTAGTGAAGATAGAAGTTGATTTCTCAGCCACAAATAGTATAGGCAGAGAGGCAGAGGTGGTCCAAGGCAGTTCTATTTCAGCACAGGGCTTCCATCACCTCTAGGTCCAAGGGGGTCACTTCAGCTCCCACTACTATGTCTGAGTCCCAGCATACGGGAGGGGGAGGTTCAGGGTAAGCACATATCCAGTCCTCTTAAGAGCAGGACAGAAATGGAACACATCACTTCTGCTAGCATCCCGACAGCGAGAGCTTAGTCACATGGCCATACCAAGCTGCAAGGGCACCTTAGAAATTTAGTCTCTAGCTATGACATCCAAGAACTCAAGGTTTATGTTACTAAAGGAAGAAGCAGGGAATAAATACTAGTAGGCAACTCACAGTCTCTGCCCTAAGCAGTTTAACTTTTTAAAGGTTATTTAACATATAAATCCACAAGTACCCCATTTTTGGATGTAGATTACAGTCCTTGAGCGTGGCTCTGCTGATTGGAGTTTCACATTTTCTTCCTTGCACAAAATATAATGCATAAATCTAATTTCCAGTTTCAGTTTCTTGAAAATTCTATAAGACCTTAAAAACTTTTAATATGATTTGAGTTCAGATTCTCAGGTTTTTACATTTTCACTGTTTTAACAGTTGTCTCCCTTTAAACCTAATTTGATGGTATTTTGTAGCTCACTGTCTTTATCATTTTTTCCCCCGAAAGTATTAGATTTAGTTTTCATGGAGATGATTCTCTTTTCACACTCATAAGTTGTTTACATAATACTTAATTAAATCGTATGGTTACTATAGCAAATAAAATATCCATTACCATATTAAAGCACAACAAAACTAATACCTGATGAGCCTGGAGTGTAACAGATGTGTGTAGAACAAGCGACTAGCTTACCAGTCAAGTGTACTTAGCACGGAGGTAGAAGCTGTCAGTATCCTTTACAGAGGGAGTAAGGAGAGCCAGTTAACCCAGCAAGTTGGTTGAGCAGATGTCAGTTAACAGAGCTTCAGCTGTGCTTTCAACAATGCAAGTAATTCCCCCCTTCAACCTCCAACCATTTCCTCCAACCATTGAGCAAATCATTCCAGAGTGAGCATGATATGGGAAATACAGATTTGCTGTTTTTTCGGTCCTTCCCCTTCTCAATGGCCTCTCACGGTACAAGCATCAGACCCACTGGGGCTTAAAGATACAGAGCTCACTTTTCCGCTAGCATTGTCTAAAAACAGAAACCAACTACTTCACCGGGCGCTCACCTAAAAAGACAGAGATAACTTCCCGCCCAGGAGGAAAAGTGGCCAGGCTGAAATCATTGACCTATGTTTTGTAAATTTCTAACACGACGCCTCTCTAAGAGATTTTCAAAGGCAGTTTTCCCTGCAGATGATTTTTATCTTATGTACTGACCTTAGAACTTTACCTCAGATCCGACGAAAATCCATTGAAATGGCTTTTGCATTGAAAAGATGTCAGTGCTTTGCAATTTAGCTCTTCATGTATAAATAAAATAGCAGAATAATTTCTAAACAGCATTCAGTGTTGTTGACCATACTCTGACATTTCCAGAAATTTATCACCCCCCCAGTCTCATCTGATCGATAAATTGCCATTTCATCTCCCCCCTACCCCTATTACAAAATAGCACAGTGCTCGTATAATGCTGTTCTGGAGGATTTATTTCTAAATAATTGAACAA
>NW_012147919.1:2269488-2271130 GCF_000956105.1 Propithecus coquereli
TCAGTTTGATTTCAGAAATCCATTCCAAACCCAAATCTCTGAAACACTGCATACAAAATTTTCTACATCAAGCCATGACAATAGGAAAAGGTGATTACCGGGAAAATGTCCAAGAGTGAGATGACCTCATTCAATGCAGTGAATATTGACCAAATTTCTACCACGTGCTGGGAGCTGGGAATTCAAATGTTAAGTCAAATAAGGCTGAGTGCCTACTATGTGCTGGGGACGGTTCTAAGTGCGTAACTTGTGGGTTTATTCAATACACCCAAGAACTCTATAAAGTAGAAGCTAATATTATCTACATTTTACACATGGAGAAACTGAGGCACTGAGATGCTAAATAGTCTCAAGATCAGGGGTCACATAGCTAGGGAGTGATGTGCCCGAGATGCCAACCCCAACTGTGTGCTGCAGAGACGTGGCTCTAAACTGTGACAAGCAAGACATTGCAGAAGAGTGATTCGAGTTGCAGGCCGCCCAATTTCCTACAGAGCAGCTGATGAGTCACTTTCTCCACTTATTAAAAGAATATCCTTGCTATTAAATACGGGGTCATTCAGCCACAATTAGAGTTCCAGAAACCCAGAATCTTGAACCAGAAAGGCCATTACAGTGTCTAGTTCAGCCTTCCTTCCCCCCTTGTATAGTTCAAGGGCTGGGGTACCAAGAGGTTAGAGCTTGTTATAGTCATAGATAGTCATGAATCTTCCTCCTGCCTAAAAAACAAGGATTCAGTAGCCAAGAATGTTTTCTTAAAAAAAAAAAAATTAATTAAAAACTAAAAAGACTAAGAATAGGGAACTCAATCTCTAAAAAAGAAACTTGTTTATTACCAGGAGCTGAGACTTTGGAAGGATGATTAAGGTCTTCTACTCAACTAAAGCAGAATTGTGCCCTGGATATTTGCGCGCAGCTGTGCGTGTATTTCAGGTTAACATTTGCCCTCAAATCTTCCTCCAGTTTCCCTTGACAGCAAGGCAACTGAAATGTATGGCTGAATAAGTCTATTTTAAAGCTCCTTTTAGGGAGTTTATACCTTGTCACTTAGAGGCAAATTTCCCCAGCTTGCTTGCTATGGCTTAGACCTTTCTGCAAATTTAGTACTTTCACCCACCTAACAATAATGGGTCTATGACATTTGTAGCAAAAGAGGATTGCTTTTGCCTTTTTCCCTTAATTTTTTTTTTCCTCAGTAAATTCCATGTGGATAAAAAATCATGCTCATGAAGTCCAAGTGGGCATTAGAAAAAGCATAAGTGATTCAGTTAATGTGCCCACATAGAAGTGCACATTCATCTGAACCTAATGTCAGTTAATAAAGGCAAGAACTTAGCTTTGTTACAATCTAAATCTCTGCAAGAAGGCACATGAATAACTGCCTTGCTTTTGCTCAGAATGGACCTTGGTCCCCACATCAGAGAAAGAATACTCCATCCAAGTATACTCAGAGCGACAGCTTCCAATATGAACAATGCCATTTTTTAGGGGGCATGTTGGAAATTTATGGGAGCATTTTTATTGTCACAATATTTAGAGGCACTAATAGTATTTTGTGGATGGGTCAAGGATGCCAGACATCCTCTGAAATACTGGATAGCCCTGACCTAACAATAGGTGGTTCCACATCCCACATGACTTT
>NW_012147919.1:2271180-2272466 GCF_000956105.1 Propithecus coquereli
ACATAGGACTGATAGAACTCTGCTCTCAGGGGACTGCCAGTATAGACTGGAAAATGGGTATAACTGCAGGCAATTTAAATGTTCAACAGAGGGAAGTACAAAGTGTTAGGGGTGCCTATTAGGGGTACCTAACTGCAACTTAGCTATTTAGGACAATAAATCTGGGATCCCCTTGGGTCTCCTCCCTCTCTACAGCCATATAAAAATTGTGATCCTCATCTTAGAAATTAATGCATCTTTAAATTACCTTCTAGAAAATTCTTTAAAACATTTGCTGAAAGACATTTATAGATCATCTCGGAGGTAAAAGTAAGTAGACATTTCTACTTTGGCCTGGAGGAGGGGACAGCCAACTACCATGGCCCACAGGCCAAATCCTGCTGTCACCTGTTTTTGTATGGGCCAAAAGCTAAGAATGGTTTCTACAGTTTTGAGGGTTATTTTAATGTTTGAAAAACAATCGAAATTTTGCAAACATGAAAATGACACGAAATGCACATTTCAGTGCCCCTACATAAATTTCTGTCGGAATGGTACCAGGCCCGCCCATTTGTTGTCTATGCTTTTGTACTGCAGTGGCAGAGATGAGCAGTCAGGACAGAGGCAGTATGGTCAAAATCATTTGCATCTGACCCTTTGTTGGCAAAGTTTGCCAATCTGTGGCTTAGAGAATCCAGTCACTTCTGAGATGGTGGTAAATCACTAAAGCACATGGAATCCCAAACACTCTTAGTTGAAGGTCCCATCCAAACATCTATTAGCAGATTCCTCATCCTGTTATCTCTCTACTTATCACTTTTATTGTAGTGGTCCCCAGAAGGAGATTATTCTGTGACTGCCCACCGCTGCTATCCTTGGTTTCACAGTTTGCAAATCTTGAGACAGGGAGGATTACAGAGCTTCTCCGGAGGCTCTAGGGTCGATTTTAGACAAAACCCCCTGAGTCCCTTCCCCTGCCCTTCTCCATTTGCTCTCAACACGTCCCATTGCTCAGGTGGACTCCATCCATCAGGAGCTCCTTGTAGGTTCTGGAACGTGATTTGAAGACTAAAGGAATGAAAGTGCCTCTCTCGGGGCAGAGCCTAACATGAAGGGAGGCGAGGCACTGGCTTCAGGCACAAAATTTAGGGAGAGGGGAGGGAACGCCAAAACCTGCAGTTATCTGGGTAATGTGGATAAATAGAATTATAATGCAATAGTTTTAGAAAACAAAATTAATACCAACATATCCATGATGAACAAAATGTCATATATCACAGTTTTTTACAATGGCAGGATCAGTATTA
>NW_012147919.1:2275626-2277078 GCF_000956105.1 Propithecus coquereli
AAAAAAGGAAAGCAAACAGAAGACAAAACTGAAAAGGAGACAGAAATGGAGCAGAGGCAGACGGAGGGAGGTGGGCCCAGTGGTGTGAGGTCGCATCCACAATGGGATGTAGGGACCGGGCAGCTTCCCTGGTGATGGATTGGCCAAAAGATATCTTAAGAATAAGAAGGTCTAAATCTTCAGACAACATGAACTTGTGCAACTTACACTCCTCATCACCACCAGGTCCTCAAATCTTCAGTAGAACTTTTATGTGTTACAAATACTGAAGGGAGCTGAGTTTTCCGGTAGAACCAGGAGACAGGGCTGCATTTGCCATCTGGGTTGACGTGACATGGTGTGAGACAGAGGCATCCGGTACGGAAGTGAGAGCTCAGAGCTGAGGTGTCTGCGAGCCTGCTCTCCAGACATCCTGCTCTCTATTTGCAATCCAGTTTGAAGATATCCAGACAGCAATTTGGATGTCTTCAAGGCTTGGAGTAAGTATCTGAGCGACTCTAGTAAGTTAAATCGTATGAAGTTGCTGACACGCAGTCATACTTAACCTAAAAATCTCAGTCACTTGTTCCACTCTGACAGTGCCCATGTGGCACCTGGTTTGGACTAAAGTAAAACTCTCTGGTCATCAGTCTGTGGGCTGCACTCAGAGGTAAAATTCATTGACTATGTCCTGTTTCTCTTTGTGTACCCAGAACATAACACAAAACCAGGAACACAGTAGGCACTCAACAAACATTTCATTAATTGATTAGATAAGTGATAATGGGCTCTACAAATCTGGAAGGATTCAAGAAGGGGCAAAACAATTGACAATGGATTTATAGAGCTCACTTAAGCATTAAAGAATTGGATGAGTACGTAGGAAGGGAGCATTAGATTGTATGACTTTTAAAGTCACTTCCATATAGAGGAATCTTTGATAAATGCTACACATTAACTTCTAGAATGCATCAGGGAGAAGGCTTCATCTGCAAGCCAAAATGATTATGAGGTCACCTCCAACCCTGTTATCCTAGAATACATAGTTAGGACTGGGATCGTCCTATAAAAGTCTCCTGTATTGTTATCCAAAATGTTCCTTCCAACTATTTGTTTTGCCTGTTTTCTGGCCTTATTGTAAAATTAAAATAATTTTGTGGTGATAGTGACAGGAGGAAGCAGTCATCAGTAAATCTAAATATTAACTTGTTTCTGTTCACATAGCCTTTTTAGAACACAATTTGGAAGTGCAGGGAAATCCAGCTGCTATCAGCAGTAAATGAGGATGGAAATAAGCAATGGCCGATCTGCTTCCCTTCTCCTTGGAGGAGACAGAAAATAAGCAAAGAAGTATTAGCCAAGGCAGGAAACAGGGAAGGAGCAGGCCACATAGATAGAGCATTCCAGAAAGAATAAAGCCATGGCTTTTTGAAAAGGACTTGATTGGCATGTTATATGAACAGTAAGAAGGCC
>NW_012147919.1:2278718-2280914 GCF_000956105.1 Propithecus coquereli
CCCCAACAATCTCAAATCAGAATCACGTGGAGTGGAATCCTGAAATCTACCATTTTAAAATCTCCCCAGAGAATCTTATGTGGCCAGGCCTTGTGCCAGATTTAGCATCCAACACATATTCATTAAGCCATTCAATAGCCCTGGTGCTGCTCTAAGCCTTGGCTACAAAGTGGAGGTTAGGGTTGGGTTTGGGGTGAAGGCCATTGAACCTACCTTCACAATGACCACATTTTTTATATCTTTCACTGTAGCGATATCATGGTTCTGTGTCTATAATGATGAGAAGCCCAACTAAAAACATATTGTATGGTGAAAGATAATGAAATAATAAAATAAGCATCATAATAATTAATATTGAGTATCATTATTAATAATAGTAAATAGATCATAAAAAGTTAGATCCTGTGCTAAGCACTAGGTAGGCAATATGTCATTTAATTCTTATGTCAACCTATTTTACAGATGAGAAAATGTAGGATTAAAGAGATTAAATACACGGTTTACACCCCTCCCCCAAGGTAAGTGGGAGGGGGTCAGGTGATAAGCAACAAAGGTGAGCTTCCCTTCTAGGTCTGTCTGGCCCCAGAGCCTGTGATCCTAACTATAATGCTGCTCCTTCGATATGTATGTATATGTCGATATACATGGTTGAGCATACATGTTATTGGAGTTCATGCAATATGTAGAGTTTTGAGAAGCAGGAAGGAAAATGGCCCCAGAACTGGGGTGCTGCTGCTGCCGCCACCTCTAAGTTTTGTCGGCTGCTTTGGTTTCCGGGCTCTCCTGGGCATCACTGCTGCGTCAGCCTCCCATTGCCTTAATGCCTGTCATATTGAATATCAATAGTGCAGTGATTTTGCCACCACTAAACTGATTTAAAGATGAAACGGAAACAGTTCAATATCAGCAGAGATGTTAAAATTACATATTCCAAGGCTCTGTGCCATAAGAGGGAAGAGAGTAAAGGCTTTGCGTTCCCTGGAGGAGACTAAGAGCAAGGGGTGGGAGAAAGATTACAGGGCTGGGGGACCCAAGGAGAGTGATGGCACCAAGGCTCAGGCTGGAGTTTACTTGCAGGCTAACGTGGATTTGAAAGCAGGGTGTCAAATTCTCTCAGATGCTGTTAGTATGAATAAGTCAATTAAGAGATGGTACCTGACAACCTATGAGGATGCAGGTGGAGAATAGTGCCCCTGTGGCAGGGTTTCTCAATCCTGCATCCACACTGGTAGAATTCAGGAAGTCTGTAAAGTTGGATGCAAAAGGCATCACACCTTCGTTGTCACTAACCTCTAATTTGAAGTTAGCGTTCCTTTTAGTCATGAATGTGAGCAACAAACCACAGTAGAACAGCAGCACCTGCAACTTCATCACGAATGGAAATCAGCGATATGCTCATATGGTAACAGATTTCTTGTGGACACCTCAAAGTATCTTTTACTCTCTGGGAAGTGTAGGTGATGGTCCAAGACATCACTGCCAAGCTGGGAACCAGGGAGATGGCCGAGGCTGAGCCCAAGACCACACAGGACCTCCCCTCAGTGGTGCAGACACTCCCACAGCAGATGTAAGATAAATTCCAGACCATGTCTGACCAGATCATTGGAAGAACTGATGATATAAGTAGTCACATTGGTGATCTGAAGAAAAACATTGCCAACCTCATGACGCAGGCTGGAGAGGAAGAACTAGAAGGTGAAAACAAGGTACCTGCCACACAAGATGGAAGGCTGCTATTAATAAGTTACACTGAAATCTGAAACACTACTTTTCCGAGCCAAGAGAAGACCGAATGGCTTTTGCAGCTGACTACTGTATGTAGACAGGTGTTACATGATAAAGTTTGCATTCTTATCACATACTATACACTTAGTTTATAGAGTGATTTACCCGTTAGTTTCTTGAGGGATAAATCTTCGTATCTTCACATCTTGGACCTTGGTCAGTTGTGCTATTAATTAAACACTAAAACTTCAGTGGTTCTCGAAAAAAAAATCTTTTACTCTCATCACTATTTTTTAATTATAAGAGTCATTAGACTCACCACCAGATCTTGTTTTTTAGTGTGTTCATAAAGAAGTACATGTATCGCTATATCATGAATATGCTCATTTAAATCTTTTGATAATTATGTTCTAATATTATTGACTTTTTGTTTCTAAATCTATGTGTTTACGGAGTACACTTAAAACCTTT
>NW_012147919.1:2280964-2282132 GCF_000956105.1 Propithecus coquereli
ATGGGGAGCTATTGCATGAGACCTCACAGACTGTTCCGTCTACTTCGCAGGCAGGAAAGCAGAGACATCTCTGAGTGAGAGATTAAAGGGGGAGAAGAACAGGGAAGAGGATGGAGAAAAGTCCAAATAAGGTTGTTTTGACAGCTGAATTGTCGCTTTGCTATTTTCCTCCTCTTGCTTACTTTTACCCAGTGAAAATTCAACGTGAAAGTTTTCCGATGAGTTTAATCACTTCCTTTTATGTCTTTATTGCAATTGAGTGAATCTAGGTGTTAAGAGCATAGGCTGATAAAAACAATAGAGAAAGAATGTGGATTTTTCAATATGAAAAGGTGATTCTGTTTTTGGATTTATTCATGGGGGTTAATCTAGATTATAGCTCTTTGGTGAGAAATTAAGTACTTTTGAGGGAAATAAAAGGAATATATATTCGGATAAAACATGTTGGATAAAGGTGGTTCATCAACTTAGTATTTCTACGTATGGTCAACACGTGGAATATTTAAAATCTCTACTCAGCAATTTTTTAACCTTTCAAGGAAATTTTACTGTGGAAAGGAGTAATTATATATAATCAGATTTAATTTTGTTAAGTGGAAGGAGATGCAACATGCCTGCCAGTTACGCTGGCAAGTTGCTTGCCTGGCCTTCCTGAGGATGTCAGCAAGAATTCCTCCAGCAGAGAAGAATTCCATCCAAGGCCATTTCTCAAATAAAAGGAAGATGTAATGATGTAATGGTCTTTTAAATTGAAGGCGAACATGGCAAAGAATTCTTCCTAAATCTCAGTCATTTGTTTCTCTTCCAGATTAAAGAAAAGCCAAGGAACTGTTCCTCATAATTTCACATCCAACTTCTAGTGCGAGGAATGCTTTTTTAGAAATTCACGGATCTGGAGATACTCTACCTAATGCAATGGCAACTAGAGTAAGAATCTGAACTGCTCCAGTTTCTGAAAAAACAGGTTTGTTTTTTCTACCAGTCCGTGGGCAAGAGCCAGGGGATCGTGGTGAGGAGGGGAATGGATGGATCCTGGCTTTTGGAGTTAGGCTTCATCTAAGCTACAAAGACCATGAAAGTTACCTTCAACCCTATTATTCTAGAATTTTAAGACTGTAATTATAGCTTTTATTTACTATTAAAATAAATTATTACACTGAGATCTCAG
>NW_012147919.1:2282182-2282926 GCF_000956105.1 Propithecus coquereli
CGTTCACCATTTTTGAAAACACGGCAAAATGACAATACTATTCGAGTTATTGAAATGGCCCAAAACACCCAGCTGATACAGTCTGCATTTGTGATGTGGCATGTTTCCTTTGAAATTATATCTATAAGTAGGTTATATTATCCAGATTTTGCTTTTTGAATGGTAAAGGTACATTACAAAAATATCTGTTATAAATCTAGATTGTTGGTTTCTAGTAGAAATGCCAAGCACTCTTTTAGAAAGACTCTCCAACTAACATACTATATGTTGATTGTCCAGAACTAGACAAGAATTATAAAATGTTAGACCTGGAAAGGACTTATGAAATAAATGTGCACAATGACCTTCTTAGAGCTGGAAAAGTCAGCCCAGAGAGATACATAGCCAAGAAGCCCTGGGTAGGGGCAGCAGTTATGAACAGAAGAGCTGCCTTCAAATGCCAGAAGAACTGCCCATGGAGAAGAAAGATGATATTTGTTCTATATTTTCCTAAGAGATGGAAAAAAAAAAACGGAGTGGAAAGTTAAGAGAGTCTGATTTTGAATCAAGGAACTATAATGAGATGGAAAATATAGTTTCTTCGTTCAATAGCGATCACTAGAGTGATTAGCTCAAAAGATAATTGTCTATGAGAAAATAACCCAATAAACCAGTTCAGATAAAGAGTGAGATTCAGAAGAAATTCACTTGATGCAAAAAGCTAAACCAAATGATAGTATTTGTTTTATGGCCAAAAAATATTTT
>NW_012147919.1:2295041-2300520 GCF_000956105.1 Propithecus coquereli
AGTTTTATATTCTTCCTGTCCTGGGGGTGTCCGTAATATCAGGCAGGTGGGGTGCAGGAATGTGCAACAGCTGAGGATAGAGTGCTGCTCATGCAAGATCCATCTACTCTAGATTTCAAATTGTGCCCAGGTTGTGGAGGATGGTAGTGACAGGACAGTTAAAAGGTAAATAACATGATAGTTCTTTGGGTTACTTATATTCAGAGGTCCTAAGAGTATGGGCTGGCCTCCAACTGACTTAAGAAGGAAGTGTGTCTTAGAAGACTGGTGCCAAGAAATCGGCCCTTGTGGTTATGCAGGTGGGAACCAACTGTCCAGCAGTGGCCCCTTTTAGTGTCTTTGACTGCTACCCGAGACTTTCCTCAGTGATAGCAGTTGCCGCTGGGGCTTACAGAGAATCACTTTCAAATGTACACTCATTCAAAGAAGACAACACAAATACTTCAACTATTTAAAATTCTTCACACCCGCTTCAAAGAGCAAAATCTCCCTCTCCTGTTATTGCTGTACTGTCACTAAAAAAACCACCCTGTCAGAGTCATTTAACTCATTGCTCTTAAATATTCAAACTCTATCTTTATATAATACAACCCAAAACATCCCTTTGAAACAATTTTTCATGGCTATCAAGCTTGTTAATGGCCTTGTAAAACCAGCACCTGTGGGAAGTATGATACTATTTCCTTTCCAGCATTGCAGATTGTCCCAGGGTTGCTCCCTGAAAATCAACTCAGATTGACCTTCCTGCTTCAGGGTCATGCAGCTGTCCTGGGATCTTTCAGTAGTGCTAAAGCACGATGTCCCAGTGTGCCTGGGATTGTCCAACTTCATGCTGCAGTCCTGGCGTCATGTCTCCTTTTGTCTTCCAATGTATCCTGGTCTAGATGGGACTTTCATGACCATTCTGGTCATCCATCCATTCGGGCTATGGCTGAGACGCCCACTTCTCTGTCCTCCTGAGCTGTCAGGTTCAGGAGCTCAGCTACTCCTGTGCCATTCCTGGGGAAAGCCACCTCCTCAGAGGTCTTGAAGCTTGCATGGGATTCTGCCACCAACTTGTAAAAGGTCCCTGCCTTCCTGGTTGCCTTATAGAATTCCTCCTTGCCCTTTCCAAAAGTTAATATTTTCATGCATGGAAAAAAGGAAGAACATGGCAGATAGCCATTGGCTTTGAGCCTGTGCAACAAACTTCCTTGGAGGCAAAGAGAACCAAATGAGATTATAAGACACCCTTTCAATGAACTGCTGGAGCCTCTCTCCATAAATACATTATCTTCATTATCCTATAGGGGTGGGTATGCACCTTTGTTTTGACTAGGATATTTATAACTCCGTGGAGTTAGAAGTTAACTTGTAGAAAACTGACCGTAATGCAAATGTTGGCTGTGTATATACATGCAAAGTCTGTCCAGAGCAGGGAAAATTGATTTCCCTCCCCACTGTAGAAAAATCCAGTTTGCACCTATTTGCGAATTTCTGTCAGCATCCCTGATCTATAACAGCATTGTACCTTGACGTTTCCTTTGAACTAGTTATAAAACTTCATTAATGAGTTAAGTAAAATCTTTGGCACGTGTTCATCTAATATCTCTATGGAAGTCATGATCTTACCTTTTCTTTCCTTTTTTGGAAAAGTATCCTTTAACACCTGGTTACCTGCTTGAAACAAATCAGCAGAGAGAAGAGCAAAGGGAGGAGGGACACAAACTAATTTCTTGGTAGGACACCTTGTCACCTCCACTTGTTCTTTCCCTTTTCTGTTCACACATATGGTTTAGAGAGGACTCTGGCTCTGTAGGACACAGCTTTGCACTTAAGACTTGAATTCTATCTATTTATTTCTGGACTTTTCTTTCCAGTACCTGAGGCTAATTCTTATACTTTCAACTCTCAACACAGCTCTCAACAAATCTAAGGATTCCTCCCTGGGTGGTCCATATTAACATTCTCCCCAGAGAGTCATTGTGAAGACCATTTGTGTTCATTTTGCACAAAAATGACAGGACTGAATGGAATTTACATATGCATTCATCTGCCATGCTTGAGCTAAAATATTACCCTTCAAAATCCCAATTCAACCAATTTTAAGTGGCTACCCAAAATTCATGGCTGAGCCTGTCACTACTCTTCTCAAAAAAAATGGTCCCCCATGGCCCGAAGAATAGTTTCCACCCACTTACTTTGATGCTTTCAAAGTCCCTTGGCATCAGCTCCCTCACTCCTGTGACACTGCACTTCCTGTGGTCCACAGAAGTTGTACAAAAGCCCTAACATTTCCAAGCAGAACAGGTGAGTTTTGTGTCTCCCATTCTTGGTTCATGCTGTGCCCTCCACCAGTGACTCCTTTCTTTGCCTTCTGAACTTTTACTCTGCAAACTTGAGCTTAGATTCACCTGACCCTCTCTGTTACCCTTTCTCTCCCAGAAAAATTTAATGGACCGTGCATCTGTAATCTCACAACACTTTAGCAATGTTGGGGATGCAACACCTGGCCGTGTCAGCTACCACATTTACAGGGCCCAGTGTTAAATGAAACTGTGTGAGGCCCCTCATTCAAGATGATTAAGACTTTCAAGACAGCAAGCACAAAGAGTTAAACTAAGTGCAAGGCCCTTCCAAGGATAGGGCCTCCAGGAGTGCACAGGCCACACACCCCTGAAGCCTGGTCACAGTTTCCATAATTGCTTTCTCTCGCGTCAGTCTGAGCCCCGTGGCTTTTCCTGCCCTTGTCTCTGTTGCAAATCTGCAAGTTTCCCATTCAGAACCCCTTGGTCTCTGTGTTAGTTTCCCATTGCTGATGTAACAAATTACCACAAACTTGTGGGCTTAAAACAACACAAATTTACTCTTTACGTTTCCGGTGGTCAGAAGTCCAAACTCGGTGTCACTAGGCTAAGAGCAAGGAGTCAACAAGGCTGGTTCCTTCCGGAGGCTCGTCCCCTTCCCTCTTCCAGCCCATGTTTCTCAACTTGCGGCCCCTCCCTCCAGCTTCACGTAACTGCAGCATTTTCTTCCTTTGCCACTTTGCCCTCTCTGTGACTCTGATCTTTCCTGCTTCTCTTTTGTAAAGACCCTTCACACTTTGGTTACATCCAACCCTCCCGGATAATCCAGGCTCATCTCCCCGTCTCAGGACCCTTAGCTTAATCACATCTGCATAGTCCTTTTGTAGGATATGGCGGAACAGCCACAGATTCCAGGATTAGGACATAGACTTGGTAGGGCAGGGGCATTGCTCTTTCTACCACAGTCTGCAAACCAGAACATCAAGTGAAGGGCTCAGGCAGATGACACAGATACAACACAGTGCATCATGCAGGCTGAAGGTCCCAGGCGCCGGATCAGCAAGAAGTCTCTAGGAAACCCATGAAGAGGTGTGATTGGCTGGGCTGGATGGACCTGTTTCCACCACTCTCCCTTTAGTGGGAATCTTAGGTGAGCAGCCTGTAGAGTAGTAAGAAGAGGGGCAGGAGTGGAGAACAGGGAGAGGAGCAAGGGACAAGGTGGCAGAGGGTTGGGTCAGGAATGGAGAAAGACAAGGGAGAGGGAGGGGGCAGTGGGGGAACAGGGAGTGGGGATGGCCTCATAATCTGAGCCTGGACACCAGCTGTTCACAGGAATTACATCCCACCAGTAGGATCCGAAGGCCAGGAGGTTGAGGGACAAGGTGCCCCAGGCCTGGATGACTCGTTGCCAGACAGCTTGTAGGACCGCAGTTAGGCTGCAGGGTTAGCAAATGAAAACACAAGATGCCAAGCTAAGCTGGAATTTCAGATAAACAAATAATTTTTTAGTTTAAATATGTGCCATGCAATTTTATGTGACAACCCTAACCCAGAGAGAGCTGTCATGGGCCACTCGGCATAAAAACCCTATTTCTAGACCACACATAGACGGAATTAGGATTCACTTGGCATTCCAAGTAATAGCAGGAGGCCTATTTACCACTTTCCTGATATGCCAAATGCTTTCCCTTTTGGCGCCTTTCTGGGGAATGAGCTTTTTCCATGCCGGCATGAGAGGGTGTGGTCATCCTTTAAGGCCCCATCAAGGCTGAAAATGGGTTCATCTGTCCCCACACTCAGCCCGGACAGTGAGAACTGAGCAGGTTCCCCAGCCAGGCACATGGTTTGATTAACAAAACTAGTATCCCGAAAGATCCATCAACTCTTCTCCAGGAAATATCCACAGACAATTGAACCCTAAGATTCTCGGAAGCCCTCACCTCAAAATTACTATTTTCACCAATCCTGGTGATCCCACTCCAATCAAGGCCCCTCCTCCTTTGGGAAAAAAAAAAGTCCTCCTTAAATTTCCAGTTCTCAGTGAATGCTGACCTTAACTTTCCTTCTCTGAGACTTCAGAAAACTTGCAATTGTAAATTTTTTCTCTGTCCTTTGGAGATGTAAACCTTGTTCCAGAGGCCTATTAGTTTTATGACCCAGGAACAACTGTCTCTAAGACCCTCCAGCCATCCCACTGAAATGCTGATACTGGGAAAGATCCAGCTCCCATCTCCTCCTCTCTGCAGGAGGGCAGGGGCCTAACTTAGAAAACAGCCAATTAGCAAATGCAAATGACCTAATCCCCAACACTTAAAAACTGTCCCACCTTTTGTTTCAATGCGGTAGAGGCCAATCTCTCTTTCCTACTGCAATCATCTTGCGTAAAGTTTTCTTTCCCGTTTAGTTCCATCCAATGCAATTTTTCTTTGGGAAGAAAAGCAGGAAATTGAGAAAGAAAAAATCCTCAAACAAAATCGTAAAATCCCATTTGACAGATGAAAATAGTGCATTGCAGTGCGTTTAATTAATCTGCAAACTGGGGATCTCCCCCCAGATCTCCAGGTCTACAGGAGACCTGAGCTTTCAGCGCTCTCCCACATGCCTGATTCTGTGCTCCACAGATGGACTCTGAGCAGAAATATCTACTTGTAAGAGCTGTTCTCAATTTCTAAGTGTGTTTTATTGCACAGACATCCCTCAGGCCAGGCCGTCTGTGGCCTTTGCTAACAGATATGCCAAGGGCCGTACAACAGCTTCTCTTTGCCTTTGTGTTCTGTATGTCCAGAGGCAGGTGGAGGATGAAACATCTTGGGTTGTCACTGATGCTCACAGATCTGCTTTACCAGGAAGCCCTCCTCGGGATTTGTATTCTGGCCACGTGTGGAACCTAACTGCACATCAGAAACGTGCCCGTGATTGCAAGTGGCTCTGTAAAATATTTATTCAATATTAGCTTGCAAGGAGTGCTTCCGTTAGGTAAAGGGTTTGGAGAGCTTTGGCCCAAAACAAAGAGAAAGAACAAGTGTGAGCATGAAAACATTAGGTGTCAACTAAGTTTTCTGAATTTTTAAATCACAAAGGGATGTGTACCAACCCCTCAAAATTAGAAATACCATGACGTTAGCACTTTGGAGGTGAAATTACCTGAATTCGCTCTTTATCTTTGCAAAAAAGATATAATATAAAAATATTTT
>NW_012147919.1:2302220-2303146 GCF_000956105.1 Propithecus coquereli
TACACTTCATTGACTTAACATTTTCTCCTCCATAAACTTTGACAAGTTGTTGATGCATTTCTGCACAGAAACATTTTTTTATTATTATTTTGACTAAAACCAACACTTCCTACAGGGACATGGCTTTAAGAGAATAGATATTTTTCTCATAAGAATTTCGAAATTGTAGCTAACTTAGCATCTAGTAGTCCACATATAACGTCTAATTAATAGATTGGAGTGACAGGAAGGCGCTGGCTCCTGTCCACACCCCAAGACAAGGGCAATAAATTCTCCCCTAAAGTGAAAAAACAAAATCCTAATACTCGATGAGATTAACCATCTGCAAGAATAAACTGCCAGTTTGCCAGAAGATATCAGTTAATAGAGGCTAATCAGTTGAACATGGAAGAATTTCTTAGAAATGATCTTTGTGTCCTAAATAAAAGAAAAAAATATAGACCAGTGACCCAAAATAGGGTCTACTCATTAACTGTATGATTGTGGACATTTGATAATCTTTCTAAGCTTCACTTCCTTTCCCGATAAAATATGAAAGTAGATATAATTATATCTGACAAATTTTTATGAGGATTAAATGACATATTGAACATAATACACTTAGATGCTGCTTAATTTCATTCTATTGTTTTATATTGTTTGACTCAAAGATTAATAATATTAAAAGTCAGTTTCCTTCCTAGTCATTTCAACCAATTAAATTTTATTATGGAGAAGATTTCATTTGCATCGCAATAAAAACTACAAACTACCTAAGAATAAACTTAGTGGAAAAATATGTCCAAAGCTATAAGAAGAAACTATAAAGCTTTACTAAGGGAAGATTCAGATGAAAAAATTTAATATTACAAATCTATCCGTTCTTCCAAAATTAATAATTAATTTCACCAATATTGATTCAATAAAATTCCCATATAATCCACATG
>NW_012147919.1:2304891-2332370 GCF_000956105.1 Propithecus coquereli
TATTGCCTCCAAACAGAGAAACTGATTTTTCTCCCTGATTTTCACCTGCCAATTTGAAATTACTTTGGCAGTTTGTTTCTATAATAATTCCACTACCTGCAGAATATCCCAGTCTCAAAGTAAGAGAGATTTGATTATAGTATGCAGATTTGTTTTCTCTTAGATTTTTTAATATCAAGTTAGCGTTTAAGGGTTCCCCTACAACAAGAATTAAACATGCTGACTATGTATAAATTACGTTCTTTTAATAGTTAATATAATTTAATCCAAAGCTATTAGTAGCCTAATTGGGTTTACTTGTGCCTTGGCTTAAGGTCTAGAATATAATAAACTTAAAGGTCTGAACACAGTGAGGTTAATTATGCTTAAAACCTGCAAAACAGCAAGTTCTGGGTCCGTTACACATACACACGCACACTCGCTCACACGACAGGAAAAAGAACCAAAGAAACTCTTCCAATAGAAAGCAAAATCACACCTTCCTTCTCAAGGCCGAGTGCCGCCATGGCTCAGGTTTTAACATAGCACTTGCTTCCTTCCCCTCGCGAACAGAGTTTTCTGCCAAGTTATTTGTCCTCCAGGGCTGTTCAGCTCACAGTTCTGTGCTCAAAATGACTCCCCAGTGCCTATGAAATTAAATATAAACTCCTCACTCTGCCTTTCAAGAATTCTCTAATTTGAGCCCAATTTATCTACACAGTATCCTTGCCCACGACTTCGCTCCGTGATCTTTAGCTTAATGAGGATAGCTTAAGAATTGTGCAACCTCCCGCCCCTGACACATTGCTGAGGCCCACACCTTCCCGCTCTGTTCCAAACGCCTTTGTTTTCCCCCTGAAATCCTGCTTCCCATTGTTCCTCTTTGGTCTTGGGGGATGATGCAGGTATTACGGGGAGTGAGGCCCAAGACGCCATTATTTTGAGTCCTAGAGAGCCAGAGTGATAGCCCAGCACCACTGGACCTCCGCACAATTGCAGCGGCTTGCCTTTTGGGGTCACTTTATTTGCCCTGCATGTACACTTTGCAAAACTGAAGATTTAAGGGATTCAATAGTTCGCCATAGAATGTGGAACTTTCTTATTGGACACAAGTTAGCATCAAGGCATCTCAGAGGTGGTTAGCTGCCCTTGGGTCCAGACCAACGCAAATGTTTAGCTTGCGCATCAGCCTCTCAGCCACCCAGCTGCTGTGGCCAGATGCCCGTGCTCATAGAGCAGAGCCCAACAGGAAGGTGGGCAGGAGCACATCAGATCAGGCCAGCAACTGACACAAAGACTCATGGTCTCCTTTCGGTCGAGTCCCCTTTGAGTGCTCTAAATCCCGCAGGCAGACAAAAGCTCTTCCTTATGTGTCAAGACAGGAGAGAAGGAGAGTACGGATCCAGCAATAAAAAGGAATGAATGACTGACACACAAAACATCATTGCCAAACCTCAGAAACATTACGCCAAGTGAAAGGAGCCAGATAGGACAGAGTACGTACCGTATGAATCTAGTTATAAGGAGACTTTGAACAGGCAAAACTAATCAATTGTGATAGATATCAAAACAGCAGTTGCCTCACTGGGGTGCAGGGGTTGGCTGGGCAGAAGCCTGTCAGACATATCTGGGGCAGTGACAATGGTTTATATTAATATCGTAATATGGTATAAATTACATGGATGTATGCATTTGCTAAAGCTCATCAACCATATACTTAAAATTTGTGCATTTGACAATAAGGATATGATTTTTCGATATTTAATATGAGATTTATTAAGTCCATACAAATTCTTGTGTTGTTTCTTCCCATATCTAAATAAATTCCCTCATTTTCACTGGACATTGAGGATGAGGAGCCTACTGTGCAGGGAAGGTCTCTGCAGCCAGAATTTCTGGATCCAAATCCTGGTTCTATCACTTTCCGGCTTTGTGGCTTTGAAGGTGCCTAAGCACTCTAAGTTTGAGGCAGTTTCATGCAAAGCACAAATAATAATTATCATTATCATCATAAAAACCTCATAGAATTATAGTAAAGAATAAATAAATGAGATGATGCATATAAAATCCTTGATCTTGAGGACTAAATACTCAATCACTATTAGCTGTAGGTGTCAATACCAGAGTTAAGCACCTTACAAGGTAGGTCTATGCTTTCTTAGTCTTTTTGTTCATCTCAGGACACTCCTGTGGCCTGCACTTTTCAAATTGGGATGTATGTAGCAGGGATGTGAACACTGGATATCAGGTTTTTCAAAACTATATCAACATGTGAGATGTTCCCAAAATGTCACTATAACTTAATATTTTGGGGGCAGTAAACACCTTATTATAAATGCATGGCAACTTTCTGAAATATTATAAAATCCCCAGGTGTACTGAAGATAAAACAAGAGGGTTCCAAGCGGTTTCGGACATCCCCCTAGCAGCCTTCATTTGTCCTCAGAACTGCCTTCTTATGGGTTCAAGTTTATTCTCAACTGATTTCAAAGTGACTTCAGTGAAATTTGAGAAGTATCATTATATAAATATGCTGAATTCACCTGAAATATGTTCCAGATCATTTAGGATTTACATTTGGAATAAATATCTGCTAGTCCATTTTAATTTATTGGCTTGATTATATTATCTACCTAACCTGTTAATTCCTTAAATTTCAAGAAAGACAAGTAGTAGCAATTCTTTTATCTCATGAATGAAGTTAGGAACAATGATGGGCACTTTGTATATTTTTTTTTAGAAATTAATAAAAAAGAAGTGTCAACAACAGAAAATGAATACAGCCAATATGTCCTTGCCTGGCTTCCTTTGCAAAGTGGCTGTTTATTAATGTTTGAACATCAGCAGATGTGACCTACAATCAATGCTGTCCAAATGCCAAGTTCCACCAGTGAAGACTTTCAGAAGAACAGGATGCTGAGGACAAATTGGTTCTTAGTGCTCTCAGAATGCACCCTGATTTAGGTTATCTTCAGGTGCTGTGGATACTATACACACAAATTCCCTGCACTAATTTGCTAAAGAACCCCTAAAATGCTAAAAAAAAAAAAAAAAAAAAAAAAAAACCCAGTAGGTACAACAATAAGGGATCGTTTTAGGCAGCATTTTTTCTTAGGATGTGGAGTTAGGACCTGGGCCCTTTTGGAAATTCTTGTTTTATATGGATGGAAACTGCCAAGATACGAAGGCTTGAAAAATAAACAGCCCGTGGGTTAGCTTAGTGTATATGCCCCCCGCATCCCAACACCGGAGCTCAGAACGGGCATCTGCTCAAGCACCCTGAATTGCTGTGTGTAGACTCTCCCAACACTCACATACTTGCTTCTGGGCTGATCACCGTGCAGCACCATCTGCTCCACGCTTGTTAGGTTTCCAAGTCATGCATGTAGATCCTTTACTTTAGGACATAATTTGTTGATTTCCATACATAGCCTTTTCTTAATCCTCAGTCATTTCTCCCATAGTCTTCCCCATCTTTCTGCAAGTGTTCATTGACCTCTCACTGTCCACAGCATAGCCTAGGAGTTAAAACACAGACGCCCGAATCAGTCGGTCTAAATTCAGTCCCCTACCACTGGCTAGCTTTGTGACCTGGCCAATTCCCTTAACCTCTCTGTGCCTCTGTTTCCTTTTATAAAATGAGTCTGATAGTAATTCTTAACTCATGGAGTGTTGTGGGGATTAAGTAAGTTAACATATATAAAGCACTTAGAATTACGGCTAACACACAGCAGACACTTTACTCTTGCTGCTGTTGTTATAATTGTTAGGATGGCCGGGGATTAACACTGAGCACATAGCAATGAGTATGACAAACTGTGCCCTACTCCTAGAGGGCTTGTGGTCTGTGAGGAAGAACAAAATATTTTTTTAAAATTTAGAATAAAGTGAATTAAGGGTTATGTCATAGAAAGACAAGGTAGAAGCACACAGCAAAAGCACCCAAAACAATCAGTCGGCATTCTTTACGTTCCAGTACTTCCCCTAATCTGTGTAAGACATTTGCGGGAAAAGCGAGAATATGAGACGTGCTTGTGGCATAGTTGCTGCAGGAGCGACCCTAAAGCACAGAGAAAACTCGAGTGCCAGGTGGTAGAGGAGTGGCCGGGAACCTCAACAACAGCAGTGATTCTCAAGGGGGACAATTTTCCCCCAGATGACACTTGGCAATGTCCAGAGACATTTTTGATTGTCACAACTTGAGGGCTGGGGAGTTGGCGTTTAGTGGGGAGAGGCCACAAAAGATGCTAAACATCATACAAAGCACAGGATGCCCCCACAATAAAGAATTACCCAGTCAATAATGTCAGTAGGGCCAAGAATGAGAAATCCTGATCTAGTAGGAGAGAGCTGGGACTTTGATCAGTTTACAGGACAGACTGTAGGTCTGTTTTTGTGTCTTCTTTTCTAGATATATATATTTATTATGTATGTGTATATATATGTATATCTCTCTCTCTCCATAGTGATGTTCATTTTAGCATGCCACCCTGGAGTAAAGTTGTGCTGAAGACTTACCGCTCCTTGCCACCTCAAATTATTGGAGACTACCAACAAATATCTTTTTAAAAAATTAGCCAAATTGTGTCAGATCAATTTGCATGACCTATCGCAAATCATCCTTTGTCCTCCTGGACTACACCATGGTCTATTTCACGTTGTTGTTGCTTCAGACGGAGAAAAGCAGAAGAGGAAGAGGGAAAGAGTCCAAGTGACACCTGTTAGGTAGCTACTAGATTTGAACAATCTCCCTGGAATTCCATAGTAAATGCTTGAATATATGTTATTTTATTATAGAGAGCCATAAATTGTACATAAAAATAATTCCAAGTGCTGTACTTAACTTTAATCTGATTATTTCAAAAGTAGTTTAACCATTGCTTAAATTAAACAGATATTTTATCAACTGGGGTTCCTACTAATGATGCTTATTAAAGATTGTTCACTGTAGCATATATTCTGATTTCTGTAAAACAATGAAAAAGTTTGTTCACGTATTTTTATTTTTAGAATGAACCATGCAACAACTACCAAAAAACACATGAACACGTCCTATTAAAACAAGTATTTATCTTGGAAAGGTAAATTTATGGCTTCTGTAAATCTAAATGTAAGTACATCATATCTTTTAAACTCAATGGCAGACTTACGATCTGTGTAAAAACCACCCATCAGAGTGGTGGAGCTCAGTTAATTATTCACAAGTCTGTCTCTTCCTAGTAGCTGATTTGGGGACTTGTTTATCCTTTTCTATTTCGTGGAAAAGTGTCAATGTTAAGCAATGGAGCCAATAGTCATTAAACTGTGAGTATAATCTTAAGTAGTCACAATTTTTATTTGTCAATTATACCTCAATAAAGCTGGAAAAGAAAAATCAATAAAATAAAGTAAAATAAATAAAAACCTAATGTGCGCCATGGACTTTGGGTAACAGTGAGGTGTCAGTGTAGATCCATCCGTTGGGACAGATGCTCCACTCTGGTGTGGGTGTTATTAGTGGGGAGGCTGTGCCTGTGTGGGGGCATGCGGGCAGGGGTGTGTGGGAGCTCATCATACTTAGCCCTCAATTTCGTTATAAACTTAAAACTGCTCTAAAATATAAATCTAAAAATTAAATTTAAATAAAACCTGTGAGTACAGCGGATTAGTAAACTAATGAATGTTAGTGCTGGGAGGGCCTCAGGAATAGTTTAGTTTAGAACTTCTACCATATAGGAAGGGAAACTGAGGCCCAGAAATGCGATATGTGTTGGCCCTAGCACTATGTCGCGTTCATGGTAAAGCTGCAAACATCTGAGATAGGCGTTTATCTAAAACGGCCCTCAGTGAATAATGCCCTTGTTCAAGCCCCTTCCCTGTGAATATGATTGGATAATGCAAAGGTTCTTGGGTCAAGTGCAGTAAGACGGAACACTCACACAAAAAGTCCAGCAAAGCAGATTTATTACTCACAGATATGCAGCCAGGAGCAACAGAAGCCTAGGATCTGGGAAGAACCAATCCTCCAAGGCTCAGGAAAGCGGCTCAGGGGGGATGGAATCTCACCTGCATGTGCCCCACTGTGCACCACAGCTGAGGGACTGCAGCTCTGCCCTGAGTTAATACACCCTGTGCGACACTTGGCTCACTGAGCCTAAGCGTTGCAGGCTAGTCTGTTCTAGGAAGACTGAGGGCATAACTCGGGTTGATCTGAACACTCCCACCTTATCTCAGGGTGCTGAATTATCGGGACATTCTAGAGCTAGTCCCAGGACCACAAGCTGGAGGTTGGAGAGCTGGGTCAGCTGAGGTCATCCAGGGACCTGTCCTCCTCCAGATAATACTCCCTTGATTAGGGGATGTTATGTGGCAAGTTAAAAGGATATACTTGTAGATATTATTAAAAACCCTAATCATTTGACTTTAAGTTAATCAAAAGAGAGATTAGCTTGGGTGAGCCTGACCTAATCAAACAAGCCCTTTCGAAGAGGGTGAAGATCAGAGACTCAAAGCAGTAGAGATACCCTCTTATTGGCGTTGATGAAGAAAACTGCCCTGTTTGGGAGAGTTCCACGTGGTAGGGAACAGTGGGTGGCCTCTGGGAGCTGTGGACTTCATCCTACAATAACAAATAACTAAATGCTTCCAACAAATAGCGAACTTGGAAGAGGACCCCAAGCCTCAGATTGGACACAGCCACAGTTAGCACCTGATGTCAGCCTGGTGAGACCCTAAGCAGAGGACCGACCCAGCTAAGCTGTCCCCAGACTGCCAACCCCCTGACACCAAGATAATAAATGATGGTTGTGTTTTAAGCCACTAAGTTTGTGGTAAGTTACACATCACAGAAAACCAATACAATAACCTTGTTCTATGATTTTTCACACTTAGGACTTCCTCCCTCCCCTCTCTGGGTCAGACCATTCCTAGATCCTCTGATTAGGATGATATGGACATTTCGGGACACAAATTAATAGAGGCAACCCACAGGATTTCACATGCCTTCGTTCTTCCTGCCCAGTGTCCTGCTGTGTGATACCTAGGGAGGTTACGCCCTACTTCCAGCCCTGATTTGAGGATTAGGGTGGGACTCCTCACTTGTCCTAAGGCCTAGAGCTGACTTTGCTCTTTTGGTCTATGGAGACAATTAGTACAATTAATTAAAACAACTAAATATTCTTAAATCCATAAATTTACACTGAATTCTAAAAATAAAATCAAACAAAAAATCCCCTATTGGAGTGATTTTGGAGACCGATTATTTTAAGAATGTTAACTAAAGGAAAAGAAGGAAGCATTTATCCTGCCTCTCCCATGTGGACAGCACCTGTAACCAAACAGCTGAGGAGGACATTTCTCTTCATAAAATACCCACCTATTGGAATGGATGCAGAAGAAATGATAGAATTCAAATATCACTAAACTCCGGTAAATTAATGAAAGTAGGCAATGATCATCAGTGGCTACTACTATCACTAAAAGAGGGAAAAACAGACAATTACGTACCTCCTATGGATCAGAACGCCACCTGTGAAGCTGGCTTGCAAAAATAGAATCTCCAATGGAAAAAGCCTCTAGAAATCTAACCACAAAAATTTTCAGGAAATATCAAAGGCAGAGGAACATGTTAAAACCATCATGGAAATGCACTAATCAAAACTCAGACAGTGGGAAATGCTATAGCATAAATAACGTGGGTTCTTTACAAATAAATTTCAAGGAATAAAAATAGAGGTGGTAGAAGAATGTACAGATTTAAAGAGACCTAGGACACATGCCAATAATTGCAATGTATAAATCTTATTTGGACCTCAAATTTAAGAAACAATAGACACACACATGCACACACACACATACTCACACATATTACACATATATATGACACAATTGGGAAAATTTGAACACTGGATATTTGATAATATCAGGAATTACAAATTATTGGGCCTTTTTAAAGATATTTCTGGGTTTTTTTGGAAACAGAGTCCTTGACTTTCAGATATATGCTTTGTAATGTAATGACAAGATGTTTGGGGTTTACGTCAAATAAATACGATGAGAGGCAGGTAGATGTGGTTGGGTTACAGGTAAAACATAATTGGCCATGAGTTGAACAATGTTAGTTGACTGGGGCAGGAGTTTCAATACATTTTTATATATTTTTAATTTTCTATGGTTGGAATTTAAAAAAAAAGAAACCACGTCACCCTCTACTTAAAATATTTCAGTGATTTTTCATTGCTCTTAGAATAAAAGGCCAAAATCCTACAAGGTTCCGAACATTCTAGCCTTTGTTTACCACTCCAGCCTCAATAGAGCTCACCTCCCTTCTTCATGAGCTTCACCTGCAAAGGTCCTTTCATTCCTCCAACGTTTTAGGACCTTTGTGTGCCCTTCCTTTTGCCAGAAATCCTTCTTTCTACCCGCTTTTCCCTATAGAGTCAAACAATTCTATTAAACAATTTCATAGCACCATGTGCATCAGAATTAAGGCATTTTATTGGTAGCAATTGCATATAGATTTGGTTGAGGATTTTATTAATGTATGATTCCCGGTAGGGACCTGGGGTGATTCTGTTCCAGTGCTTTGCTCATAAAAGGTGTTGAAAATACTTAAGGGAATGAAATAAATGAAATTACTCAAGAATATCCAACCCATTGCTACTAAATAATTTATGTGGAAAGTTAAAAATATACACAAATAAAAAAAAGAGATGGAGGAAAAAAGAGAGAAAACAATACTGCTGATAAAGCACCTTTTCTACGGGTCTTTGAGAGAGTTCGAAAGACAGAGTACAAAGAATGATACCACGCTGCAACTGTCACGCTAGGCTCCTCACTTGCTCCAAAAGAGAAATTAAGTCAAAGGCTTTGTACGGACCCAAGAATGCAGCAGGGAGTCTGTGACAGCCGATGGGATTCCCCAGGGCCCATGCCTGAGTGTGACGTCCCCACCCAACTCAGAATGGAACACAAGCCCGCAAACCACCAACGGTTAGATAGTCAGCAATGGAGAGTTGGATTTCACTTTTCTTCTTGTTTTTCTATGCTTGGAAGGAAACCAAATTGGGCTGGGAAGTGGGAAAAGAGAGGACATATTAATTCTCTTATTGGAAAGTATTTCCTTTAAGCAAAACTGAAATTTGAATCTCTCCCATCTGCTTTATTCATTACCCATCGTGTACAATATCTCCTCTAAATTCAGAGAATGTACATGTGACTCTAAATCTCTTATGGTATTCTGCCATCTACGACTAAAGAATATGTATTTGTTTCTGTAAACATCAGGTGTGTTTTGAACCTTCTATGAGTAAGGTTACGTCAGAATCCTGGGTTTCAGCACCAAAGATGTCAGGGTGGGAGTCTGCCATCAATTCTTGGTGTGCTCTAGGCTAAGATGGACCAGACACACCAAAGTGTCAAGTCCAGACTATCATCCCAGTCCTCTGACTCCTTTCTTGGAAAAATCACCAGCAAGGCCAATATGACAGAGTAACCTTAGGCAGAGAGCAGTTTCAGAAGAGTAGCTCTTTACTGTAGAATAAGACGGGTCTATCTCCCCAACTGGAGAGAAACAGACCGACTGGCTCACAGACTGACCCACTCACTTCCTGACTTCTCCCATTGGTTCCTTTTATTAGCCCAGTCTGGAGGAGGGCTCTTGGGAAGTGTAGGATGCTGTCAAATGATCAACAGGTTCCTCAAAATTCCATCTGCATATATATGAGCTTCCTCTAAGAAAGCCCACCTGGGGGGCAGGTGTGGTGAACCACAATGCAGACTCAAGCTAATGGCATATTAATTACCCTTGGGTTACTCTAAGTCACTCTCTAAATCTTATTAAGCCTGGGCTGGGGAATTCCTAGATTGATAAAGCATTCTGCCTTCCCCAGGCATAGCAGTTGCTCCGGACAGGATTAAGGGTGGGGCAACACCAATATGGAGTGCCCGCCCTTATCCTTCTTCCCAGGTGGAGCAATGGCTGCAAACAGCACCAAAACAGGGAACCTTCGTCCCCTAGAAGAGCCGGAGATCCTAACTATCTACATAACAGTTATATAATGATACGCAAAACCACTCTGGGTCATTGTCTTGAGCGAGTCACATATAGATTAATTTGGAAAATAAGGCCCTCATTATTTATGAATAAGGTAAAGATAACTCTAAAATACTGATGTTCAATTTTTATTAGATGCCACAAAGCCATAATAAATTCCAGATGACTTGGTTTCTATGTTTTGAGCAGGCATAGATCTAATACAAAAATTTTAAGAGGAAAATAACCCTTCAAAAAAATCTATACATATTTCCATAGAGGATAAACGATTAGGGATGGGATGGGGGTAGTTATGAATAGAAAGATATTCTATGCCATTTTTTTTCTGAAAAATTAATAGCATGGGAACAAGAATCATTACTCTGAAAAAAAGTTAAAATGTTATCATGCAATAAGTAGTTATTCCTTGTAACTTCTGTATCTACCATCCTGTACTATAAAAGCTACAGCTTTTAGGCTTCTGAAAATTGAACATGCCTATCGTTCATATTATTTTAGAGGGTACTCTATTTTAAATGACTAGAAGCTTATAACATTAATACATCAAATTGGTCATCTTTTTTAAATAAAATGGTAATATTTAGCAATGGCAACAGTATAACCATAAGAACTCTTATACACTGCTAGTGCTAGTAAAATTGGCAACATTTTCTGAAAAATGTGTTGATGTTTATCAAATGCCTTAAGATACCCTCAACCTTTAAGCCAATTACTCTACGTGTAGGAATCAATGCTTATTAAAGTATGAGAGAAAAAAACAAAGGCACCCTTATGAACAAGGATATTCAACCTAAATACCAAAGAACAGAGGACTGTTTTAATACTGTTGATGTATCCATGTGATGTCATCTTATACAACCTTTGCGGGGAAATGTCTTCACAAGAATATTTAATGACATGGGGAAATAATTCCAACATAATACTAAATAAAATAAAAGCAGAGCTCAAAATACAATGTAATCTCAATAATGTATACATTCAGAAAGAATTAAAAATTTACTCATATTTCTAGAGAACATTTATCAAGAAATTAATAGCAGTATTATCTGGGTGATGTAGATATTTTTCTTTCATGTTGTTCTATTATTTTTTTCTCAACATTTTCTATAATGGGCTTTGATTATTTTTATAATCAGAGAGGCAGAAACAAAAATTATCAAAGGAAAAATGGAAAATGATACATGGAATATATAACTCTCTATTAATGAGAAAACTAAGTGAATAATAGCATTGTAATAATGAGAAAACTAACTTAAAACAGAATATCTGTTTTTTAACTATTGTAGATAATTGGAATTCTTTTTATATACATTTGTTTATATGGCCCCTACTCACCAAAGAGACTTCAGGCATCTAATTGAGAATTCACTAAAGTTGGGCTTTATTTCTAGGCACTGTCCCTTAATTTTAGCTGAAACTCTTAAACGGAAAAAACTCCCTAGACACATGATTTGCCTACAACGTACCTATCAGTCCCCAGATGCCTAAGCCAGAAGGAAATAGGTTGCCACTTCAATTAACAATTATAAAAAAGGGTAATGACCTAATTCAAAACTTGTCACCTATTCAAAAACAACAATTAATCAATATTCATCCTCCTATTCATCCCCATTCATTCAACAGGCGCCGGTTGTGCACCTGTGTGCCGGGCAGTACTCCGACCCCCCAGAACCTCGCAACCCCAGAGCTCCAGGAGCCACCATGCTAACACAGTGCAGGATCCCACGAGGTGCCCAGAAGACGAAGAGAACATACCTGTCCTCACCGCTAACGGATATTTTATGAGATCATAAATGTACTAAGTAAAAAAAGGAGATGAGCCGTGGGTGGCTGAGACACAGCTGTAGAATTCCAAAAGAAAGAGAAATCTGGATTTGTGAGAAGTTGAACGAAGAACTTAATAACCAAGAAACTCTCAATCAAGTGGGAGATATTGCCATATTACCAGAAAGCCTCTGATTTAAAAGAGATCAAATTATAAACTTCCCATTATTAAAATAAGTCATCGGATATAACATCCAATAGAAATGGCCAAAAGTCACATTTATAACTATCTAAGAGCTGTGACTGATGTCAAAACTCATGTCCCGTCAAGTTAGTAAACACGAGAGCAAGAAGTCAAAAAATTGTGTGTGCGTGTGTATTTTTTCTTAAGTGAGGGACTGAGTCACCATTGTCGTGGAAATCTGCTAATGGCCCACAGCCGTGATCAGAGCCTTTCACTCGATATGTTTCTGAGCCAAATCACAATTGCTGTAAGAGCTGCGCACACGAGTAAGAGCAGGACAAGGACAGCTGTTGAAGGAAGAAATCCAGCACGTGAGAAATGAAGGTTTCCTAACCCTAAAGAGAAAGGTGGCCCCACAGTGTGAGAATCCAGGGGGAACCTTGACAAACACTAATACAACAGTATCAAAGAATATTCCAGCAAATTTGCCTGCAGTTGTTACAGAGAAAGGTTATTGCTCACAACAAGAATTTCTAGTTAATGCAACTGAGAGGCCAAAATCACTGAAGAGCTACTTTTGAAAACGACTCAGATCTTGATGCTTACCTTTTAATATATGTCAATGATCGACCTGTGAAGAAGCAATAGGGAAATTTTAAGAGAGGGGATCGTAATTTGAAGTCTGGGGGGTGGTCCTTGGAGCAAAGAGGATATAGTAGGCAGAATAATGGTCCCTCAAAATGTCTACCTCCCGACCCCTGGAACCTGTGGACCTGTCACCTTAAGCAGCAAAAAGAGCTTTGCAGATGTGATTCAAATAAGGACATTGAGAGGAGATGATCCTGAACCATCCAAGTGGGCCCAGTGTGACCACAAGCGTCATTATAAGAAGGAGGCAGGAAGGTCAGAGAGACAGAGATTTGAAGATGCTACACTGCTGGCTTTGAAGATAAAAGACGAGGCCATAAGTCAAGGACTGCAGGGCCTTCTAGAAGCTGGAAGAGACAAGGAAACAGATTCTGCCACGGAGCCCCCGGAGGACTGCAGCTCCACTGACACCTCGATTTTATCCCCATGAGACTTATATTGGACCTCTGACCTTCCAAACTGTTAAAAGAATAAATGTGTTCTATTTTAACCCACTAAATTTGTGGTAATTGTAACAGCAACAACTAGAGCTAATGCAGATGGATATCTTTTTTTGTTGGTTTTGTTTGTTTGATCTGGAGTTTAGCAGAGATGGGGTAGAGCAGAAAGTTCTAAGTGTTTTCTAAGATCTATCCTCTCATTTCCCATAAGAACAGAAGCTCAGTTTTCAGTTGAGCTATATCTTCCTGTAATGAAAACACAGTGCTAGCCTCCCCAAAATATAATGCTCACCTCCACCCAATGCAACCATGTGTCTAAATCCCAGCCAAGGGGACACGAGGAGAAGCATTGTGCACAACTACTGGGGGATGTCTTTACAGGAAACAGTCACCCTCCCCTTCTCTTTTCCATGTCTGGGGCTGCAGTTGGAAGAGAACTGCTGGAACTCTGAGATGACGTAGGGATGAGAGCCATGCGTGAAGAAGCTGCACAGAAGAAGGAGCCTGGATTCCATCTCTGGGTTGCAAGCACTCGAGAGAGAAATAAGCTGCCACTTGGTTCAAGCAACTATTATTTTAGGGTTTCTGTCCACCATCCCCTTTCAGCCCACTAAGCTCTTTCGCATCCCACCACCCCATCCCTACCCTGGAGCATCTCCAACTTGGCTCTCATATTGTATTGACTAATAAACAATGTAATGATAGCTAACGTTTATTGACCTTTATGTGTCAGACACTCTTACAGTTCTTCACATGCATTCACTAAATTATTTCTCACAATAACCCTAAGAGGTGGGTACTGTTATCTCCATTTCACCAATCAATAAACTGAGGTACAGAGATTAAAAGTTGCCTGACTATGTCTGTGATTTGGTGCCTTTCATTTATTTTTGTGATGGATAAGATAGATAAGAACACATGGGTTTTCAGGAGTAAGAAAAAAAAAAAACAAGAAAACAATGCAGGTTTGATTTCTCAGGGCTTCTGTTAAAATCACACTCCAGGATCAAATTAAGTCACAGACTGTGGAGAGGATCAAAGTAATACCTTAAATTCTTCACACAAAGGAAGGATATGATGCCTTAAAATATGATAAATAAAAAAGCAAATGGAAAGAAGGAAGACAGAGAGAGAGAGAGAGAGAGAGGGAGGGGGAAGGGAAGCTGGAGAAAAGTAAGCAAAGGAGAAAGCAAACATTGATTTTTCCTGAATTACGCTTCGTTAGATGCAGTTTCTGGAAGTGCTAAATATCTAATTCTAAAAATGCTCTCTAGCTTTTAACGCTTACTTGCTGATACTGTAAAGAGGTGCTGCTTCTCCCACCGAGTCACCCCGGTGCCTCAAGCTCGCCTCTCCTTGCCGATCCCAGCCTAGAGCAACGGTTCTCACACCGCGGACCCGGAACCAGCAGCAGCAGGAGCACCTGGGAACAAGTTGGAAATGCACATTTTTAGGCTCCATCGCAGACTTACAGATTCAGAAACTGCGGTAGGGTCCCACAGTCTCTTGTGACAAGTGCCATCTCCCCTCCTGCCCCAGCAGATCTTGATGCTCAGGGACTTTTGAGAGCCACTGCTCTAGATCACCCAGATTACTGGAAACTCTGCCAGGCTGAGAGTGGCCACAGGGCACCATCATCTGTAGGCTGTTACCTGGATGCAAGAAGCACAAGATGAGAGGCAAGGTGTGTTATGCCAATACACAGCTTACAGGTTACGTGCCTTGTGCTTAGTGATTCACAGGCTGCTTCTTACCTAAACCACACCATAAATTTATGTATTACATGCTGTCTTAGTCCGTTTTGTGCTGCTGTAACAGAATACCTGAGACTGGATAATTTATAAGGAACATAAATTCATCGACTCATGGTTCTAGAAGCTGGGAAGTCCAAGATCAAGGTGCTGCCATCTGGTGAGGGCATTTCTGCTGCATCATCACGTAGCAGAGGGTGGAAGGGCAGGAGCAAAGAGAACGAAGCCCCTTGCCTACACCCTTTTGATAATGGCATTGATCTATTCACAAGGGCTCTGCCCTCGTTATCTAAGTACCTCCCATTGGGCCCCATCTCCCAATACTGTCACACTGGGGATTAAGTTTCCAACACATGAATTCTGGGGGACTCACTGAAACCACAGCAGATGCTATTATCCCCTTTTCATTCATAAAAACTCAGAGTTAGAGATTCTGAAGCACATTCTACCAGCACTTAGCCAAAAGAACTATGCACAAATGTACCAACAATATGGCTCCTGGGTGTATAATCCAAAGAAATGCTCACATAGGTCCCCTGGGAACATGTATAATAATTTTCACTATAGGAGATTGAGAATCCATCTGTGTGTCCATCACTGGGAGAGCTGAAAGGCCAAATGTGAGGGCAGGAAAGCAACACAGATGGATATTAACTCTCCAATGCTGAAGGAACAAAGGATCTTTCAGAGAAAAAGAACCATATTTATTCACCTATATTATGATCACACACACACACACACACACAGACACACACACATCATGATCTATTTGCATCAAGTAAAAGTTCGTACATGCTCAATAGTACTGGTTTTGCAAGAACACATGCAAACAAAAAGATTCAAATTAAATACATTTGAATGGCTGCCTGTGGGCTGAGCAGGAGAGTGGAAAGGACCTATGAGGACAAAATGATGAATGACTCATAAATGAAAAACAAAAGAGGAGCTTTGTAAGGATTTGTATTAGTAACGTGCCATCAGCTAAGGAATATGACTAAGTCAAAGCTTTTAAATATGAGGGGAGAGAGAGAAACAAAATGGAGAAGGAAGTGGAAGAGGAGGGGCAGGAAAGAGAAGACACACCACACCCTTCCCAGGGCATATCAGTGAGAATGCTAGAATTTGAGCTTAGCTCTCTGTGCCAGAATTTGAACACATTAAGCCATATCCTTAATCAAGAGTCAAGCTGTCTCTTCTTAAATGTTGCCTTTGAAGGGTTTAGATTATGCAAGCTTCTCCAGATATGTATTTGTTCATTCATTGCACCAATATCTACTGAGTATCTAGTACGTCCCAAGCTACGTAGATAAGTAAGCCTGGTGCTCACAGTATAACAAGGGTTCCATGACCTGGCACTGGGACATTATCTGATGGTCTCCTGTGTTGACTCTGTGTGCCAAAAAGGGCAAATGACAATAAAACATCCACACATTCGCTAGATTATGTTCTGACAACCAGAATCACAATTAGGGACCCGGGAGGCAGTGTCTAGAGCTAAGAATGTCTCTAATGAGAAGATTTACAGACATGAAGCAAGAGTTGAATGATCAACAAGAAGTCATGCCATGGGCTATTTTCTGTGCTGCAAGAATACATAAACTCATGATACATGACACTTCATTAACATGCACGCCAAACTTGTGCTGGTGGCCAGGGTAGAAATTGATAAGCATTATGATAATAATCCCTTATGTCTAGATGACTCTTTATAGTTGAAAAAAGTGCTTTTCCCTCTCCTCTTTCATTTGAACTTAACCATAGGCAAAGCAGGGCTCATGATGGCCATTTTGTATGATACTAATGTGTTTAAATGCAATCGTTATTTGAATATTATCCTTTGCATATTCTAAATGAGTGTGCAACTATTTTTTTCCAGCCTTAAGCCAAGGCTTCTATTAGAGGCTGTATTTAAAACCAAATCAAACAAACAAAACAAAAACGTTTCTTTTCATCTTACTTTTTTACATTCTCTCTCTCTCTGCCTACACGAGTCTACCATATTTTTGTTTCAACCAAGTAGCTGCTTCTATTTTTCCCTCCACTTAAATTGCATGAGGCTATAGTGTTTTAAAACGCTGAAACTGTAGAAATCAACCATCTTCATTTACTCCATATTCCCATTTGAGGGTTCTTGTTAGCTGATAGAGAAAATCTGCAAGAAGGCTTTAAAGAGATTGACAGTCCTGATTAACATATGACAAAGACATTCAATTTGGCAGACAAAAAACAGAACCCAGGGACCTTCGGTTTGAACCAAGGTTTGTTGGGGGACAAGGGATGGTTCTCTCACAATTTCCTTCTTTCTTTTTAGGTCCATCTCTTTGGGAGACTGCTTGCCTTTGGAGGGACTCGAGAGGAGCTAACCGTGTCGCAAAGTTCTTCATTGAGACAAGGGGAACCTACATTGATTCTCCTCTTTCCTGCTGACTTCCTGCGTGACCTGGGAAAGGAAATTTAATTTATATAAGCTTTTTTTAGCCTTGACTCAGCTGCTCAGCTGCACCAAACCTTGGCCTGCTCATTTGTACAGCAAAGGCAGGAATAAGACTTAGCCACCTAGGGTTTTCCTAAGGATGAAATGAAAGAGCTAAGCAAACACTTAGCACGTAGTCAGCCTCTTCAAATGGTTTTATTCTTGGAGTGGTTATTTTCTTTTTTTAACTGTTTTTTCAATGTTTACGTTTAACAGCATTTCCAAAATTAAATTACACGTGACAACCAGTGAGCTGTAGTTAATGTGGGTGGTGGTGGTTTTCTTTTTTCTCCTTTGAAATAAACAGCTCTTTAAATTGAACATGTCTTTTACAGTTAATGATTTATTAGAATCAAGAATATTTGGCATTTGTTATATAATGAAGAATTGGGAGTTAAAGAATCTCTAAAGTTCTTTTTTCAGTGATAGGCTCCTTTATCAACTGTGTTGGATCATTTTATTTGTGTCTTTTGCCGGGGAACTAGCGGTCACTCAGCAGTAACTTCTACGTACATAATTGGTGATTGAATTTGTGAACAGTTTAATTATTTATTATCTTTGTACACAGTGATTTGACATTCTCTCCAGGGAATCTAAATCGACCTTATAAAGTTCCCTTATAAAACTAGTCACAGTGAAAAATCAAGAACAATTATATACGTGCATGTTGCAAACTGCATGTGCCTGCAAGCTAAATGCCCAAAACCCAGAACACAAAAATCCATGGCAATTCAGTCTATGAAAGTTAAAAGATAATAGATGGGACTCTGGAGCTAAGACGATCCATCTTTTCTTCCATATAAAACACCAGACTGTGCATTTATGTGTGAAAGTTCCTGAACTATCCACAAATTAGAGATTATAGAAAAGATATTATCGGCTGGTTCCATTTTTCCAAACACCCTTAGCTTAGCACATGCTGTTCCCCCTGCCTGTAATGCTGTTCCCCAACAGCACAAACTATTTACCCTCCTGTTCCTTCCTTCAGGTTCTGGTTCACTTTACTAACCTTAGTTCAGCCTTCCCTCACGCAGGCAAGCCTGCCTCGACCTCCTCTCCCACACCGAACAGGTCCCGAACTCAGACATTCCCACAGTGCCTGTGATGGCCCTCCCTGGCATTGATAATGTCTACACCTGCTGGCTTTGGTGATTATTTGATCAGTGTTTGTCTCCCCAGCTGGGCTCTGAGCCCAAGAGGAAAAAGCCTGGTGTATCCTCACCGCCAGGTACTTAGTCTAAACTCAGTGACTATTTCTTGAAGCAATGAATGACTAAGGCACACTTCTGTTGAAAGAGCGGCATGTTTCCTGGGTGTGCCCTCACACCACAAGTTAATCACCTTTTCCTCTTTGACGAGTTACTTGCCATAGACAGGCAGGCATGTGTGCACACACACACACAAATACGCAGACACTTCATTAGTGCCACCGCACACACAGTGAACATGTGGGCCATGGGGGCTGGTGATCCTTACGAGTCACATGACTTGCTCCTCCTGCCTGGCCAGCAGTTTGCGCTACTCAATCCTCTGCCTCAGCAAGGTACTGACTACTGCCCACCCTGGGCCTTCGCGGTGTCTCGGAAGCTGTTGAAATTGTGAATGCCGACTCTACAGATGCCAAGAATCAACCATAATTTTAGAATATTTTAAACCATGAGATCTATGACAGGCACAATGACTGTGCAATCATCTAGGTTAATTTATGAGATGAATAATTATTATTCTGATAAGATTGGGTTTCTATATTATCATCACTTTGCATCTCTAATGTTATTTAGGATATCATTTCTCCCTAGAAAAAGATTTTACATTTCAGTAATATCACTGGGTTCTAATTATATCACAAATAATCATGTTATTTGAAGAAAATATCATACCACTTTAAGTTATTTTTCACAACTTTCTCAAGATATAATTGAAGTAAATAAATTGCATATATTTAAGTTGTAAAATATGATCAGTGTTGACATACATATACATCCACAAAGCCATCACTGCAACCAAAATAACAAATGTTTTCATCACTCCTCAAAATTTCTTCATATTCCATTACCATCCTTCTCTTCCTCCACCCCAGAAACCACTGACCTGCCTTCTATCTCTATGGATTCCTTTTTAGGTTCTAGAATTTCATATAAATGGAATCACACAATATCCATTCTTTTGGGGCTGGGTCTCTTTCATTCAGTATAATTATTTTGGGATTCAGTCATGCTGTTGCACGTATCTATAGTACATTCCTTTTGGTTGCTGAGTAGTGCCAACTGCATGGACACACTGTAAATCTCTTCCATTTGCCTGTTGATGGACATTTGGGTTTGATTCCCATTGTTGGCTATTATAAGTACAGCTATGATGAACATTCACATACATGTTCTGTGTGAATGCATATTTTCACTTTTCTTGGGTGAAGACCTAGGAATGGGATTACTGGGTCTTGTGGTAAACATATGTTTAATTTCTTTAAAAAATACTGCCAAGCTGCTTCCCAAAGTGAACATACCATTGTACATTCTCACTAGCAGTGTACGAGAATCCAGTAGCTCTGCATTTGCTCCAACATTTGACAGTGGTTTTTGTTTGTTTCCTGTCAAATGTACTTGTGGTGGCATCTCATTGCAGTTTTAGTTTGCATTTCCCGGATGACAGTTAATGAGGAGCAACTTCCCTTTTGTTCGTCGATCATTCATACATATTTTTTGGCCAAATGTCTGTGGAAACCTTTTGCCTGATTTTTTGAGTTATCTTATTATCGTATTGTAATTGTTCCATATATAAGTCATTTAGTATAATTGTTCTCTAGATATAAGTCATTTGCTGGGCATATGATTTGCAAATGTTTTCTCCCAGTCCAAGGCTTGCCTTTGATTTTCTTCTTGGTGTCTTTCGAACAGTAAAAGTTTTAATTTTGGTAAAGTAATATTTATCATTTTTAAACAAATATTTTATTTTGTGCTGTTTGTGTTCTATGAGTTTGGGATTTTTTTGGTTTGTTTTTTTTAAAACATGCTTTTCTATGCTTTTAGAATACGGAAATGTATTAGATTCTTCTCCCTTTCTATATGCAGGCTAATATCCTCGACTAATTGCCGTTCTCCTCCCATACACCGGGTGTGCGTCGGGCCTTGAGGCCACATTCGCACATAATTCTCAGGCAAGAGTGGGCTCACTATCTTTAAGGTGCAGTTCCCGCAGAAGCTCCCAGAGCAACGTCTGGTCCTCCGACTTGTTAAAATGAAGCATCAAATTAAATTCAGCCACAGAATTTTTGCCATTGTGATTTCTCTAAGCGAAGAGGGAAAAGCCAGGAACTGCATTGAAAAGTCATACATCTTTTTAACTTGCAGTTTCCAAAGGAATATTTTCAGAGCAATGAACTTCTGGCATCTATTCATGAGAGCAGGTAACTTTTCAGTGTATTCCCAGGCCTATCACCCTGTCAGTATTCAGTAACATTTTTGGGGTTTTTGTTTCTGTTTTGTTTTGTCTTATCTGCCTGACTAATGTTTTCAAATGTTTTAAATGTTCAAAAGCCAGTTAGAAAGTAGAAGTGTTTAGCCAATATAGATATTGTCTCTGGAATACCTGCCCACCCTCTTGAAGAGATGTAACCTGCCATAGTTTATCTGCAAAACAGCATTGAAGAAATTGCTCTACTATAAATAAGTGAAATTTGTGTTAGGAAAATGCTCCGTGAATATTGGCAGAAATGCTTTCTAAATCTGCCAGCAATTCATCTTTTGTTCTTTTTGCTAAATCCCTGCAGGATTGTGTACCTTCCACTATTGTAATAAAGGAATTTTTTTCTTTTTTATTTGCAAAAGACAATATAAAGATTAGTATTTGAGACCAGCTTTTCTGTTTTATAGATGAAAATCGGGAATACATCTCCACAGCACTTTGTTATATAAATACTTCAAATCACAAGAATCAAAAGGAATATCAAGACCACTCTTGATTTAGGTTTATAGAAAAAAATACCCCTCAAAATTTGATTTTTATAAATAGCCTTGTGGAGACAAATCTTTCTTACAAAATAATTCTATTTAATATCTGTAGATACTTTTACCTCCAGGAAACCTCCAGAGATTAATCCCCCACCCCTCCCCACTTGAGAGTGGGTCACATTTAATGGCTTGCTTCCAAAGAACAGAGTATGGACAGGCATAAGCAGTAATGGGCAGGGAGAAACCTAGCAGGCATGACCTTTACCAAGTGATGAAGGTCAGCATCACCAGAGATGTCACATGGATATAATGTGCCACCTGATGTGATGTGATGAGAAGGGCACTTCACTGCTGTGGCTTTCTTCCCGAAAATCTCTAACCCCCGTCTAATCATAAGCAAAACATCAGACGGGCCCAGGTGATCTGCAGGACTGGCCAGTGCTCCTCAAGACCCTCAAGATCATGAAAAATAAAGTCTGAGAAACTGTCTCAGAACCGAGAGGACAAAGGAAAACACAGCAACTAAATGTCATGTGGTACCCTGTGTTGGATCCTGGAATGGAGAGAAGACATTAATTAAAAACAAACAAACAAAAAAGGTAAAATCCAAATAAAGCCTGAAGTTTAGAATTTTTTTTAAGCCAGGCTTAGAAGCAGGAAATTGTGCCTCTTCTAGTAACTAAAACCTCGTAACTTCTAGGATATATGAGGTATGAGACACACTCCACTGACAACAAGTTTTACCCTGCACGCTTTGATTTTGCATCAAACCGGCAATAAAAATATCTTAACACTGTTGCTGTAAATGTGGTAATTGGAAATCAGAAACATAGGATGGTGATCTTCTTCATTAGAATGCTGACTGCACGCCAGAAATAGTCCAAAAAGAGAATTTACCTTTTGCTCAATAATGTTAAAAATGAAATGAAGAGCTGGGAATCTGAATTTTTTTTTAAAAAAAGGACCCTATGTAAATTCAAGCAAAAAGCAGTGAGTGTGCTGAGTGACGGTGGGTATGTGGGGAAGAGTAAATTTGGATCTGTCTGAAGGAGAACTTCACCAATGGTGGGAGGTAAACCTGCAACTAAAGGACACGGGGAGCATTGTAGGGGGGAAGGGCATGCCTTTAACCCTCACTTGGGTGAGGCAAAGACATAAAGTGTAACCATAATGTTTGTACCCTCATAATACCCTGAAATAAAAAAAAAAAAAAGTAGATGGGAGGCAGCAAGGGTGGGAATGAAATTCACACCTTGTACCACATGCTAGGCTCTCTGCTCAGTGTTTTCTACTAAGTGTCTAAATTAGTGCTCCCCAAACCAAAAATTGGCGCTGTAGGTTCCATTAACCCATTTCACAGATTTAAAAACTAGAGTTCAGTAAGATTGAGTAACTTTCCCAAGACGTCATGCAGTAAAACAGAGATTCAAAGCATGATCAGACTCCAAAAATGCATACTTTATTTGCTAAAATTATATTCCCCAATGTCAGTCATTTATATTTATCACAATATCTGCATACCACCTAAACTGCCATTTCCTTTATACTTATCTGAGCAACATACTTTTTAATTCAAACATATGATATTAATATGAATATGTGTGTGGGGGTGTGTGTATTATGTGTGTACTCAGCCCCACACATGCTACCAAAAAGAAAAGGACGGGCGTTTCAATGTGAAAATTCAGAAAGTCACTAGCAAGAGCCCTTTGTAACAGGCAGCTCTGCTCCAGTAGGTTTCACTGTAACAGATGTGCACAGAGGGGACTGTCAGAGCACGGTGGGCGTGTAGGCTGGAAAAGATGTAGGGTTAATCAGGAAATGCTTGTGTGTCTGGAGGTGAAGAGTAAGGCGAGAGTAGACTGCCTTTTGGCAGTCACCTTATTTCTATGATCCAATGAGGTCACACATTGTTGATAAAGTGAGAATTATGTGGTTACAAACACTCCAAGGTCCATGACAATCTGTCATGTCCTAACAGGCATCAAAGGACAGAGACACCACAAATTCCCTTCACAATCAACTCCCACTTTTAACTTCATTGAGAAGATTACTCCTAATGTGTTTACTCCAATTTTCCAAATGTCTACTGGCATTTGTTACATCAATCAACACAGTGACCCAGAACCCTCACATGCTCGGGCTGCTTCCCATTCAGGATATGCCAAACAAAAGTCAGATATCCTGGGGCGGACACAATTATTGACAATATTTTTCTACAGCTATTGGGGTCATGTGACAGTGCCCTGGGCCTTTGTGAGGCAATTTTCTCTTCTTGGAACACCTTTCCCTTCATCCGGCTAACCCTACTCATCCATTCTTCGGTTTCGGCTTCGATGTGCCTCCCTCCAGAAACAGCTGTCCTGGACACCGCTGTCGTGGTTAGGGGCCCCTTCTCTTTCTCTCTCTCTCTCTCTCTCTCCTGATACCTTGTGTTTTTCTCACACGAGAACTGAGCTACCACTCCCTGTTGGCATGTCCATCCTTCTCACCGACCTAGAGCTCCTCCAAGGCAGAGACCACGCTTTGTTCCCTGTGGTGTCAACACTTGGCAACAAGCACAGTGTATGTATAGCAAAGCCAGTAAGTTAGTAAAGAATTCCCACAGATACAAATAAATAAGTGAATAATTAGGACTTCCCAATTGTCCCGAGGTTGGTGATACTATTTGGGGATCAGGACAATGTTTATCAGTAGATAAATGGATAAATAAAATGTGGTATAAGAGGTCTGTCCAGAAAGTATCCAGCCGTTATTAATATTACTATAAGGAGAACAGTTTGTGTGACATCGATGTAACCTGGCAACCAAGGCGCGTGGACTGGGATGCGCATGCGTGAACAATGACGACGTCACTGTACTAGGCAGTGGGGCGCCAGACACCGTTGAGTGAGCATGTGCACTGTACGGCCTTCGCATTCAAAATGACTGAGCAAGTAGAGAATGAATCTGTATCAAATTTTGCATTAAGCTTGAACAATCCTCCACGGAATCTATCCAGATGGTTCAGAAGGCTTTCAGAGGCGATGCAATGAGTGCCACACAAATAAACGTGTGGCACAAACGCTTCAAAGATCGTCGAGAATCTGTTGAGAGTGAGACGCGTTCTGCAAGGCCTGCAACAAGCAGAACACCTGGGAATGGTGAACAGGGACGGGTTAGGTTAAGAGACGCTGGGAGAACTGTGTGAGGTCCCAAGGTGCCTACTTTGAAGGGGACTGACGCATCATTGTCCTATGTACAATATGTCTTGTATCTTGTATCTTCTTCAGTAAATGCCTCTATTTTTCATAGTACATGGCTAAATACTTTCCGGACAGACCTCGTATGTACACAATAGAATGCTATTCAGCCTTAAAAAAGAAGGATATCCTGCCGTTTGTGACAACATAGGTGAACCTGGAGGACATTACATTAAGTGAAATAAGCCAGTCACATACAGGCCAATACCTCATGATCTCACTCATGTGGGACCGAAGAGAGCTGAGCTCCAAGAAGCAGAAAGTAGAATGGTGGTTGCCAGGGGCTCTGGTGGGGTGGGGAGGGTTAGGGAGCCCTTAGTCAAAGGATACAAAATTTTAGTTAGACAGGAGGAATAAGTTCCAAAGATCTACTGTACGACATGGTGACTATAGTTAATAGCAATGTATTGTATACTTGAAATTTGCTAAGAGAGTAGATTTTAAGTTTTCTCACCACAAAAAAATGGTGAGAGTATGTGAGGTAATCCACATGTTAATTAGCTTGAGTTAACCATTCCACAGTGTATACGTATTTCAAAACAATTGCATACAATAAATATATATAATTTTTATTTGTTAATTTAAATAAATAAATAGACAAATAAATGCATCCCTCTGCTTCTCTGCACTAAAGGGTGAGAGCTTTGCAAAGAATAGAAAAAAATCAAGGTGAGATTACCAATGCCCACCCACTTTATGTCGATGAGAGGACCCAAGCTCTATGATGATCTCGTCCCTTCAGTGTAATTCATATGGGACTGGCCTGTATGACTCACCCATGTAATGGAAATGTGTTCATATATGGGTGTGTTTAGAATCAGGAGCAATACCGGAACTAGGACAATATCTTAACCCTGTGGTTGTATATTCAAATATGTTCGTTTATTGACTGCAGGTTTGGCCTTCTGCTAAATGTTGTGGCAGATGTGGACAAAGAGGAGTCGGTAATAGGGTTAGGTAGACGCATGAGCACACACAGAACAAGACAGTGAAGGATTTAAGGTGGTGTCTATAAAAAGAACGTAGTTGTAAATGGCCTGATACACAGGAGTGTTAGCATGTGCTAATTTAACACTTTCAGCAGCCTCTGCATCTCAGCACGGCTTTATCGTTGCCTGCTTGTCTTTCTACACACAGTAATTGTGGCGAAGGGATAAGATATTGCAGATTCAGGTGCGTTCATGGCCAGTATTAAAATAATATGTAAAATTATGTACAATTCTACACAATTCTACAGAGTTCATTTTAAGGGCAGAATTAACTGTAATGGTTTTATAAGTGACTTTAGTCTTGTATTTATAGAGTCGTAAGGGCATGAAGAGGACACTAAGGTTTCTTAGTTTTACTTTACTCAGCTTCGTGGAAAAAATTATATGTAGAGCAAGGGTTAGCAAACTGAATTTGGCCCACCACCTGTAAATAAAGTTCTACTGGAACACATGGAACACAGCCACGCCCATCCCTTTACCTATTGTCTGTGGCTGCTTTCAAACTGCAACAGCGGAGGTGAGTAGTTACGACACTGTATGGTCCACAAAACTGAAAACATTTACTATTTGGCCATTTACGGGGAGGGTTTGTCAACACCTACTATAGGGATGCTCTCAAATTCAGAAGTATTGGATCCCTTATGAAAACGAAGAATCTACTGTTAACTTGAGGGTTCATAAGAGAAATGAGTAGGGGCAACTAGAAGGTAGACAGAGAAAGATTCACGGGGAAGGAACTGCAGCTAAAATGCTGGCTAAAATTTTGTATAAACTGAAAGAGAAGACCCAGATCACTTCTTACATTTGCATACATTCAGAAAAGAACAAATGAGTTGCAGGAGTAAAAGAATAAACAGGTTAATGTTGAAGCAGGGAAATAACTTTCTACCTCTTTGGCTTTCTGTATTTTGAAGGGTTGATATTCTTCACTTCAGTCCCTAAATCGTGAACTGAAAGTATTTGGACACCTAGTCCGTATATATTAGACAAAAATCTATTTTGGAAGGTGTAACCCCAACATGTGTGTGCATGAAATAGTTATTTGGTAATTATTTATAGAATAAAAAATAAAACAAAAATAAATTTTCACACAAGTAGACAAACTTTAACCTTATCTGTTCTAGTTGAGAGACATTTGAGAGTGAAGATCGGGGCACAGTCTAGGGCAGAAGGAAGTAGAGTACATGGCAGAGAGAGAAGGGAGAAGAATTTGAATTTTAAGCAATGGGGTAATCACCCTCTAACTCATGCCAGAATAGCTTTCTTTGTATCCTAAAAATTAGGGAGATGTACAAACAAATTGATGACTGCAGTTATAGAAAACTTCTAGAGAGAACAACTGTAGAAAGCATTCTCAAACATTTTATAAAATTTTGTTGCAGAGTCCATTTGCACTATAGAAAAGTTATATTACCAACTTTTGCATGGGATTTTCACAGTATTATGTAGTCCAAAAATAGCTAGAATGGTAAAATTTTAATTATAAAATCAGGAAACTAACATAAATGCTCGAACTCAAACCATATCAATACAAAGATCAAGAACTCTCTGCCCTTAATATTTCAGTTTTGGCTCAAGGAAATGGTTTGACCAGTGTAGGCTAAGTGGATTGGCATGGAATGTGAATGTAAACAAGTCAGATCAGAGAAAGGTCCGGAAGCAGCTAGAAGAAGGAAAGAAGTCAGACATAACAGCTGAACTAAGATGATACTTGAGCTCAGTGTTTCTCAACCCTGGCTGCATATTGAAGTCACCAGGAGCTCTAAAGAATCACTAATATCCAGATTCCACACCCAGAGATCCAAATTTAATCAGTCTAGGGTGGAGACTGCATTGGTATTTGTAAATGCTTCCCCAGTAATTCCAGGGTACAGTCAGGTTTGGGAACCACTGGTGTAACAACCGCATTTGGTGTGGGAGTCTGATAATACTAGTCTCAAGAAACAGTAAATCTAGAGTTTCCCCAACCTCAATTATTCACACAACCCCTTAAAGATTGTTGACATGTATCAAAATATTATTAATA
>NW_012147919.1:2332420-2343276 GCF_000956105.1 Propithecus coquereli
CATTTTAAAAAATGATAAAATAAATATTCTGGTGCTTATATCCTTTTGCACTTATTTTCTCCTTGAGAAAAATATCTCCTTGGGAAAAGTATACACTGCCACAAAGTATATAGTCATTTAAAATTTTGGTGCATATTGCTAAACTGTTTATCATTCAGGTTTTATTGATTTACAGTTCCATCAATAGTTCATTTCTCTCTTCAGTCAGCCCTGGACACTTTTGTTAAAAATTTTTATTGCTAATCTCATAGGTTATATACCATAATGCTATTGTTAATCCACGATATTAAAATCAGTAGCTAGTTGGAACATCAGTAGTTATATTGAACATCATCTTTAACTTAATAATACCTTCTTTTGAGAATTGCCTTTTTCCTAAAATCAACTCATTTGCTTAAATCTTAGACCACTTTAACCTCATTCTAAGCAGTAGCATCTGGAAAGTCACAGGTTTGGTGTGCTGGTTGTATTTTTTCCTAATACTTATTAAAATATGCAGTGTTAACATGAGTGTGATACCAGTACACAAGATGGTTTTAGGTGATAAAGACAATTTAGAAAAATTAAGCAATATATTTCCTAAACCCATCTTGTATATTGAGTTCACAATATTAAACCATCCTTTCAATAGTGACTCAAAGTACCTACCATATATCCACCATAGAGAGTAATTTATCATTTTGCTTATTCGTTAATTAGAATTGTGTATTCTCTGTACTACTGCATGAGGGAGACAAGCTCCTTAGAAAATGAACAAGCCCAACTAATATACATCAGTTCTAGCTCAACAGTGCTTTGGTCGTCTTCACTCGATGTGTATGCTATAATACTTACAAAATTATGTTGTACTAGATTTTATGAACAAAACAATATATTATACTGATATTTGAAAATATGGAAGCTTCAGGAAGGTCCCGGAGCTTTATTCTTTGGAATAATAAAGGTGTAGCAATGTTATTGTTAACTTGGTATTGATAGAAAATATTTGGGAGTGGCTATATATTAATTTAATAGATACACCTAGAAAACAATATTATCTGGTACAAATAAGTTTACTTATTTAATTATAAATGATGTTAATCGATTTTTTTATTGGCTGAGAGATTTCTCTGAATCTTTAATATGCAAATATAATTTGTGAATTTCAAGGAGAGAGCATTAGTATATTGAATTTTTCAAGTTTGGTTGAGCAGCACATCCTTCGTCCTTAGACCATCTGATAAGGTTCTCTAAGAATTTGTGTTTTCTGGAACATGATTTGAGAAATACCAGCCTACTGTATAACTATATTAGCTATTGCTATGTTTAGTTTCAGTTATGTAGTCTATGGGTATGTTGAACTTGCTGATCAGTAAAGCATATGTATTGGGTTATTTTTTTTCTCCTTAGAGGGTTCCCAGTTTATTCTGTTTTGTCCCCCTAGAACAGAACCCATTTTTCACAAGTTGGAATTCTGAGATGTCTTATATGGAAATTAAGTGCCTAGAAGAATCCTGGGGAAATCATTTACTTGTCTATATGATGTACATGACACATGGAGAGTTAAATAATGCTCAGGGCCAACCTTGGTATAGAAAGAAGAAGATTTCACAAAGTTTTTTAAGCCCAACTTTTACACATTCATGAGATTGGCTTCCTGTATGAGGAGTGCAGATAGTAACACAATTAATCTATAGCAATTACTTGGAGGAACAGAAAAGGAAAGAGATAAAAGAAAAATAATTGTGCAAATTTCTTAGAATAATTATTCAAAGTTATTCAAGCTTTCGTTCTGCCTTTCTTCACTAAGTAACTTATTCATTTGCCAACACTCTTAAAAATTCTTTGAAAACATTAATTTTGGGACTCTCATGCCATCTCATCATTATGGATAGATATATCATAATGCATTTTTTTTAAAAAGTCCCCTATTGTTTAAACAGGTTCCCTTCCCAACCACGGCAATAACTAATATTCAGTGGACATTCTTTCATATAAACTTTTTACTCTTTCACAAATATTTGTGTGTCCATTTGCATCAAGCCCAGCATTAGGTTCTGGGAATTCAATGCTGAGAAAATAAGTATGTGGTTTCTTCTCTTGAGGGTTTATACAAATGCATTTAAAATTTCAACCTTCATGGTGGCAGGCACCTGTAGTCCCAGCTACTTGGGAAGCTGAGGTGGGAAGATCACTTGAGGCCAGGAGTTCAAGACCAGCTTGAGCAACATAGTGAGACCTCATTTCAAAAATAAAGTAAAATAAAATCTCAAGTTTAAAGGGCTTTTAATAAAAGGTAGACTGTGGTATGAGAACATGAAGCAAGAAATTCTTTTGTTCAGCAAACTGGGAATCACTTCTCTGAGGAGAAAGTTAAAAAATTTTCAGCTCCTCTGAGTTTATTCCATCTATATCTTGTTGTTAAAACATCATATGATTGTTAATTCCTTGAAGCATTCCAAAACTTAGAGTGTATTCTTATCATATAAACCCTAATAACCTCATTGAGAATTAAGAATTATTTGAACTAGACGGGTCACCCCATGGCAAGTAAATTGCACCTGACACAGGTCACTGTTCTCTCTTTCTTGTGCTACTTATCGGGACTGTCTTGGGAGTGTCCATCCCGGTAATTTTAAAACTTTCTACTTTGCTCTGGATGTTTGGAAAAAGAAAGATTGCTTGGGGCTGCTGTTTCCCACTCATAGCAATTGCCCCAAGCACAGTGGAAGAATCCGAATGAGCTACAGGATGATTTCAACGCACATGTCTGGAACGGGGATCTGATAAGCTTTCTGTCTTCTTCAAATAGTTCAATGTGTCCCCCAAAAAATACCGTTTTTTCGGTTTTAGGTGTTTTCAGTCTTATCATAGCTTATAAATAAGGTTTTGTTGACTTGGAACAAATAGTGCATTTTTGCTGGAACAGAACGGAAAAATATAAGAAACGGTTTCAATCTGATGAGAGAACGGATGGACAAAGGAAGCCATGACAAAATAGCTGCGGAATACAAATGTGTGTGTTAAATGGCGCACACAGGGGAATTTGTAAAAGAAAACTCCTCTGGGGGCCAGCTCACAATAGCACAGCATCCTGGGCTTGTTTCTCCTTTGCATGCGCATCGTTTCATATCTTTTCTCTGAAAGGAAAATAAAGTCTTAAAACTTGTCTGCTGGGGAGAATATTAAATTATGGAATCTTTCCAACCAGAAGACACCACGGTGAAGAAATAAAAAAAAAATCTAGTTATGAATATTGCCTGTAAAATGACCATGACTATGAATATGCAAAAGACAGAATATGAGTTAACATGCTGATAGCAAAAGATAAAAGCCCTGACTGTCCCTTAATAACAATAATGCCTCAAATTGGTGTGTTTTTCTCTGAATTTACTATGAACCATAAATCATCGAAAGACTTAATATTTCGCTTGGACTCATTCGTGTTTAATGTTCCAAGGAGACAGAGATGGAGACGGGATGTTTTTGTAAAGAAAATGATCCAGTGTTTAATGCTTTTCAAATCTCATTCTATCAACAGTATATCTTACCCTAAATAGCTTACGTTTTTATGGTCATTCCATCACCATGAGTCTTATTGATTAATAAGACTCTTATTTAGCACATGTTTAAATTCTCAGGAATTTTATATAACAGAAGCAGGTATTCAGGCCTATTCGTAGTCTTTCTTTCGTAACTTATATACCCAGTTCAACAGGAGAGGAAGGTTTCTAATTGCCAGGTGAAGGAGAGTTATATAAATGGTAGATAACTATGGGGGCAAACCTTCTATCTAAATTTTGTAGTTAATGCTAAAGAAGGATAAGCCTGGGCCTCAGTTTCCCAACCACAGTATTGCCCTGTGCTCTAACTGGGTTTATAGGTTAATTTCTAACCCTTTGCTACTCGTTGTGATCCTCATCATGTAACCATCTAGACTCTAGATTCTAGATTTTTCTTGATTCTAGATACTCTAGATTCTAGAGAATGAAGTTAGAACACATTTCTTATTTTAGAATCCTCTGCTAGATGTAACATATCTATTTAAACTTTTGGTTGCAAAGGACAAAAACACATCTAAAATTTGCTTAAGCTAAATGGGAATTTCTTTATCATGTAACTGAAAAGTATAAGATTAGAATGGACTCACTGAGTGGCATGATCCACCGGTCAAGTTACGTCACTGGGACCAAGGCTCTCTCTCCTCTCCCTCCCCTCCATGTTGGCCGCAATTTTAGCCTCCACCTGGTGGAAGATGGCTGTCAACAGACCCAGATTTATGGACTCACAGGTCAAAACCAGCAGAAAAGAGAGTTCCTCTCACTAAACATTTTGAAGAGATGTCCTGGACTTTGTGTGCCCAAACCTAAGCCAATCCCTGTGACAAGGAGGAAGAGGTGCTAGGCCTAGGTCACCACATGACCACTCCTAGAGGTGGGATTAGAACCAGTTCCAGTCAAACTGCACTGACTTAAAAGACTGTTTTTTCCTGACAAAATTTTGTCTATAACTAGAAGAAGTGTAGAAGGAAGCTAGGCCACAAATGAAATAACGAATACACAAAAATAAGCCAATTAATTAAAGAAAGTAAAACCAAGACCAGGCGTGGTGGCTCACGCCTATAATCCTAGCACTCTGGGAGGCCAAGGTAGGTGGATCGCTCAAGGTCACAAGTTTGAGACCAGCCTGAGCAAGAGAGAGACCCCATCTCTACTAAAAATAGAATGAAATTATCTGGACCACTAAAAAAATACATATAGAAAAAATTAGCTAGGCATGGTGGCACATGCCTATAGTCCCAGCTACTTGGGAGGCTGAGGAGGAAGGATCACTTCAGCCCAGGAGTTTGAGGTTGCTGTGAGCTAGGCTGAAGCCACAGCACTCTAGCCCAGGCAACAGAGTGAGACTCTGTCTCAAAAAAAAAAAAGAAAGTAAAACCAAAGCACACATATAAACATACAAATACCTACTATAGTCTAAACCTAGAAGGGAAACTTCAGCCTTGCCTTCACTGTTTTCTATGGAAAATAAATAGCATCCTTTGATATCCCTCAAAGTAGTCCATGGAGGACTAGTATCCAACTCTCGGTTGAGATAACTTGTGGAACTTGGTCCACGTTGTATCTGTCCTACCATGTTGTTTCTTTTCCAGTTTGATAAGAAAAGTTGCCCAAAAAGGAAATAATAGAAAAAGAATGACAAAATAAAAATTATTCTTATTTGTAGAGCTTAAAAGTAAGTTTCTCATAAGCTAATTCTATTACAAACTTTCTCATTACTGCTTGAGTACTTCACTCAGCTAAGAGAAGGAAGGAACCACCAACCCACTGAGCTCTGGTCAGCTACACATTTAAAATTTCAAGTGTGCCGTAGAGTAAAGCCAAATAGAACCCATCTATTTAAGAGCTCTGATATAGTGGCTGTTGTGTTTTGAGTGTCCCACGGTTCAGATCCATTCAAATTTAAATTCTGGTTATTCTCAGAATACTTCTATGTTGGAAATTTCTTTCTTCCTAAAAAAGAATAACAAAAATGTGTAAACATCATAAATTTTATCCAGAGAACAAAAACTTGGGACAATTTCTACTAAGAAATTTATTGAAGATAATATGGTAAAGAAATATCTGAAAAATAGATTGAACATCAAGCCAGACCCAAAAAAGACCTTTCTAACTTGTATCTTTTGACCTAAATAGCCACTTTCAATGGTTATTTCTTGCAAGTTGAGAAAGATATGGAATCCTACAACAGACTTTCTAATTCTGCCTCTAGCTATCTCAAATTCATTTATTTCAAACTCTTTTGCTGACCATTTACTATGTGATAGTCATGGTGCTGGTCAGCTGGGAAGATGACACTGTCTCTGTTCTCCACCCCTTGCAATTCCAGGTTAACCACCTTCTCATCAAAATACCGTCCTCTCTTGGATTCTGGTTGTCTTCAGCATCTACCTGGCAACTGAAGCCATGGGTGTGGGTGAGAATGTGGAGAGAGGAGAGGAGAGGAGAGGAGAGGAGAGGGGAAGAGGGGAGTGAGGAAAAGGGAGGGGAGGGGAGGGGAGAAGAAGGGAAGGGGTCACTGATCCTAAGTGAGGCATTCATTCATAGAGCATTACCCATGGGGAGGAAATTCATGATTTCCTAATTCATCTACCTCCTGTTAAAGACAATGTAGAATGAGGCTTGTTAAGTACGTGGAAAGAGAGATACTCTAATAAATGAATGTTGTAATTATCAATTACTAAAGATATTTGGAGGACAATTTAAATGCACATATGCTTGGACACCACAATTTCTATCTTAAAATCTATTCTAGTGGGGAAAAATATCTGCATGTACCTTATATAAGAAGGTTCATTGAAAAATTAGAAACCACTGACATGTCCCTCCACGGGGACATAGTTAAATAAAATGTAGTATAGTCATATAATGGAATGCTATGATGCAATTAAAATGAATAAACTAGATCTATATCCCTCAATATTAATAAACAACAGAAAATAAAATTTTATAGGGTCATGCCACTTATGTGCATTGAAAATACATGATTTTATATATATGCGTATAGACAGAAACACACATATGTATGTGAGAATATTTTTTAAAAACTACTAAAAGAATACAACACATTGAGAAAGTGAGAAAAGAAATGGGATTGAAGCTGGTTTCAAAAGGAACTTCAAGTTTATGTGAAATATTTTATTTATAGAAAAAGATGAAGGAATAAATTCATAACAATGGTCAATTCTGACTGATGAGAAAACAGCTGTTATTCTTTGAACTTTTCTGTGCTTTTAAAATTACCCCCCCAAAACAGGACTACTCCCCAAAATAAAAAATAAACAAACACCCCTGCTTTAGGGTAGTTGTACCTGGCTCTTACATCCAAAAGTCATTCTGAACTTGAAATACAGCCTATTCCTTTATGAGTAAATCCATAATTCCAATCAATTCAGTTTGTCATGGTTAAATAAATATTCTGAGTATAAATATCAGGAATTTGGGTATTTTAGCAAATGCCGTGGTTTAAAATACATTTTTAGATGTCTTTTCTCTCTCTATCTGGATTGCCGAAGAGTGTTAATGTCTGCTCATTAAAAGGGAAAATGTACCAAAACTTCAAATCCCAAGGACTACCCTCCCCCACACAGCTTCCCTTCTTCCCCACCGGACAGGACACCTTTCTGACATATGTATGAGAGTCCTGAGACAATTCCAGCAGGCCTAGCTCAGCCCCCCAAATATCACTTCAGAAAACAGTCACCAGGCCCATCAACTGATGGCAATTACAGGACTGAGACATTTTCCTCCAGCATTGTGTTGTATTAACTTTTTGTTTGTTTCCTTTAAATTGTAGGGTGACCGGCTTTCAGTTTGGAAGTTATAACCAGTGGCCGAATGAGAACAATCTTTTTCAAAAAAAAAGAACAGAAGAGCCAAGGATGCCAAAGACACCTGGGCACTGAGAAAATGAACAAGCAGACACAAAATTCAGCTGTTAAAATTAGAGACATGGACAAAAATCTTTTTAAACAGATAACCTTTTTGTACTAAAATATGATGTCTTTGACCTGTAGATATTTATATATCCGTGTCCTGCCACTCTATCACCAAATATATCTGAAGTTGGGTGCACGATGCATTAACTTGGTACATTATCATATTGTCTAGTTAACCTCATCCTACATTTTACCTTCTGGGCCAAAAATGTTGAAACTCTGATCAAACTCACTTCTTGGTGAATCAGCTAAGTTCATATAAGGAAATTTCTCTGCCTCAAGGACTATCTGGACCAAATAAAAATAATAATACATTGCAGCAGTAAACAAATACCTAGCAGATTAACAAGAGCTAAGTGTCACTGTTGACTGGCACTGGAAGTTAACAGTCTGTACTTCATGATAACGGAAAAATCAGTGGGAATTGTTTTGAGTAGATGCAAACCAAGAGTGAGGACAAGTAATACAGCTTTTAATTCTAATAGTCTACATAAATTATAGAGCACTGTTGGGAAATTGTCAAAATGAATGATGTGAATATGACCAAGGGTTTGAAATGAAGCTGGAAAAATGTTAAAAATTTGTCAACAATAAACTATTGCACAGTGACAAGAGCATCCATAAGCAGCATCTGGTGTATTTTAGGATCCCAAAATTTCAGGACCCTCCAACTCTAACTCAAGATAATGTATTATTTATGGACTTCCCAGTCTTTGATTACACACCTCTATGCATGAGCATCCAGAAGCTCTCCAAGGCAAGCGAACCACATTTTAGGTAAGTCTGGAAAACAGAGACAGAAGGGAGGATTCCCCAACTGGCGTTCAAATTAGCCTTCCCACAGGTTTTTCTTTTTTTTTTTTTCTCTTTTTTTTTTTAATTTCAGAATATTATGGAGGTACAAATGCTTTGATCATATAAATTGCCTCTGCACCGCCCACGTCAAAGCTACAAGCGTGCCCATCCCCCAGCTTCCTGCAGTTCTCACCCATGGTCCCAGCGCTCTCTTCTGATGTCATATGGTGATGCCCTTCCTACAAGGCTTCTCTGCAGATGTGAGAACTCAGCTGTGTCCCTCCTCAGGGTCTTTGCTAAGCCAAGGTAACCATTTCCAGTTCCTTCAGCTTGTTTTTTAAATTTCATTTCAGATTCACATGGTTTTAAATTGCAAGGCCAACGTCCTTTTAATATTATTTCAGAGTCTTCTTAAAGAGAAACCCCAAATATAAAACTTGATACCCAAACAGTGGTTTGAAGATTAGTTATCCACAGTCCCACAGCTGATGAATGTATATGCATTTGCAAAAAAAAGCCATGTGCCCTTTGCAAGGTAACCTTGCAGCTCTTCCGGTTCAGAGGCAGGGTCTATTTCTACATTGCTTGAATCTTCTTGGCCTTGTGACTTACCATGGCCAATTTAACACAGCGTAAGGGACAGTGTTCCAATTCCAGTCTCAGCCTCGAGAGCCCTTGCCTGCTTCTGTTCTGTTTCTCATACCCCTGAGATCACCATATGACAATCCCAGGCCAGCTGAGGGGAGAATGAGAGACGGCATGGGGAAGAGTCTCCCAGGTGAGGTCATCCTAGACTCAGGGGCCAACTAACCTCAGAAGCTAAAAGGAGCCCAGCAGAGATCAGCTGAGCCCTGCCAAGCCCCACCCAGACCAGAACAACCAACCAGCCTGCCAACCAACAAACTTATGAGCAATCATAAATGCTCCTTGTTTTAAGCCACTAAGCCCGGGAATGGTATGTTATGAAATTGAAACCCAAGATTGTCTGACTTCAGATGCTATGAATTTAATTCGTATATTTTTCTCTTGCCAAGTACTGAAACAGAATTCTCCACCTTGGAATTAGGAGAGTTTCTGTTTCTGATGGCCTGATACTGTGTGTTCAGTGATTTTGCTTTTTCTCCAGTCCTCCCAAACAAGAAGTCCATCTTGTTCGTGCAAATTGATTTTTCCATTCTGAGGTTGTTTTTCCTCCATAAATCCTCATTTCCAGCTGCTCTAGGTCAGGAGTAAAGATAAAGCCTTCCAACAAGCCTTTTGGCATTGTAATGTCTGTAGAGCCAAGAGCCATCTGTTTGGCCGTAGGCTATTCACCATGGACCCAACAAGTAGCACGTTCCTGACCAGTGGTTGATAATTTGGTAGCTCATCATTACCCAATAAATATGCTAATCATTACCCCTGAAGTGGGACTAAAACAGTAATTTGGTTGCAAAACATCTAATGCATGTCCAGAAGATACAAAATGAATGTGATTCAGGCTTAACTTTATAAAACTGTCATTTTGTTATTTAAACCATTTTATTTGAACCACACTCTGATCTACCCATGATCATGCACAGGAGATTAAATGGCACTCCCTGTGATCTGATAAATGAGTACTCACTTTCTTTGACATGTTACCATTTTACCCTGTTCTGTCAGGATGAATTTTCTTCTTGAATAGCTCTAATAGATTACCCTAGAAATCTAAAAGAGAACAATGAGAGACAAGTGTGGATCAAGGAACCATTCACTTATTCCCCAACATTTAACCATCCAAGTCATCCAATAAGAGCCTTCTACTTGCAACATGCCTTTAAAAAAATTAGATTCTGCAATCTATTAAGCCATCTCAATTGGGTACATGTTCTTTCTAATTAAGTAATCATAATGATGACATCTATCTAATATTTGAAATAATATGAATGTTTAAACCATTTACTTCCATATTCAACATTTTATCTTTTTAATAATGATAAAGTGAGTCTAAAAACCATTAAAGTATTTCTTACTAATCCCACAACATTTTTTCCTTTTATTTAAAGGTTGTTATTATATTAATAAATAGATTAGCAGAGAATGAGGACCTGAGTCCTGTTCTTCACCTCCACCTTAACTGTTTTTCTCACCATCTGTGTAAACAGTGTCCCTTGGAGTTGGACAGTGTGCAAACTGTGAGACTGTACATGGCAGTAGATGGATTATGGACTTATCAGAAATAAGTCAACTAGATTCTGAATGGCAAGAACAGCTAATAATTTTTGAGCACACATTGTGTACTAAATATTGGGTACACATTATCTCATTTAATCATTAAAACAATTCTCTGAAGTAGGTCTTAGTGTTATCTCTTGTTTTCTAGAGAAAACAGAAAAAAGTCAGAGATGCTAAGTGTCTTCCTAAAAGGCATCCAGCTAGCAAGATACAGGGCTATAATTCAATGTTGGGATCAATCAGAAGCCTTTTACTGCTTTAGGATTAGGAAGCTGAAATGAGAAGTCTGTAGGGAAGAGGGTATTTCCAGAAAGAAACAAAATTGAGAGACAGAGATAAGAGTTTTCAAAACATTTAACAGAAGTCCAGCTTTGGGGTCCCAAAGACA
>NW_012147919.1:2344248-2352434 GCF_000956105.1 Propithecus coquereli
GTCAGGGTTGGGGAGAATATCCCTCTCACAAATCAAAGGCTAGTTTAGGAGGATGAAAAGGTGAACTATGGCTGTCCTGTCATGAAAAAAAAGACCCTGGGTTGGTTGGTTGGCTAGTTAGTTAGTTAGTTGGATCCCAGCAACATTAAACAGAGCAATGTCTTGGAAGAACAGCAGCCAATGGGATACCTCCAAAGGAATCCTAATTCCTTACAAGGGCTGCAAAGCCGTAGTGAATGCTGAGTCCTGAATGAGGGGTGGCCCCAGCAGAGGAGCAGCTTGCTCTGTTCCTCCACACGGAGCCTTCCAAAATCCCAAGGGAAAGGGGGAGCATGCGCTTCCTTGCGCCTGCTATTCCGGATATGGAGGAAAGTACAGGTGATGTGAACTAACAGGCAGCGGATGGCCCTCCCGGCCAGGAGGTCTCTGGGGACAGCTTAGGAGGCTGCAGCCTCCCCATCGTAGTTACAGATGGGCCTCAGATGCCTCCGAGCCTGTCCTCCTCCTGCCCATCCCGTCCTTTCCCCCTCTCTTCTCGCACCTGCTGCTTTCCTAACTTTTCATTTTGAAAAAATGCAAACTTACAGAGAAGTTGCAAAAATACTTCCCCATATACTAAAATAAATTCAATGTACTGCTCACCTAGATCACTAATTTTGTCTCATTTGCTTTCTTGGTTTGTATGTGTGTGTGTGTACACGTATGTAATATTATGTATGCAATATACATACATACATGCTATTATTTTGCTGAACAATTTAATCTCTCATATTAATCACATCAGCAGGTATCTCCTGGGAATAAGGATATTATTTTATATAACCCCAATTCAGTCATTTAATTAAGGAATTAATATGGATATAATACTATTATCTAATACACATTCCATATTCAAATTTCACTAATCGTTCCAGTAATATACTTTGCACCAGTTTTTTCCTGACCCAGGATCCAGTCTGGGGTCATTTGTCTTGTGTCTTTAGCGCCCTGAATCTGGAACAGGATTTCATGACACTGACATTTTTTGAAGGGCATAGGACTGTTGTTTTTTTGGAATATTTCTCAATTTCAGTCTGTCTGATTGTTTCCCTATGATTGGATTTGAGTCACACACCAATGCTGTACAAGTGACATTGCGACTGTCTCAGCTCCCCAGGAGGTACATGACATATTTTTTTCATTCCTTCAATATTTATTGAGTGTTACTGTCAGACATTGTGCCACATAACAGAAAGAAAGAGATAAAGATACTCTCTTACTCTTCCGGTCTCTTTGTTTTTTAAAAAAAATTTTCCCATTTATTGTTTATTTGCTTATATTCATGGGGGTACAGGTACAACGTTGCTACGTTGATACATTGCACTGTGGCAAAGTCAGAGCCTTCAGTGCATCCATCACCGAAGCAACGCACTGTGTACCCCCCAAGCAACCTCCCACCATCCAGCCCCCTCCCATGCCGCCACCCGTCCAAGTCTCCACCACCCAGAGTATTCCACACCCTGCTTCCACGTGTGCACGTTATTTAGCTCCCACTTACAAGTGAGAACATGCAATATTTGTCCCTCTCTGAGTTGTTTAACTTAAAATAATGGCCCCTAGTTGCATCCTTGTTGCTGCACAAGACATGACGTCATTCTTTTTGTGTGTGTATACCACATTTCCTTTATCCAAGCCTCCCTCGATGGACACTTAGGTTGATTCCGTATCTTTGCTACTGTGAATGGTGCTGTGATACACATCCACGCGCAGGCACGAGATATGGATTTGTCCTATTGCCGATGTTAATTTTGGTCACATGGGTGAGGTGGTTTCTGAACAATTTCTCTGCTTTAAAGGTATCTTTTTTTTTTTTTAATTTATAAAGTGATCTGTGAGGAGATATGTTGATATTGTATCAATGTTCTGTTCCCCAACAAACTCATCCAGTAGTTTTAACACAAACTCCTATTATATTTTGTTTGTATTGATGGCCAAATTGTTTATCTAAACTGTTCTGGAATTTAATTACATGTTCAGCCCTTGCCAGCCCTGACCTGGGAAGCCTATCCATTTGTTGCACACTGCGAGCCTTTCCACTCGTTTTGAAACTGCTCACTTCATACTTCAATATGTGAGGATTTGGAGAACTACCCACGTTCGCACTTCACACCTGAGTCGTGACATAGGCGGCCTCCAAAGGGAGCCACTAGTATTTTGCTACATTACCTCTTTCCTATTTCCCTCCACGCATGTGAACAAAAGTGATCCGGCCTGGACTCTGCATATCAAACAATGGTTGCTTTAGAAAGGCGGAGCAAAACCAGTAGGGAAAAGCTCCTAAATTCAAAAGTCAAACCAAGTCCCAGCCAATCTGCGAAGCAAAATGCCCACTCAGTCTGCAAAGCCACAGCAGGGCATCCTGCTGACTTCTGAGCAAAATTAATTGCAAGATCCTGGCAGGGCTCCAAACAACCGCCAGTCTACCCTTCATTATCGAAAATCTCTGCTGTCACTTCTTAATCAGCACTTCATTCCTAATTCTATAGACTGTATTTTGCTTGCACTTAGGGAGGGATTGCTGCAAATACCATTTTTACTCAGCAATTATTTTGCATAAGGATTTAAGTTGGAGCTCACAGTTTGGCAAGATCTGGAAATTAGGTAGCAAAATAGCCTCAGGGCTCTTTGGGAAACAAACCAGACTCCACTTAACACTGCATAGACACGTGGAAGCCATCCTTCCAGGTCATGAGGATGTGTCCTGCAAATATTGGCCCAAAAGTGGAATCAGCAAGCGTGCACTCTCCTTTTTTATTTTTCTTGCTAGTGGTGCAAAAAAATTAAAAAACACCATTAAGGAACGGTTGACCACAAATGGGAAACACCCTGAACATTTATTGGGAAGTTTTTGACTAGCTTGTTCTTCTGCTCGCTATGAGAATATGACAAGATGTACCTTGTTTTTTTCTCCGGACCAGGTCTTCATGCTTCAATCCTTTCCTCATCTGAAGAACCAAATAATTCAAACCAAGTAGTGAAAGATCACTGGGATAAGGGGACAGATACCCACTGATACTGAATGTTGAGAATTAACCAATGAAGACAGAAATAGGGAATTTTAAGGGCTTACTTTGCTCTAAGGATATTGGAGGAAAGCATACCCAGAGAGTCTAGGGGAACTGCAAATTTAAGGAAGGCATGAAAAAGGCCTCTGTGGGTAAACAAGAGAGATAATTTAAGCCAACTTTTTTCACTGGAAAATTGTCATGACCATTGATGCCTAGGGAGATCACACGGTCTAAACCCCGATATTTAAATAAAACTGCCAGCAGCCCAAATCCACCTTCCCTCTCCCCACTGCGTCTGCTCCTCCACAAGGTTTCCTTCACCTGTATAATTTTTACAAATAAATTTACCAACATAATTCATTACCTCTCTACTTACCTACCTTTCCTATATCCAATGCAATAGATTCTATTTATGATAAAAATTACCCTCTCTACAGGAGCAATGATATTTTCTCTGTATGCCTATGGGCATTAATAGAGATTAAAAGGGATAACATACATAATAGCACTTGGTCCATAGCTTTATACTTTTTCATAGATAAAAAAACATTATTATATATAATATTAGTATAACGTTGGCTGTAATCTACTACCAGATTTTTTTTTTTTTTTTTCTGTATTTGGTTTGGAGCTCGGACTCCTGGAGACAGAAGAGCCCTGGGTTTTATTTCTCATCCTGCCGTTCACTAGCTGTGAAACCTTGGACAAGCTGCTTAATCATTTAGAGGCTCTCTCAGAAATGAGAATATCATTGCTTTTGCTAAGATTTATAAACAATAAAATAGAATGCAAAAAATATGCATTTTCTTAAAAACTCTTTTGGAATAAACATTCTATTCCTCTCTTAGAAATAATTAAATTAAAGTAGATCTGACTCCGCTAAGGAGTCAGGTCATACTCTGTTTATATAAAAGAGCTTGTATTAATTGAGCACACATGTAGGTTATGTTGGCATAATGGTATTTGGAAGGGCCCCAGACACCTGAATCTTGTTAATCTATTTGGCCAGCGCTACCTCTGTGGTTTAAAATTCTCCAATGGCTCCTTCTCTTTATTTGGAATAAACTCCAGCCCTGGGCATATAACACCCCCTCACCTGGTCTCTGTTCTTCATCAGTCTCCTCTTCTACCACCCACTCTCGCCCTGAAATTCACCATACTACAGCCACATGGGCTTTCTCTCAGTGCCCTGAGCATGGTGATGCTTCTCAGGGAATCGTGCATTTGCTGTTTCCACTGCCTGGATTGCAAGATCCTTGCATGCCTGATTTTCAGATCTCAGCTCAGAAAGACCCCCATGCTCACAGTCTTGCGGCCTCCCTGCCTGGCCACCCTCTCTCTGACCCTGTTCTCTTTATACCACTGCTGCCACCCTCAAAGGAGGTCTTTTCAGTCCTGTTCACTACAGCATCTCTGGTACTTGTAATCGAACCCAATAACTGTATGTGGAAATAATAGAAGACCACACAAATGATTCTATAAAATACAAAGGTGATAAGGTATAAACAACATTGGATTCTGCTTAATACTAGTACTTCTACCTTGCATTCTAAGTATTCAGGATCAAGTTTAATGTTCTCTAACAGACCAAGAGATCTTTGAGCTAAGGATTCTGCCTTAGAGATACCTCCTTCCCCCTGAGGCACCCATTACTCAGGAAAGTTTGCTGAATGTCTACCAGAAGGAAGGAAGAAAGTAAAGGAGGGAGGGAGGAAAGAAAGAATTTGTTGCCAGATGGACAATGACTTTTCCTGTAGCAACGTACTGGAGCCGGCAGCCATGAATTTGCTGCTGGGCTGGCGGCAGTGAGGATTCCACTCTCAGTATTAATTCAGGGCAGAGAGGTGCTGTCAAGCGTCTGCGGGAGCATGGAAGGTGGTGCTGGAGAATTCTCCGCTGGACAGCTCCTAAACCACGGGAAGCCAAAGCTGCGCAAGTGAGAGACATGCTTTCCCAAGAGCTCCGAGGAAAGATCTTTTAAATCAGGGAACCAGATGGTCTGCCTTATTAAAGGGTGTCTCTCAAAGACAAATTCTTTTTTTTATTCCTTTAATACTCACCTTGGCAAAAGGTGAACTTCTACTTTTGAATCAATCTCTCTAAGGTCCCCTGTTTTCAGCCTTGACCTCTTTTCAAAAGCAGGACGTTCAACCTCTACTGACTTCTTGGTGTTTATGAGGAGGGAGCTGAACACGTCCCCAGGAGCCACTTTTGCCCATAAGAGGAAAGATGCATCTCAGAGATGAGGTACGAATCCATTTCCACCTAAAGCTTGATTATAGGAGAGAGCACCCGACCCGCCACCTTCACTCCCTAAACATCTGCTGTGTGCTTACGACATCACTCTCCGGCTAGGATGCTGTCTGTAGAACGCCCTAGAACAGCTCCCCCTATCCATATGAAGACAGCATGATGTAGCACAGTGAAAAGAGGGGACTGAGGGAAGTCTGGCCACAAAGTGGCCATGGGATCTCGGACAAGTCAGATCTCCTCCATGGATCTGTTTCCTCAGCGGGACCAGACAACTCTAAGTATCTTGGGAAGACAGAAAAAAATAGAAGCATGATTTAACATTACAATTACAAATAACTACATCTGACTTCGAAGGGAATCCCTGAATTGATTTCAGTGACAATCCCCGCTTGTGTTTGGTCCGGTCTGGTTTGACCTAACTCGGTGGCTCTCAAAGTGCCGTCCAGAGACTGGCAGCCTCAGGGGAACTCATGAGGAATAAACATTCTCAGGCTCCATCCCAGACCTCCTGAATCCAGACACTCTGGAAACGACACCCAACATTCTGTGTGTTAACAAGCCTTCTAGGTGCTTCTGATGTAAGCTCATGTGTGAGAAATATTGGCCTAAAACAATACTTTTATGGGCCCTGTTGTGAACATATGTTTGTGGCCTTTCCTACTTTTGACAGCTCTCGTTACTGTCTGTGGTCCCCGGGTTCCAGGGACTCAAATGCCACCCGCGTCTAAGGACAGAGCACGTGACTCCGCTGAGCCAATCGGTGCATTCTGTTCTCTGGCCACCATCATTGGCACAGGGTGGGCTTTGGGTGCACAAAGCCATAAACAGAGAGTTGTAGGATTTTGCTGGGAAAGAGACACTCCCAGAGAGAAAGTGGCTTGTCAGTAATAACCATTTAGGGACCATAAGGGAACTGGACTTAGGATGAACCAAACATCACAGAAGGAAGATGGGAGACAGGAGGAAACTGGGGCTTTGGTGACTCTGCCAGCACAGGACCACGCCTGCGGCACCAATTCTCCTGCAGCTTATCTGTTCGGTAGTAGCCAATGAACTGCATTTATTCTTTAAGCCTGTTTGAAACAGGTCCGGTATCTCCTGCCACCAAGTGCCCTGACTCTAACAGCCCATTTTGAGTGAAAAAGACAGGACTCCTGTACCCTGGTCTAGAAAGACAGGACAAAGTAAAACACCAAGAGAGTAAAGTATTCCCCGTAAGAAGACTACGGAGTTGTTTTCTGGCTAAAACTAAGGAGAAGATAGATGGGGCATGAGGTAAGGGGACCAGAAAGAAAGGAAATATTTGCAAAGAAAAAAGGTGATATAAGTTTATGACAAAAGTAAGACACTTGTGGGAATGTGGCCATTAAGAAATGGCCTTTAGTGGAGATGGGCTGGTATTAATATGTTTTAGATAACAGCATCCTAAGCACTTTCAATGCATTAACTTGACTTAACCCTCACAACGCCCTACAAGTCACCCGCAGTCAGGTGGTGAGAGGTAGAGCTGAGATCCGCAGCCAGGCAGCCCGGCTCCAGAGACCCTTCTCCCACACACTAGGACATGCTTGTGCACCTCAGCTGAAATTATCTTTTGTACCCGTGGAACCATTCCCCAAAGCCTGCTCCACTACACAGCCTGGCTTAGTGCTGCCTTGAGCAGAATGAGGAACGAGGGGTGGGTTCTAGCAAGGGGTGCAGCCATGCAGAAAGGTTGTCAAGGCCCCAAGGGTGGTAGTTCTGAGACAGGCAAAGGCAGAGGAACCGGTGGCAACACAAACTGGCTCAAGAGTGGATGTGCCATCAGCAACCCCTTTTCCACCCCGAAAGAAATTCTGCTTTGAAGGGAGAAGTGAGAGTAAAGGAGAGAAGTAAAATTTTTAAAAAATATTTGTTTACACAAGCCTCCCTCTGTGTGGAAAAGTCTACAAGCCTGTGCCTCTGAATTCTCCCCTGACATGCAAGTTCCTCTGTAATCTGGGCAGACCCCATTTCAGAGGCTAAACTGTTGGAGAAAAACCAAATTTGGCTCACCGGTATGCTTTATTTATCTTGCGAAATGGTAAGGAAAAATTTATAATTTATTGGTAGTATTTACAAATTGGGAGAGAACATATGAAATCCAAATTTCCAGCTTCCCTTGAGAACTCGGAAGATCTAGAAACGCTGAGCTCATATTCCTACAAGGAAGTAACTGCCTAGAATGAGTAAGGGCTGCTCCCTGCAGACAGGGTGTGTGGTCTCACAGTTTCATACTCTAGCCAGTTTTATTTGTTTAGGTCACCCATCTGTCTCCCGAAGTCTCCAAGGTTTGCACCCTCTGTCTTACTTAGTCAAAACATTCTCTCAATGTCCCCCAAACATTTGCTAGGCTGCCTCTATACCTTCCCAACTCATCCTACAGTTGCTTCTCGTGCCATATCTCTTGTCGCAATCCAGCCTATGAGTATGGAACTCCATGTCTTCCCTGCCTGTTTCGTCCCCGTTTCTCTGAATTTATCTGATCATTCAGGATCCAGCTTGTACCCACCATATTCAGGAAAACTTCAGATTGCTTTGGTCAGTGTTGGCCTTTCCCTTTTCTGGTCAGTGGGATTTCTTTTTCAGTTAAGAATTTTGGATTACAGATGCAACAATATGCCATTTTATTTTCACAGTACACTTTCTTGAAAGTGAAGCCAAGGGTGGTAACATGGCGGAAAGAGTCTGTAAACTCTACTAAGGCATACGGGAACTGAAAAGGAAGTAAAATGTGCAAACCCTGACCTAGACCAGGGTTTCTCAGCCTCAAGACTGTTGACATTTGAAACCAGATAATTCTTTGTCACGGGGGCCTGTCCTGGGCATTGTAGGATGTTTAGCAGCATCCCTGGCTTCTGCTCACTA
>NW_012147919.1:2354304-2379165 GCF_000956105.1 Propithecus coquereli
TTTATTTCAACCCATCCAGAAAGAAAACATTGCTTCTAGCTCTTCCATCCCTAAAAATATTCTGTCTCTGTCTCATCCTGCCTTTGCTCTGTCTGGTGATATTCCACTTGTGCCCCTCAGCTGGCTTCATTTCCGCTTGACGTTGGCACATTTCCAGAAAGTCCCCCATTGGTTAAGCATTAACATTCTGCTTGCGTGCAGCAGGCTCTGCCTGTGTCAGCCTTTATCATGTCCTCGCATTATCGTTCCTCCCCAAACTGTGCAATATTGTCATTCAACTATATAACCAGAGAACACAGCAGGGCCACCCTACAATCTGTTGGGAGGCAGTAAATACAGGGTACCCCTTAGGAGGATGTGGAGTCAGACAGACCAGGTTCAGACACTAACTGTGTTCCTTATTAGCTGAGTGACCTTGGTGAAATTACCTATTTTCTCTGCCTTTATTCCTTTCTCTGCAAAAAGGAGGGTAATGATACCACCTTTATGGGACTACAGTGGGGATTAATCAAAGGGAACAAATGCATATGTGAAATGCTTAGCGCAGTGCCCAATACCTAGTAAACACTCAGCAACTGCAGCTTTCATTATTTCCCATTTGTGTATTTAGAACAAGTCTTGAACCTAGACAGACATTTGCCCACATGATATGATTTACTGTCATATTAATAGGCATATTAATAAATGTGCCTATCTCAAAAATTATCTAATCTGTCTCAGGACCCCAGGTCCCCCACTATCCCAGCCACTTAAGATTTTTCTAACAACAGGAGACTCCCATATGCATGCAAAAATGGTAACTAGGAAGAATAGCACATTGAACCACTTTCATTCATTATCAGCAATTAGTTTATCAGATTAGCTATCCCAGTCTACTAGCATATTCTTGTTTCAATTCAGCAAATACGTACTGAACACTTCTAGTGCAAGAGGGAGACTGTCCTAATAGCTGAGGAGAAAACAGAGCCAGTATGAGCTAATCCCTGGTTTCAAGGGGCCAACAAACTAATGGCAAAGAAGGACGTGCATGGATGTGCATGCAAATATATAAGGAACACCACTGGATATAAAATTCTTGCACACACATGCTTTTATGGTAAGGGGTATAGATTCCTTTCTACATCAAAGAAACTGTATTTGAGCTACAGCACTCATTTATGCATCCATCCGTCCATCCAACAGTTGTGTATTAAATGCCAACGAGGTTTAAAGCACGTGTTAGGCACTGAGTTGGTTAAAACTCAGTGAACAGAAGAGAAATTAACACCTGGTCCAGTATGATGACAGACAAACACAGAAATGGATACATAATTACAATTTGAGAAAGGAGCTAGAAAAGAAAAGAGGAGCATTTGTGATAAAGAATGAAGGCAGGAAGCACAACTGAGATGAGAGTTTCATCAAAGTCCTTTGGAAGAAGAGACATTTAAAGAGATACCTGGAGGAGGCATAGGGGTCGTCCAAGTGATGACAGAGGGAGACAGAAATCCTGGGAGAAGAAACAGAGGCAAGGAAACAATGTGGCATTGTTCAAGGACTTGAACAGTGTGACTAAAATTGATGAGTAAGGGGAAGTGACCTGAACTGAGATTGTTGATATGGGCAGATCATACACAGCCTGAAGGCCTTGCTAAGGCTTTGGGATTGTATCTTCTCCCATGGAATGGGAAACCACTGCAGGGCTTTAAGTGAGAGTGATGCTATTTCATTTGCATTTTAAGAGTTTTTCTTTCTGCTGTGAAGAGAATGGATTACACAGAGGTAGACACAGTGTATGGAAAGCAAGGACACAAAATTTGAAACCCATTGCAGTCATTCAGGGTAAGAGATGAGATCAAGTGTAAGAGCCTCAGTTATCCCATCTGCAAAATGGAGGAAATAATCATCCCTACAAGCGAGGGGCTGTTTGTGAAGGGTAATTGAGTTAACACATATAAAGTGTTTAGAACAGTGCCTAGCACATAAAGAAGAGTCTAACTGCTAGCTATTGTCGTTTGTTACTATGGCTGTGATTATATACCCAGATTAACAAATGGGGATCAACTCTGTAACACTCAGGTGCAACAAATAATACTGCCCAGTTAAGCAATTTACCCACATTTACAAGGCTAGTGAGTGGCAGAACTTGGCTTAGACGCAAGTAATCTGCTCCACAGCCGTGCTCTTAACGACACTCTTGACCCTCTAATACATGTGTGGACGTGCACTGTATGGGATTCTGTAATACGACTTGTAAATTTAACAGTATATTAAAACATCTTCTTATTTATGTAAAAATAATATACACCATTTTTAATATTTGCATCATAACTTATTTGACTATAGTATTGAACGTAGAGCTTGCTTCCAGGCTTTTTGATATTATAAATAATGCTGTGATGAACATCTCCTTATCTCTTGTTTCACCCACAATGATGACTTTTTTCTTTTTAAGAAACTATTTCTTAGGAGAGGGATTATTGATTAACATGCATGAATATTTTAAAACTTTTGCCACGTGTTGCTACGTTATTCTCCAGAAACGTATCACTAACGCATACTCATAAGCTTTTTACAGATTCTTCTCTCTGATCACAGACGCAGCGGCGGGGCACCGTGTGGCGACTCTCAGGACCGTATCAATAGTGCCTCTAAACATCTGCGACCTCTTTGCTTCTCCATTGCACCCATGAGCTTTTGTGGAGGACGTGTTCAGGTGTGGAAACCCTGGTTGGACCTTGGCGGATTGGCGCTACGGAAAGCACAGGAAGCCGTGGGGAAAGGGCAGTGTTTCCCACAATCCGTCCTGCACAAAGACACGCTGCGCAGTATCTGATTTGCAGGGCTGGTGTCCTGGTATCAAAGACATAGTGCAAGGCACCAGCCTCAGTAGCTCTTGGTTTAAATTCTGATCAGCTTTCTGCCCTTAGGTAAGTTACTTTCTGAGTCTCAGCTTCCTCATTATAAATTATATAATAATGTGGGTAATAAATTGGGAAGAATACATTTCACTGATACTAAAATGCACCTTTTCTCCCATTTCAACACCTCTGAAATAGGGATGTGTCATACAATTGACGATTTTAAAATTGTTTAAAATTATTCATTATTCCATAGTCTTACTGGTAGTATTTTTTTTTTCCTTAGTGGTTGTGGTAAGTAGATTTCTAAAAAACGACCTCCCCAATGACTCTTCCTTTGTAGAACCGTCCCCGGTGAGTGTGTGGCGCATACAGACAGGATGGAATGTTGCCCCAGCGAAAAGGGGGGGATTTCCAGATGGGCCTAATATAATCAGGTGCAGCCAGTTCTCTTTGGCTGGTGGGCAGACGTCAGAAAGATTCATGGCATATCAGAGATGACAGGGATCGGAGCCTCTGGCTGAAGATGGCTTCATTTCTTCCCCTCCCTCTCCGGACACACTGTCAACCTGCCCACACTCTCTGTAACCCACTCAGAGAGACAGGCACTGATGGTCAGCGAGCAGTGTCTGTCTTAAACCTCTGCTCTACCCCTGGTGGAGGGGGAGTGGGCATCGGATTATTTTCATCCCCAACTCTTGTCGTGTAACCTATCTTTGATGTATATCTTAAAAACGGCTGATCCTAAATATTTGTTCCAGAATCACTGCCACTAAACATTCCTGGATTTGAATACTGAGAATTTTCAGAGTTTTTCATCTGTACTTCTGTACTTACGTTACTAGAAACTTGAGGGTTTTTTTCCTTTTTAATGACAAATATAATGATTTATCCTCCTTTGACTGTTTTCTTTCTATCAGCATCCAGAGTTCTCAGAAATAATCAAACACAGTTAGCTCTTCAAATGTGCTAGTGCCTCCCTCAAAAGCCCTCAGGCAGCACTTCTGAGAAAAGAAAAGAAATACCAAAGCTCTCTCCTGGGTCAGAGAGCCACTCCATGCTGAGCAGACCTTTGGAATTTCTTTTCAGGCTAAGGTATTCAAATGACAATAATGAATTTCTGAAGAAGGGAAAGTTTTACTGTTTGTTTTTTAAGTAAACAAAGAATATATTCCATCTGTCTAAAAGAATTACTTTCAGCCACATTTTGTTTCTTTTTAGAAGGGCAGAATATGCCAAAATAAAATTAGTGGCAAATTTTTAGAGAACATGGATTTTATTTAATTTTGTAAATCAAGGAAAATCACTGAGCATTTCCAAATTGAGGCTGGATTTCTTTTTCTCTAATTTATTTTTGGGACTTATTGTAATATTGGTAAAAAAATAAATAAAAAAGTGTTATTGGAGTTGTGTTTGTGCTTATTTAGTGCAAGAAAATGAATATGGGTAGGAAGGAATCAGATAGACTTGAGGAGAGAGCTGGATTTGCAACTATGGTGCCATGGATACATTCATGGTAGAGTCCAAGGCATTAGCTTCCAAATTTATAACAAAAGCGAAAAACACCACCACATAGAATTCCTACAGATTAAACAAGATAAACCAGCACTTGTGTATGTGTTTGTAAATATATGTGTGCATGTACACATGTCATATGTATGTCATAAAACACGTAAGTATTAACTAATTTGGACTACCAGGTAAAACAGCATCATGAGCACAAATCTGCAGTCTCTCCACACTGCAACAGAAATGACCAACAGAAGAACAAAATTCAAAAACAGCCTATAAGTAGCCTTAGAAAATACAAAGGATGTCATCAACATACCAGAAACTTTAAGGAATTTCTACCCAAAATTGCACCGATGGAATCAGGTTGAAAAGGAAGAAAGTGGTGACTTAATTCCCAAACCTATGTAGGAGTGGTATGTACTGTAAGGTGGTACAGCCTGACCTAATACTACTCCTCAGCAGCCCACTCTGTCTTAAGGAAGGACAGCCGGCCCGGACGCCAGAGGTTCCAAGTAGCACAGGGCTGCCAGATCAAATAGTATAAGTATGTCCCATGCAGTATTCAGGACATACTTGCACTAAAAAAACGGATTCATTGTGTTTCTGAAATTCAAATTTAACTGGCATCCTGATTTTTATTTGCTATTCCTGGCAACACTAAACCAGCATAATGCATAAATGAACAGTGGAAAACTACCACCAGCCACGAGCCAAGGACCAACAGATAAAATGGTCAGGCCTATGAAAAGGTCCTTCAAATCATCCAAAGGGGATCGATCTCTGGTGCCAAAAAAGAAATAGGAAAGGATTTTGGAGAATGTTTCACTCATGTTTTCAAAAGATCCTGTAGGACACTCCATTTTATGGAATTAGAAGCAGTTGGTACGAATAATATCAAAATGCATGATCTAGTGTTGGATTACCAAACAGGTAAAATAATTATGTAAAGAATTCTAGTTTATCTTTTTTAAACAAAACCCTCAGGTATATGCATATGTTAAAAAAAGTAGAAATCGATCAGTGTTCCTGGTTGCAAGCTATAAAAATTGGCTGGCTGGTTTTAGTAGAAAAAGAATCCATTAAAAGGCTATGAGAAGCTCAGGAAATCTTTAAGAGGGTTGCTGGAATCAGGCTTAGAAAATAAGCACGACGAAGAGGAAGAGGCAGAAATGAGAGCCACAGCACACGTCACCCCATGTCATTGGTTGGTCTCTGAACACTGAACGCCAAAGGTGGCACTGCCAGCAGTAGCCACTGCAGCACTGGGCACCGGGCTCCAGCAGGTCCACCTCCAGTGGACAGCCTCTCCTGTTCCTGGAAATGCCATGTTGCTCCTGCTGCTACTGCTGCTGCCACCTGCCACCACCAAGAATTCTCTGCATTGCCTGGTCCTTCCATTCAAATTGGGGATGCTTCCTCCGATTACTCTAGCCAGGGCCATGGTTCTGTAATCCAGTTATAAAAGTGAGTGGAAAAGCCAAAATTTTGCAATTGAAGTCTTCGAAGATATAAAGGGGATTCAAACATTGGGCAGTTAAATTAAAAAAGAAAATTCATCGTCCTCCCACCCCACCACCTCAAACATATAAATACATTAAAATATGAGCAGTATTTTCTATGTGGTCATGTATTTGATGAAATATATTCTTCTTCAAACTTTTCTGCATTTTCCAACTTGTCTACAATGAACATTTATTATAATTATAGTTTTTTAAAAAGGTTATTTTAAAAAAGATCTCAAATGTCTCTCACAAACCTAATGATAATTATTTCCACCCATTTAATGTTTGTATCCTTTTGGTGGTAATGAAACATTGTTTACAGTTGTATTTTTCATCAGGATATTAAAATGTGTTTTCTGTTCATCAATTTATTCAAATGTGTCAAGGAAAATTCCCTGTGCAGAGCAGGGCTCAACATATTAGAAAATATTACTGATTTCTTTGAGACAAGCTACCTAAGAGGAAATGAATGATGCTGCTTCCTTACAGGAATGGTATTTGGTACAGTAAGGGGCAAGGCTGCAGGTAGAGGCTCCATCCATTACTGTCTCCCAAGCACATGTACCTGAGGAGAATGAGAGCCATCAGGATAAAATGTGGCACACTGCCCATGTAAATCAACCGAGGTGAGTGAAAACTCTGGAGACACTTAGGTTTGTTTTGCTGGTGGTGTGCTCCTCGCATCAGCCCAGAACTCGTTATGGTCTTATTTATGCAGCAACAGATATTTTATTCAATGTGCATGGCAATATCTTATTATGTCTTTAAAGAAGGAGCAAGCATTAGCCAAAGCACAAACAGGCTCTGTTTGCATTCAATCGAGAAAGACAACCATTTGCAAGCAAAACAAAAAATCAAGTTCTTTTGTAAGAGCCACACTTCTGTGAAGATTTGGACTGAGAAATCTGAGCATGCAATCAGAGACAGCTTCAGAGCTGGGAGGTTCACGTAAAAGGCAAAGGTGAAGTGAGTTCCATCTATCTTGAGTTGTCGCACTGGTCCCTCTGTAGAACCTCATCGTAATGCTCTGCCCTCGTCATGTTCTTTTTCATTTGTAGATGCTCGGAAGCAGCCCTCACCTTATTATATTCATTATTAGTCACTAGCCACGGATAATTCAATTTTTCAGTTCATCTGCCATTGCTTAGAAAGAGCCGTATCATTAGCATTTCTGTGTAGTTGCTGCGTCTTGGTAGTCAGCACAAAGCAACCCAATGTAGCCAGGTTATCATGCTTAATCTCTCCTGTCGTTTGTTCATCCACACACTGGTCATCACACTCTCTCTGACAGGGACCGACCCAAAGCAGTGGTTATGAACAGGGGCTCTGGAGCCAGAGCGCCTGGCTTCAAATCACACCTCCATGATCACCAGCCAGGTGAGCCTGAGCAAGTCACTTCACTTCTCAGAGTTCCAGATACGCATCTACAGATGGGGACAATAAATTATACCTATCTTGAAAGCTTATCACTAGGAATAAATGAGGTGATAATTCTTAGGTGCTCAGTGTGCTTAACTTATAAATGATGTATGTACAGTCATCCCTCAGTATCCACGGGGGTTGGTTCCAGGGCCTCCTGCAGACACCAAAATCCACAGATGCTCCAGTCCCTGATATAAAATGGCATAGCGTTTGCAGATAGAACCTACGTACATTCTCCTTTACACTTTAAATCATCTCTAGGTTACTCTAGGTTATAAAACCTAATGCAGTGCAATGTATATGCTAGGTACATAGTTGTTATACTGTATTGTTTAGAAAATAATGACATTAAAAAGTCTGTACATGTTCAATGCACATGCATGTTTTTCCCAAATATTTTCTATCCATGCTTGGTTGAACCCACAGATGCAAAACCCAAAGATATGGAGAGCTGATTATATATATGCATATATGTTCATAAATATGTATATATAAGATAAATTTTTTATACTTTACAGAGAACATTTGCTCAGTACAATGAATATATTTCTTCTGCAAGAATCTTGTTCTAAGGTCTTATCTGGTCATAATTACTCTGGAAAAATCCCTTGGGTCATTCATAAAGCACAGAATTTTGATACCTCTTAAGAAGTCTCAACTAGCTAGCTTTTCCTCCCATGTTAAACTAAATTGTTGTTTCGTTGGCTGAATGCCAGATGCAGTGGCTGACTCACAAATATTAGCAACACACCCAGAATGGCAGTAGCTTTGTACCCCTGGAGGCACAGAGAACCCAAGAAGAACTCCAGGGAAAGCAGATTCAGGTTCTCCGTCTCATGCTCAGGCAGCTAGCATGTCCTAAAATTCTCTCTTTCTCTGTCCCTCCTCCCTCCCCCAGAAGTAAGTTTTAGTTGAATGGATATAGTATAGTTTACATAAATCACACTAGCGTTAAGAATAAAGAAGAAATGTTCAGCACAACAGTGGTGCTAAGTTTATCATGTTTTAGTTTGAGACCTGTTTTAATTGTGTCTCTTGCACATTGGAGGTCCCGGGCCTGTGGTTCTCAAACATTAGCACACAGTCACCTGAGCACTCCATTGAAAATGCTGATTCCAGGGCCCCACCCCTAGAGAGTAGATTCAGTACATCTGGGGTTGGCCCTGGGGACATGACACAGGTAAGGGGCAACCACTGGGAAACAATGGCTCAGAGTCACCAACTTCTTAGCACATATTCAGGGCCTAATTTTGGTACATTTCATATATCTGACAAGTCGAAGGGGATTAGCCCTTGCTGAAATTCAGCAACAACTGCATTAAACTAGAGAGACTTCCATGGAAACAACACAGAACCACAGAAGGTGAAACAAAATGCCAATTAGTACATTTGCTAATAGTCGCTTGCATCGTCCAGTAATAGTCTAAAATTTCAGGTCTCAATTCCTAACTTGAATGTTCTAGTGTTTAACGTCCTGGCACTCAGAGATTTAAAATACAAAAAGAAAGAAAAGAAAAAACACACAACTCATTTTTTGTCTTCTAACTAGGAAAGGACCAAGAACAAACATTGCATTTATTAATTCCAAAGGTCCTGACATGAAAGGAATTCTTAAAAAGACAGCAGAACCAAACACAGTGTGGTGTCCTGGAGGAGATGCAGGCACGGACAAAGACGACGACAGAGGACAAACTCATGAAATCCAAATAAACCAGGGAGCTTAGTTCATAGTAATGCCTTGATTTTGACAAATGCACCATAGGCGTATAACACAATATCAGGGGACACCGGGCAAGGGGCACACAGGAATTCTCTGTATTATTTTTGCAGTTTTTTAATAAATCTAAAGTTACTCCAAAACAAAAAGTCTATTTTAAAAAATCATAGCAGTAGAATCTGATATTTACGAGCATGAGGGTGAGAGTCAGACGGATCTCAGTTTGGCTCTTGGACCTATATTGCAGGCTGGCTCAGCCCTCACCAGCTCTGTGGCCTTGAGCAAGTCATTGGACTTAGGAGGCCTCAAGTTTTTCATCTGTTAAATGGGGATCATAGTACCTCCCGCCTCATAAGATTGTTGTGAAGATTCACCAAGTTAAAACACATAAAGTACTTAAAACTGTGCCCGATACCTAAGACGGGCCCATTGGGTGATGCCTATTTTCACCCTCAGCAAGTGGGCCTCAGTTTCCTTCTGTGGAAAATGTAATAAAAGCACCAACTCACCAACTTGCTGGGATGATTCAATGAAATGATGCAAGTAAGCCCTCAGCACAGCGTCTGTGCATAGAGCTCTTTAAATGGAATTTGGCACAGACTCAGCACCCGGTACACGGTACTTGTAATTACTATCATTAATACTAATAGAAACGGATGGGTGACCTGCCCCAGTTCTAGCTTCAAAGTAACAAGGCTTTCAGATCTGACCTCATTAACTCCTCCCAGGCCAGTGCTTGGTATGCACATCTAAAAATGGAAAGAGGAATACTCCATGGGGCCTTTATAACCTCCTCCCTTTTCTTTTCCCAGGAAGTAAGAAGCATTCCTATTTCAGGGCTCTGGTTGCAATTGACCAAAAACACAATCCAAACTGACCCAAGCAAAGAGGGTGGTCATTGGCTTCTGAACATCTAGGGAAGGCGGCTCCAGGAATACAAAGGATGCCACTGGGATCCGTCTCTCGCCACTTCCCAGCTGTGCTTCCTTCTCAGGCTTCACATGATGGAAAAATAACTGCCAAGAGCTCCAAGAGGTAGATCCGCAATGGTCCAATACAAAAGGAGAGTCTCTTTTCCCTGAAATCTGAACCAAAGTCTGGAGCCCAGTCTCAAAGGCCCAGCAAGGATCACGTCCCTCCCAGACCAATCTCGGTGGGCAGGGGGTGGGAATCACAGATCAGCTTGGTTTGACCCCCCTGCCCATCCCAGGTACTGGAAGTGGGGTCAACCCCATTCAAACCAAAAGGACCAAGAAGAGGGAGGGGTGTTTCCCCAAAAGAAATTGGAGATACCACTGCCAAACACAGAGGCAGTGGATGCTGCATGGCTGTAAACCAGCATATGTTCACTATAATCATGTGGATTTTATAATTGATGATCACAGTTGGCTAAGCAGATGTAGAAACTTCAGGAAGAGAAAAGTCAGACATCCTACTCCCCTTCCCCTGAAACTACACTGCTGAGTCCAGCTGCCCCAGGAGCCAGTCGTGCACAGGTGCAGACCCCCAGTCCTTGGGGAGCACACGACTTTGATTTAGTTCAACATATATTTGTTAAGCAATTATTACACACCAGGTAGAGTGTGAGGTCCTGATTATAAATTACTTGCACTTTATTAAAAGAAACCATACAGTCCATGGGGAAGCCCTGACATTTTTAAAACAATTTTATTGGGGTATCACTTTCATACCATAAAATTTACCTATTTTAAGTGTATAATTTCATGATTTTGGTAATTTATAGAGTTGTACGGCCATCACCTGAATTCAGTTTTAGAATACTCCCCTCACCAAAAAAGATCCCGCATGCTCATTTTAATTAATCCACATTCACAACCCCAGGCCCAGGCAACCTCGAATCCACATTGCCTTCATAAATTTGCCTTTTCTGAACATTTCATCTAGATGGGATCATGATGTTCTTTCGTATCTGGTTTCTGTCATTGAGCATGTTTTCGAGGTTCACCCTCAAAAAAACTTTGCAGCAGGATTCAGTTTTTTGTTCCTTTTTATTGCTGATATGGCTGCACCACATTTTATTTCTCCACTCATCAGGTGCTGGATATTTATACTGTTTACACGTCAGGGGCATTATGAATCATGTCGCCATGAACATTTACACACAAGTCTTTGTGTGGTCATATCGTCTCATTTCTCTTGGACAGATACCTAGGAGTGGCATTTCTGGGTCATATGGTAAACATTATTAGAAAGTAAAAATTAAAATTATTGCCTACCCAATTTTTCTACAAGTAGAAATGTCCAAAAATATATCAGTACTGCTGAAAATTTGAATCAAGCCTTCGCCCCAAGCAAAGCATATTCTTGGCATTATACACATAACTTTAGTAAAGGTTAGAGCCTGTGTGGACCAGCCAACCACGTAAATGGTAACCAAAAGTGATTACACAAGTAGGGTGATGTTTACTTGCACTACTCGAGGAAAATTATCCCACAATTCTTTATAAAATCTCCCTTTTCTTTCTAATTCTTCTACCCACTCCCCACCTCCAAAATGAAGTCTCTCTTTACTCAACCCCCATGTCATGTTTTGCCTGTCCTCTCCTCCCTCTTCCCCTCCGGTCCTTTGTTGTGTAGCTCTGCAGAGCCTCTTGGACCTGTCCCTATGCAGAACACTGTGAGGAAGCCGGGAGGTGCCTCCAGCTCATCAACACCAAGACTCAGGCTCAGGAAAATAATCGTCCAACATGTCATCCCATTGAAATGCCTCTGCAATGTTTTCGAGCCAGTTTCTCTGACAGATTACAGGGAATCTAGTTTGGGTCTCTTTGTCTGTAACTGAGTCCTGACATAACACCTGTCACTTCCGCTTGCAAATCATTGGCAGGAACCAGTCAATAGCCCTGCTCAACCACAAGGGGGCCGGGAGGAATCCTGCCAGGTACCCCCAAGATGGGACAACGGGATGTGCTTGACAAATACAGCTAATGCCTATCATGGCATCAGTTTCCCCACAATATGTGACATTTGTAAAAACGTGGTGTTTACAAGTGGGATTAAAAAAAAAAAAGAGGTAGAATTTATTTCAGCCCATTGGTAAGTTCCAGAATATTTGTGTGTAACTCACATATACATATATCACATTTAAATTTAAAATGTTTGGGGGAAATTCCTTATTTAAAGAAGAATATTGGTGAATCTATTTTTCTTTCTTTTTTGAGAACAATTAGTCTCTGAATATGAATTCTCGAGTTATGGGCTTCACTCACACGGGATGCACTGAGTCATTAATAGAGTCAATAGATCACAAATACTTCCTGAGTATTCTACAGGTTGTGCCTCCAAACTCCAGGAATATTTTTTTTGTTTGTTTCCCATGACTGTAAAGTCTTCGGTTGAGGCTTTGATCACCAAGGATCTGTTTCCCGTGGCCTCCACTCTGCCTTCTCCCACAGCTGCTTTGTCCTATTGCTGCTCCTCACGGAGAATCGCCAGCAGCTCTCAGCACCTGCTGAGTCACACGTAGCAGGAGAGAGAGTCGCTCCTCACACACCCTCCTAGAAGAAGAGGAAACATCTCTCCCAGAGCCCCCAAGAGTAACCTCCTCCCATCACCTACATCTGAACTATGGCACATCCATGCCTGAGACAGCCACTGACATTGCAGGAATAAGCCATATCCCTCAGACTGAGGGGCAAGTCAGTCCTCCCCAAACTGCAAGGCCAAGCATGGAGAAGAAATGGATTTCCAGAGAAAACTGTGGGTGGTGTTAGAGAAAAAGGAGGTTAAGGAATGGTTGCTGTCAAGGCGATCGATATGTATTCGCAAACTCATGTTATGCAAGGTCCTAACTCTCTGCTGTGATATTAAACCATTACAACATTGTATGCTCACTGCCTAGAAACATTTATCTTTAAAACGCAAAACTCCTCAGTATGTCAAACAAGAAGCCGATACCTACTGAGAATGAAAAAATGAAAGACGATTATGAAAGATTATTGTTCTTAAACTTCAAGAATGTAGAGCATCGTCAAGATTATAATTATGGCATGAATTTTTAATCCTCCTCCTTTAAATCATGTCAGATACAATGTAGGGTCCCTGGACTGCAACATTATTTCACCCAGATTAGCGTTTCACCAAGATCACGGCTTGACACGAGCCGTATGCAATGATCCGACCTCCTTGCTTTTAAAAACAATCATCAGGGATTAGAGTCAAGCCCCGTCTGACACAGAAAATATTTGTTTTAGTGGTCTTCAGAGCATTGTACATGAAGTAGTTCAAACCATGGTCATTAGACTCCAATTTATATTTCTGTTTTTACATTTCTGCCTGTGAAACTAATTCAGTCTAATCTATCTCTTGTGGATGATCGGGAGACCTTCAAAAGATAAATACTGACTGTTGTGAAATGTAGCCAGAAGAGGAAGCAATTCAAATTAATCTCACTAAATATCACCGTTAGTGAGAAATGATTTATTTCACTCACTCAGAAGAGAAGATCTTTTTACACGCCTCTGTAAACCACTGTTTGATATTGTGGCTAGCCCTAGTTGACAAGAATTGTTTTAAGAAATGAAAACAGTCAGCACCAAAGTTAATGGTTGTTTTCAGTGTAATCTTGGGTCTACTCAGCCTTCTCAGAAAGCATGTCTTATCTGAATCACCCTTGAAAATATGGTATTTAGAGATCTTAAATCAGTATCTGTTGTCTGAGCAATGTTCAAGGCTAAATAAATACAAGAACCCTCAATTTATACACGTATTTTAGGTGAGATGAAGAGCAGAGTATACTTCATGATAAGCCGGAATGCCTGGAACGTGGTTTGAACTCAACCACTCACATATTAAATGACATCAGGAAAGTAAGTAACATCAATTTCTTCCTATTTGAAACATGCCCAAGACATCTACCCTTATAACATCTGACTCAGACAACAGGGAAAATAAATTGTACACTATTGACAGTGTCTCCTCTTGCCAAGAAGAGGAACAAATTGAACAGAGCACTGAGGTCAGGGATCTTTTCCAGGTTTTAAAATTCCCCCAGGCACCGTGCAGGTGGTGAGCCCCAGCTAATTACCATCCATCTCCAACGTCCAATTTCCTTTTGCTGCCGCAACTCCACGCCAGGGGTCCAGGCTTTAGGCTCATCAGCTACAGCAGACACTGGGACCTGTGCATAAGTAATTCTGACCACTGAGTCGTGTGGGTGAATTCATAAAATGAATTTGTGTGAACTTCAGGAGAAAACCTGAGCACACAAATTGATAATTTATAAGTGGGAGTTTGGCAGATGTTTTCAGAGCTGTCTACGGCAGAAAAACACCGGGGGATGGAGTCCAGGGACTGTGAGTTCTTATACTGTGTCAATCCCTGATCTTGGAGGTCTGATTATTTTAACTCTCTAAATCTCCCCTTCCCTGTAGTCCAACTGAGAAATAGTAATCTGAAATAATAATCTATAAAGGAAGATTGCTATCTGTTTGTCCAGCATCTTCTCTTTCTTAGGAGAAGGGTACCTACCCGCTTCCCCTGTCCCAGAGAAATCCCTTTCTCCTCGTGCCCAGGTTCTCAGAAAGGCCTCCCACCCGTCATGAAACCCCACCTCTGGCCACAGAGATGTGATGTGCCCCAGATGAGCCAATCCAGGGCCTTCCCCAGGATTTCCAACACAGAAGGAAAGGAAGGGGACAGTGTCTAACGGGGGCCACAGGTTTCAGGTTCACCCCGTGTCCCCTGCTGGACGCAACAGCAGGAAGCAACTCAGTTCATCAAACGTCAATTCACTGAAGTCCTATTTGCCAGAATTTTTCCTTTACCAAATGAATGAAGTTACCACTTTATTTATCTATTTTACTTGGAGCTCTAGATGAGGCTCACCATCAATTAGTACTGGATGAGACGCTTTTAAGAATGCCTGAAGATTTCTACCCAGTTTTAGTTGGAAGTTGCTTGTTTTTTTCCTCCCAAGCAGCAGTTTAGAAACATTTGTCTTTATCTCTGCACATCAGCCCATCACCCAACCACACACCACACACCATCAGCCTTGGTCCCATGAACTGCCAGGAAACCAACCCAAAACAATAGGGTGGCAATAGGCACAGACCCACTGTGACTCAGTTTTACATTTCTTTTTAAACCAGTTGCCAACAGCAGCAGCCCAAGCATCCCGAGGCATGCTTCATTTTATCCCCACAGGGTCAACACGTGCCCGAATCTGGCCCAATCCACACCTTCCAAAACCTCCCACTGGAATTCATGACCTGTCACCAGAAAAGTCCCCTCAACCCTCCGTCTCTTCTCTGTTCTCTTCTTCTGCTTCTGACTGAGGCACGACTGTAACAACAAAAATACTTCTGCATACGCCGTGCCCCACCAGGCCTGTGAGGGAGGGAGGTATCCTCTGGCTCTTCGAGGCCCCTCAAAACCGTTTATTCACCTTCTTCCTCGAAATGCAGGCCTTCTAGGATGCAACCCAATATCCATCCTCGTTGCCGTCTCCTAGGAGCAGGTCATTCCCCACCAGTCCACGAAGATCGTAGCCTCCAGCCTGCCTTTTTATTTCTTCCATCAACTCCCTCAGTTCCTTCCACAACAGAGGCATGCTATCGACCCAAGTGCCTTCCCACCTAGCCACCTGAGCGCATTCCACATCCCACAATATTTTCCATTCACTGGCCTCGGTCTTGCTCTTATATAGTCAAGCTCTTATCTTTGCATCACTGACAACTGCACCACCTCAACAAAATAATCTTAATGCCATAGGTCCCATTTCCAACCACCTCTCTTTCCAGCTCAGTTTCTCTCTAGTGTCCCCACACAATTCTCCAACTGTGCTGGGATGTCCAGTTCATCCACCCTGCCACTTTTTCGTCATCCGCATTCACGTCCTCACTTCCCTTCTTGTTTAATTCAGCTCCCATCGCTCCTCACTGTAATCCCTGGCTGGCTGCTGTCTCCGCGTACTTGCCTGGCAAGGCCTGAGATGGGCGGTGGGTGGCTCACTCCACACAGGGCACCTGCACCCCAGCAGCTGGGCGCAGCTACCACTGTGGGCGTCTCCTGCCACTCCTCACTCTGCATTCCAGCTCCCCATCCCCATGCTTCTGAGAGTAACTCGTCTCCCAGACTTGTCCCACATAAGAACCTACATCTCTCTCTTCTCTGCCTGGAGTGGTCTACACATTCAAATGCTCTCACCTGGCTCAGCTTCTCGTCCCTCAGGTCTCTGCTTTAACATCCTGCCCTTTCTTTCTTTTTTAGTTTTACTGATGTGAAACTCACATAACATAAAATTAACCATTTTAAAGCGAACAATTCAGTGGTGTCATTCTCAGTGTTGTGCAACCAACACTCTGTCTAGTTCCCAAACATTCCCATCACCCCAAAAGGAAACTCGGTGCCCAAACAGCAGTCACTCCTCATCATGCCCCCAGCCCCCGGCAACTATCAGTCTGTTCTCTGTCTCTGTGGATTCGCTTGTTCCGGAACCTCCTTTCTTTGGATAGGCTTTCTCTAATGATCCTCAGAGAATGAACTTCATGATTCCCCATACTCTGATGTTCACTGGTTTTTCTTAATAGAACACACCACTATCTGCAATGACATAACTTATATATTTCTCTGTCTTTCCCTCTAAGATGTGAGCTCTACAAGGCAAACACCTTTTTTGTTTACTTCTCTATTTCCAATGTTTGGAACAGGGCTTTGCATAGTGGGTGTCAATAAATACTTGTCAAGTGAATAAAGATAACCCTATGCAGTATTCCAGTGTTAGCACTCGTTAAGTAGCAATTGATAAAACTAAACTAATTCTCTCTTTCTCATTCTCTCTCACCACCTCAATTTTCTTCCTATGGATGGCTTCCAGATGGGTCAGATAAATATTTCCAGTTTACCAGTTTATTCCCTATTCATCCATCCACCCACCCACCCATTCATTCACTCACCTGCAAACAAAGGTAGTTTTACTGGATGTCATTTATTTATTTTTCCTGCTTAATTTCCAGTACTGTGTTGAAGAAAAGCATCGAGAGTGGGCGTCCTCACCTTGTGCCTTAGAACAAAAGGTTTTCGTTTTTCACCGTAGCGTATGATACTCATTGGGCTAAATCTTTTTTTATAGTCCCTCCCAATTCGGACTTCTAAACTTAAGATCTAGAAGAGCAATGGAGGGTAAGGGGGTTTGATGCTGAAGTCAAACTGCCTTAGTTGAAACATTTGTTTCCACTCATTAGCTATAATTTTCCTTTCTATATCTATTTCTTTACCTGAAAGTTGGGGAAATAATGATACCTAACCATATCAGTCAGGAACTAGCTAGAAAAACAAACCATACCAGGTATTCTAATTGTGGGGATTTATTATGGGGAATTTATCGTGGAGAATTAGTCATACTCAGGGTCCACTAGAGTTTATTGGTGATAATACAATTGTCAAGGTCCTGGCACATAGTTAGTGCTCTAAAAAATATAAACTACAAATGAAAAAATGTTAAAGATATCATGCCTTTAAATAGGAGCTTTTGTCATTTCTATTTTTTGATGCTTAAAAATGAATTATTTGGAAGGTAAGGAAAGAGAAACAATGAAAATTCAATTGGAAATTCAAATGAATAATAATTAAAAGAAGAAAAGTTGAGATGAAAGAGTAGGAAACAATTGTTCAACATGTCCATCCTTTACTTCTGAAAGAACACTAGTGAGAATTTCTGTGTAAGAGGGAAGAAAAGGAAAAGCCAATTTATGCATCAGAGTCAGCCATTATTTCAGTCCCACAGCCCCCTGGTGAGCATACGGTATTTTTATTACCAGAGTTCATCACTAGTGCTTACTCAATAATTAGATAATCCCTACAGCAATCTATTATAATCATGCCTAAAAAAATTCCTTATTGCATCTCCACATATGTCAATAGCTTTCATAAACCATAAATCAGTACTGTATTGCTGGCATCAGAGTTTTAAGCAATTAATGTTAATCAATATGAAAACCAAAAGATTGATGTGGTTGGGCTTTTTCTCTCTCTACATACAATGAAGACACTGAGACTCTATTTATTTGAATTAGATCATCATCTTTTGAGGTCTGTCATTAAGCTGAAATGACAATTACTGTCAAATCATCATCATCATTTGATAAATTTTCTACAAATCTAACTTTGCATATAGCACTGTATGAGACTTTGGGCACATCTAATGTTAGAGTTTATGCTCTTAGAAAAGTCCATGTTAAGATGCTAGTAAGAGAACAAAGACTCAGGAGAGAGGTTGGCTTGGGTGGTTCCAAACACCCTCTGGTATGCCAGTGGGGCGAGATATTGTAAAGTATAGTGTTTGGCATTACTATGATTACACACTGTTTTGAATTAAAATATAAATAAGAGTATGAAGAGGCAGCCCAGGCAACTACCTGTGCCCAGGGTGTTAGTCTTGGTCGTGGAGAGGGGAAAAAACAATATCATCTGGGATGGGTACAGCACCTTACAGATGGCAATGTCCTTTTATAGCCCTCCTGGAGTGGGCATTGTGGCTTGCTTCCTAAACATCCCCTGCCCGTTCTCTCTTCCTGACAGGATCCTTATATATTCAGGTGTGTGCCTGTCCTCTGTGCAGCCCGTGTGCTTTGGGGGAAGATGACATCACTCTCAGCCTTCCAGGTGGACTTGAATTGCATAAGGACCCCCTTGCCTTGGGAATTGTCATTCCACTCATATCTGGACAGTAAGACAAAGTGCATCTCTTGAGAGAGTCCTAGGAAGGTTTTTCTTGCTCCTAAGAAGGAATCAGAGGGGGAAAAAGTCTCTCTTCTCCTAGACATCATTTCTCTAGATGGAGAGCCTGCAACTTCTGCAGCCATCTTGCTGACAGCGTGAGAACGAATTCAGGATGGAAGGTGGCAAAATGGGGCAAGAAATGGCTTAATGATCTGAAGGGCCTCCCTGTGAAGTTGCCATAGGAGTAATAATGCATTTCTTTATTGCTCAAGCTGGTTTGAGTTGGGGTTTTGATAGTTGCAGCCAAAGCACCATTAGCCAAATCCGAACTGGCACAATTCTCACTTTATCGGGCAGCATAAACATCTTCTGTGCTTTTTCCTGTATTCATTTTAGCCTTCCCATGAGAGCACAGACTTAATTTATTCAACTGTGAATATTAAAGCCAATTCAAATAGCCTGTCCTTCTTGAAGTCTTCCTCAGATCTTCCGAAATAATTGGCTTTTTCTTCCTGTGTTTTTGTAGCAATAGCACTTCTATCTAGCACAGAATGCATCCCTCTGTATTGTATTATCTGTTTCCTGCCTCCCAATATCATTCGATTTTCAATACCTTAAGGTCAGTGTCCCCCTGTCACCTTTCGATTATCAGGTAAGATCATGATACCCATGACTTAGGAGATTCTCAATAATTATTCTAGAGTGAATAAATAAACAAATGAATGAATGAATGAACTCCTACTCACAGATATCTGCACCTCTCCACGTGCGCTTCCTTGCCCTTGCTTTCTTGCATTTATCCAGCATAACATTCAACAATTTCTAATTTTACCTCCCTCCTGTCCATTAAAAAAAATAGGGTCATTTCTTCTCACACTTATTTAAATCCTCCTAAAACACCTTGAAATGGTAACCCAAATGCATATACTTCATTAAGAAAGCATTATCAGGCCTCAAAGGACCCAGTGAAGGCCACCAATGTGCCTTGAAGAATTAAAGCTGAAATCGATTAGGTTGGCATTCTCTGCATTCCTCAGAAGAATTATCCTTTAAGATGTGAACAGGTGGTTTTTTGGATAAGGTGCTCTATAGTCAAGTAACTTAGAAGACACTATGTTTAAACATTTTAAACAGGTTCTTAAGTGAAGAATTGCTTAGAGTTTCCTAAATGCCGATATGCTCTATAAATCTCTGAGAGAGAGCTAGAGGATGGTACTTTTCGAAAATGTATTTGAACATAGAATCAATTTTGCAAAGTACAACTGTTAATATACCATAACTATTCCTTTTTTTCATTATTTTTTAAGAGATGGCTCTCACTCTTGCCTAGGCTGGAGTGCAGTGGTGTGATCATAGCTTGCGGCAGCCTCAAACTCCTAGGCTCAAGACATCTTCCTGCCTCAGCCTCCTAAGTCATTGGGTTGACAAGCGTGAGCCACTACGCCTGGTTTCACAGCATTCTTAAAAGCACAGTTTGAGATACATTGCTCTAGATCAATTGAGCCTTGACTATGACACCCAGCTATTTTCCTACTTGAAGGAAGATGAAAAAATAAAAAAGAATTGGAAGGTAGTATCTTTACAAAAGAAATCTTATATATCTTTATATTGTTATATTATTAGGCCTTAGTTACAACCTTGAGAGAATCATAGAATCTTGTCTCTGAGAAGGAATCTTAAGGACTGGGGGAGTCTGGGGAGTGATTACTGATTATGTTCATATTCACGAGCCCCTTTGAGAATCTGATGAAAATAGCTCACTCTCATCCCAGAAAAATACACCTACGTGTAAAAGTTGCAACGAGTTCACAAACCTCTTGATGAACACTCATGGACCACAATTTTTAAATGCCCTACTTTCTAATCTGCCATGACCATTATACATATTGAAGATACTTAGGTTCCAAAAATCATACAGTTTTTGAGGTCAAAGCCAAGATAAGAATTTAGGAATTCTGACAACTTCCTTGCCTGTTTTCGAATTCTAGCTAGCCAAAAATTATTTTTATGTCATCATTTTTAGACTTTTTCAAATCTCTTTGATCCTCCAAAACTGCTAATAGAGTTGATTGGCCTTAGCTCAGGCAACCACAAAAGATAATGGGGTTGACTAGTGTTTTCCTAATGCCCCAGAGAGTGGCTCTCAGATTAATTTCCTGCTAGTGTTGTACTGTAATTGTGCCACCATGGCCATAAATCAATTTTTCTACATTAATTTCTAGCTAGTGAAGTAAATTAATAACCATATTCTGGGCCTCCTATGACATGCAAAGTACAAATAAATAAGGATTCAAAAGCCTGACTTTGGTCATAAATTCCAGAAGAGAAATGGCATGAGATGTTCTTAGTATGCTTCTTTTTAAACAAGTTTGATGACTATTGCTGAAAAGATATTCATAATAAGTAGAAAATATTGCTTGTGATAATTACCAACAAAGCTTTATTTATGTATCTGTGTGTATGTAGACAGATATATAGGTAGATAAATAGATAGATAAATAGATAAAAAAGTGACAATGTGTAGCCATTAAATATTTTGATGTTTATAAAATGTCAGAACCATGGACAGCACTCATGAATGCTAATGAATGAAAATTACACACATTTACTCAAAATTGAGACCATAAAATGAATTTATTAAGCAGAACATAGGATGGCATTTTCCCATCATGGACTGATATTTCAGTATTGCTTTAAAATCTCAGTTTAGGGGAAAAGTCCTGAGAAAATGCAACACCCTCCAAATATAACTCGATGCAGTGTACATTCTGCCTGTACATTGTTAACATTTATTAATTGTTAACCAAGTGCCAGGTACCCAACTAACTACTGTATACATAGTCTTTCTATTTAATCATCACGGCACTCAAAGGAGATGGGTATTTATCACTCTCTTTTAACAGATAAGATTCAATAATGGCTCATAGTAATATGGCTAGGAAGTGCTGGAGCTTGGATTTGAACCCTTGACTGTTTGGTTCTAGATTTGAAGCTCCTAACCATCATACCTGGTATATGAATCCCTCCTCACAGACATCTACAAGCCTCCACTGCCTGTTGGTAGCCACTGGCAGTTCTGTAACTATCGTTGCTAAGGCCAAATGCGAGCTCCTGTTTCACATTTTTATTTTCCCTACATTTGTTAATATAATCAGGCAGTTTTGTTGAAAAATATTCTTTTTAAAAACCAGCTAGTGTTTCCACTTCATTCAAACCCTTCATCCAATATTCATCACCCTGGGTTTTCTTCATCCATCCATTCATTTACCATGTGTGCATATATTATGAAGGACGCTAAGCAAAGAAAAGTTGGGTAAAAGACCAATTAGTACAACACAGCTTAAAAATGCCAGTGTGCGGGTTACAGGATCATAGGAAAGGTTTATCCAAATCGCGCTGATTTGTAGGATGGAACTTTTGAAGGAAGTGCTGCTGCCTGAGCTGCATTTTGAAGGATGGTAGGAATTCGCTGATAAAGAAGGGCTTGGGGGTGGGAGTTGAGAGCAGGCATCGTGGACAGAGGGCACAATCTGCACGAAGCCTAAACTAGCCGGGTGAATTATGCAAATTATAAATAGTTCAGAGCAAATTGAACTATTTGGCACTGGAGCCTGGGTACCCTGGATGTGTCTGCTTATATGCATGAACCAGACAAAACCCTAGGATGGTGCCCAGAAGTTCACTTGGGGCCCCAGCTTCTCTCTTTCTGTCTGTCTCTCTGTTATGAGATGAGTGTGTGATGTATGTGTATGTTTATTTTGTATGTTTTGAGAATATGTGTGTGTTGTGAATATGTGTGTGTTGTGAGTATATGCGCACATGTTGTATGTGTGTGTGCAGCACCTGCTGAAAAACTCCTCTCGTGCCCTTGTTTCTTGCAGAGAGCTCTGCCTCATCCTCTGAACCTCTTCTGGCTTCTTCCTCTTTGTTGAGGAAGACTCTGGGAAACCTCCTTCATGGTCCTGCACACTCTTTGCCATCACTGTACTCTACCCTCCCTCCTTGAGAGAAGCAAATGGGATGAACAGACTATGACTATTACCAAAATGAAGTATGCTAGCCACTGTGGACCCTTTCACGGGTAGTGCATCCGCAGCAATGAAAAAAGATGTCTCTAATGTCCTTGTTCAAAATTCCTTTGATCAGAAATTCTTTGCTTGCTTAATTTTAAATTTCTACCAAAGGATAGAGAGAAACTGGCTCCTGAATAACCCCAATGAAACGAAAGATTTGGGATTAGAAGTCATTATGTGCCTCAAAAGTATCACAAGCAGGTGGGACACTCCACCCAAACCCAACCTCTTGGCTCTAACAGTCTTGACCAATCCACCCAACTGTGTACTTTGTGTTCATTCCCATGGACAAGCGGCTGCCCTAGCCCTGTGAGCAGAACTCGACAGACCACCAAAGAATCTCACCCTGAGTGGAGCACTGTCACATCTATATGTAATTTGCATAGGGAAGAATCTGATATGGCACTCTGTGATATTATGTCTCCTTGTAGTCTACAATTTCTCTCTGCAGGTCCATCAAGATACAGTTGGATGCAAAGAGAAGAGGCATCCTCAAGTTCAGCAAATCCTAAGACTACCCCATGAACTCTGTCCCTCTTCCTACATACATACATACATAGCCTTTTGAAATTGAAGACTTCCATGGGGACAGAGAAGCCCAGGACACAGCTACCTTCTTGAATGATTAAAAACACACCTATGGGGGGGGGCAAAAAATAAAAAATCCCATTTAGTCATGTATGCCTATGAAGATTCTTCTGGGTCTGAGTTCACACTTTTCATGAAAATCTCAGAGGGTTTGGTGTCCTCTACAAGGTTAAGAACCCCTGGTTAAAAGATATCTTTAGGGATGGAAAAAAAAATTACTTCTTCAGAAAAAAGCAGCTATGCATATGTCATCTCCCCTCAGATAAGTTTGATGCTAATTGCTCATTCAGGTATGAATGCCTTCCATCTGACACCACTGCTGCTTCCTGATGTAGCTGCAAGTTTAGTGATTTTACTACCTATGCAAAGAGGTGCTTGCTGCCTCCAGCAAAAGACGTGAGCTATTTATTGCCTCACTTTGCAGATGCTGCTGGAGATCACATTTAACAATACAAATATCACAGAATTGTCTTTGGGTGTCACAAGCTGCCAAAGTGTAGCTCAAACCAGACCCTGATAACATACTTTACAAAACTCTCTGCTAGTGATTTCATACCCATTCTGGGCTTAATTAGACCGGGCTGAAATAGAAGCTGGCTTTTAGCAGTTGCACCCTTTTGTTAATATCTAAACAGGAATGTTTATCTCCTGGCTTGTGACTTATTTACAAGTATGTATAATCGCAGCATTTTATTACTGAAAACAAACTTCAGCATCTACTCCAGTCTGTAAAAATGCAGTAAGTAGCTCTATTCGAGATGAAGATGTACCCCAAAATAAATGGAATATAGTCTTCCCTAAGCATTAATCTTTCATTATGGGAGGGAACACACACACTTACATGCACACACCACTTCTAATCCTTGCTTTGTGCTGAGTTAGCTCTAGGAATATCTAAAACTTTCCCGGTTTGCATTTGGAGATGTCCACCAAGTGGGAGGGTTATTGTAATGTCCAGTCTGTTTTGCATTGCTGTAGTAGAATACCTGAGGCTGGGTAATTCATAAAGGAAAGAGGTTTACTTGGCTCTCAGTTCTACAGAGTGTATAAGAAGCATGGTGCTGGCATCTGCTTCTGGTGAGGACCTCAGGAAGCTTCCACTCATGGTGGAAGGCAAAGGAGGAGCAGATATTTTGCATAAGGAGAAAGGGAGCAAGAGAGAGTGAAGGAGGTGCAAGGCTGTTTTCAACAGAATGGTTCCAAGCCATTCATGAGAGATCCACCCCATGACCCCAACACCTCCCTCCAGGCCCCACCTCCAACACTGGGGATCAAATTTCAACACAAGATTTGGAGGGGACAAATATCCAAACTCTCTCATGTAGGGGTGGCAGGCGCTAAGGGACTGGGCTACCTGAGAAATCCCAGCAAGCCACTTCCCTGCTTCTTGCCTCAGTTTCCTCAGCTTTAAAATTGGTTAATAATAATTTCAGAGGGTTGTTGAGTTCATAAGTGTAGAGTCCTTAGACCAGTACACGCCACTCTACAGATGCTCATAAGTAGCATCATTATTGTCTCACAGATGG
>NW_012147919.1:2382378-2382781 GCF_000956105.1 Propithecus coquereli
TTTCTTCTGTCTCTCCTTGTCCTATTCTTTCCCATCGTTACTGTTATTCACCCTTTCATTCTATCTCTTTTTCCACCCAGCCTTTCTCAGGACACCTATGCTGGCTTCCAGGCATAGAGAGGTCAGAAAATTTAGAACCAAAATTCTGCACTTATTCCGGTAGTTGTCGTATATATTCCTTGGAGCCTTTGAGTGCAAGCAACAGGAATGAATTCTGGCAAAGCTAGACAAACAGGGAATGAAGTCAAGATGTGTGATGGCTCAAGGAGTTGAAGAAACCAACCTTAAAAAGGGGAGAGATCTGAGAAACACAGATCTTCAGGCAGTGGGAGTTCATCGATTGCTCTTTCATGGCAGCTCCCTGCAGTAAATCAGTTCATCTTTGTTTTTTCTCCTCGCAAAT
>NW_012147919.1:2382831-2384908 GCF_000956105.1 Propithecus coquereli
GCTTCTTGCCTCAGTTTCCTCAGCTTTAAAATTGGTTAATAATAATTTCAGAGGGTTGTTGAGTTCATAAGTGTAGAGTCCTTAGACCAGTACACGCCACTCTACAGATGCTCATAAGTAGCATCATTATTGTCTCACAGATGGGCATGAGAATAGCACCCACATGACAGAGCTGTTCTGAAGTGAGATGAGCAGGTGCGTGGGCAGCACTCGGAAGCAAGTCCACGCGTGTGAAATGCTGTGTAAATGCTGGCTGTTACCATTTCATCCCCCGCAGGCAATATTGCAAGACAGGCTCAAATAGACCTATTGTATTCACTGACCCTCAGTTATCCATTTTGTGAACTTATGAGCATTTTGGACCCTTATCTGCAGGGGCAAATATTGTTCAGGGTGAAGAGGACAGGGATGGAAATTAGGACAAAGAAAAAGGAAAAAGAGAAGGAAAAGGAAATCAATAGAAGAGGCACTTACTGAACTATTTAATGACTGAGTAGCAAGGGTATCTTTTTTCTGCTTTTTCTGTTTTCTTCCTTCAGGGAACTTTCCATCCCTGTAGGCTAGTTTAAACTGTGTCCAAGCCCTATAACCATGCTTAATAAAGAGAGAGGAGATTCTCTTTTTATTATTTTTGGCCAGTGATGCTCCAGTTTAACCTAATTACCAGGAGGCCCAAGGTGCTCATTCACTCACTTTTATATGAAACCGTAACACTTCTGCTTTCAATTGGGAAAAAATTTAAAGTGTCTGAATTTGAGAAAGAAGAGTTTCTAGCTCGTACCTGTCCTCACCTGTAGTCATGCCGACGCCTGATAATAGTGATGCTGGCAATAACAATGCAATGCACGTGTCACCCGGGGCCCCTCGTTTCTCAAGATCCAGGCAGAATTGCTCCTGGTCACAATTTCACAGCCTGATGGAGCCCAAGGGAGCCCCGACGTCCCTCACGAGACTGCTAGCGCCCAGGGGACTCTGCACTTGTGGTCTGACTTTCAGTTATGCATGTGTGACCTTTGGACCCAGAAGGTCCATGCAGTGCCCAGCCCCCACCTGGGCTTTGCCCATCCTCTCCACCCTCCCCCTCTCTCGCTCTAGAAAAGCTCACGTCCTTTCTCATCTCACTGTAGGAAATACGGCTCCTTCTTGCAGAATTCGATGTCAGCCAAAATCCACATCCTGGCAATGGCTGCGACTAATAGAAAAAAAATATTCCCGGTTCCTTATGATAATGAGAGAGATCATTCTTTCAGTTCTTATTATTAAGATTTTCAAGTCTTTGACTAACCGTCTAATTTGAGGCTCCCAATGACAACATTCAGTAGTTGTTATTACTATTGTCATTCTCACTCACTTTGACACCAGTGATTCTTAACTGGGAACAATCATGCCCCCACCCCACCCCTCAGGAGACAGTTGGCAATGTCTGGAGACATTTTTGGTTGTTGCAAATTGGGGAAGGCAGGCATTTTCATGGGTAGAGACCAGAACGGCTGTTAACCATCCTACAATGCACAGGGCAGCCTCCCAGCTCCAAATATCAATACTGCCAAGGGTGAGAAACTTTGCCTTACACCGACCACAAAGCTGAGGCTTACGTTAGCTAACTCATCCAAGAACACAGGTATTAAAGGGCAGAGGTGAGGCTCTATCAGTTTTAATGGCTTTCCAAATCCAGTCTCTACAATATAAGCTGTCTGTTTTAATTGTCTATCAGTAAGCAACATTACCAGAAGCCTCGCAGCTCAAAACAACATGCATTTATTATGTCGCAATTTCTGTGGGGCAGGAGTCTGTGCACAGCTTAGCAAGGTATCCTGCTTAGGGTCTCACAAGGGTGTAATTCAGATGTCACCTGGGCTGTGGTCCCATCGGAGGCTGGGTGAGGGGACGATTAGCTTCCAAGCCAGTTTGTCATCAGAATTTATTTCCTTGCAACTCTAGGACCAAAGGCCACAGTTTCTTGTTGGCCATAGGGTGGAGGCTGCTCTCGGCTTCTAGAGGCTTCCCACAGTTCCTTGTCACATGGGGTCCCCCAGCATGACCACTTGCAAATAGGGGAGGCACTCCAGCATGATAC
>NW_012147919.1:2385888-2388405 GCF_000956105.1 Propithecus coquereli
ACACAGATCTTCAGGCAGTGGGAGTTCATCGATTGCTCTTTCATGGCAGCTCCCTGCAGTAAATCAGTTCATCTTTGTTTTTTCTCCTCGCAAATCTCTGCTCAAGATTCACGCCCCAGGGAGAGAGGCCCGCTGCAGCATAACCCAACCAGGAGGGGGTGAGCGCCACAGTGTCCATTCCCATCAGGATAGAGAGGTTGTCACCCAAAAGAAGCAGGAAAGGATGACAGGTGGCCAAAGAACAACCTCTGCCTACTGTTTGTGTTCCTAGTCACTGGACACTCTCCATGCACCTGGGGACGTAGGTCCCCCACATTGGTGTTTAGAGTCCTACCCTGAAAAGACAATTTTAAGGAACAAGAAGGCTTACCCCTAGTGAGACGAGAGACATAGGTCTTCAAAAGACATCCCACTCAATAAAATACCAGGAATTGGTTTCAGCTACCGGATTTTCCGCATCAGCCCCATGCCTTGCTCCGTTGATCACTGTTGACAGGGCTGAGCTCTGACCCCCAGTCGTTTCTCCACCAGGTATTTACTAAGCCTTGTCAGAGGTGCCAAGGATTCAAAACAAACAAGACAAACATGGTTCCTGACCTCATAGAGCTTATGTTCTTGGCCAAAGTAACAACAAGAATAATAAAAGAGTAACAATAATAGCTAAACAAATAAACACAAATCAAGGTACAAAAGTATTTAATTTTTTTAAATTTTCAACTTGAATTTTTTAACAGCTTTATTGGGGTATAATTGACACACAAGGGCTTCACATATTTAAAGTGGACAGTTTGATGAGTTTGGACATATGCACACACCTGCGATACCATCGTCACGAGCAGGGTGACAGACATATCCACCACCCCTGAAATTTCCATGTGTCCCTTTGCTTTCGTTTCTGTTTTTTTAAGAACACTACACACGAGATCTACTGTTTTACATTTTGAACAATACCAATTGTTAGCTATGGGCACTACGTGGTACAGCAGGTCTCTAGAACATATTCATCTTTCTAGCATCACTAAAACTTTACACCCATTGAAACTTGAGTCTAGCATCTCCTATTTTGCTGCCTTTACACTAACTCTGCCCACAGCTCCAGTTCAACTCGCTATTGAGGTTAAGAGCACTGGGGTTGGTTCTCCTGCCAGAGACTTGGTTCCGAGATTCTGCTTGGCTACTTAAAGGCCACATGACTGTGTGTCACTCAGTTTCCCCATCTGCAGCATGAGGATGACAATAACGCCCTGTATTTATAGGGCTGTTTAGAGAACTAAATGAGAAAAACAGCCTGATACTTTGTTAGTATTGAACATTCAATAAATGTTAGGAATTTCTTTTTTTTTCCCTCCTACTGGATGTCAACCTTCAATTTATGCATTGTGTTTGTTTTTGGTTTCCACATTCTCACACAGATGTTAAAAGCACCCAAGGGCAGCTTCAGGAGCGTGCCACCCGTAAGTAACGCAGGGCCCCATGCTCAGAAGGACCTTTGCCTGGTTTAATGCTCTGCTGTCTCCATCTTGAAATTCTTAATTTTTTAACGAAGGACTCCACATCTTCATTTTTTTAATTTTACAAAGCTATGCTTTCAGATAGTTGTCTATAAATCCCCAAGGTGTAGCTATCTCCTAACAGTTGTAACATTGTGACAGGCCAGCAGGAGATATAGTTTTGGAGTACGGAGACATCCCAGGGCTGAAGACACAGGCCTCCTGGCCAGCTCTGCACAACACAACGGTGCAAGGACAAGGCACACTACAGATTTGGAAAAGCTTCCCTGCCGGTGGGGGAGGGGAGGAGGGATCTCAGCTCCATCTCAGGCTACTGTTAACACGTTGAATTAACAGTGTAATTACGGCAACCCTCCACTTTGCTTAGAGAGGTTACAGGTAAAGCACATTTTCATTTGTTTTTTGTTTTATGTTGTATTGTTTTGTTTTGTTTCCCAATTCAGGTCTTGCTTTTTTATTAATGCTACTTGATCACAACCTGTGGTACTTAACCTATTCCTTGGATCTGGCTTAATTTTTAATTAAACAATCCTCCAACTCTCAACAGGCTAAATGTTTGTTTCTTCTGCAATTCTTATCACAAGGCAATTTTGTAGCACTTCATAGATTTTCTGAGAAATTGCTTTATCAATTTTTCCCTACAGCCGTACGCTGAATCTGACTCGTATTGCTAGCTGTTGCTTTAAATTAATTTTCTAATTTTTCCAGTTCTTTCTATTTGGCTAGTTAATCCCTATATTAAATTTCTTCACCATCTGATTAACAATTAACAGTGGTTATGGTTGTTCCATGGCCATAAAATTGGCCTTGCTGGGTTCCACATTTATCTTGCCTTAATGATCAAATTTGTTTGGTGTTAAATTTTTTTTTCTAGACATCAGCTTTCTGCATTCAACCTGGGATCTAAAACTCAAGCTGTGTTCCTTTAGCCCTTACATCATCACCAGTAATAAAGATTTTACTGTCAGAACTTGGCTGACAAATTCGCAGGCTCTTTATTACTAGT
>NW_012147919.1:2389600-2393856 GCF_000956105.1 Propithecus coquereli
TCCATTGCTTCAAGAAAAACCCCAAAATCTTTCGGAGTGATTTTATTTGTTTCATGAATGCCTTGTCAGAAGCCATATAAACTCTCTTAGCCATTTTAATTGTTTACCTACGTAGAATATATATATGAAATTCCAGATCAGACCAAGTTTTCTATTTGTTTCTGAGAAAGTAGCCAGAATCCAAATGTATGTGGTCGGCAGATTCAGAAGATGAGACTAGGGTCTTCGCAGGAGAGGAGGACGCAGAGGAAGCCTGCACCGATGACACCGATTCAGCCCTGCCTGGAGGAACACTTTCTGACTGAGCATGATCCGCATCAAAAAGGAAAAAGAAGGTCCCCAAATTATTTAACCCACAGTGTGGACACGGCTACATTAGCAAGAAGGATCAAGAGCCTCAAGGTCATTTGTATCCTTTGAAGTTGGCATTACCTTTCAGGAAAAGATGGAAAAAAATCAGAGGTGTACACAAACTTAGGGACAAGGCTGTTTACCACAGGCGAGTTTCTGAGAGTGAAAAATGAGAGACAACCTTAATACCCAACACAAATAAACACAATATGATGAAATATTATCCAGCTATTTTTAGCCATTTTTAAGAACTCTTAGTAATACAGAAAATTCTCACAATATAATGTTAAATGTAAATAAAGAATACAAAATTGCATATGTTCTATGCTGCCAATTTTGTAACAATTCACACAGACATGCAACAGGAGTGTGCACGCATGCACACACACATATGTGTACATAAATGCATGGAATTAAAAGCTGGAGGAAATAGGCCATATTATTTACAGTTTTTAAGTAAATATCTCCACGTAGTAAGATTGTGGGAGATATTTCTATTTTTCTTTAGGTTATTATGAAGTTCCCAAATTTTCAACAATGAGAATGTGTTACTATTATAGTCAGTAAAACAAATATTACGAAAAACAAAACCAAACCACCAGCACCACAACAAACTGCACACAGTATCAATAATCCTGTTTAAAGCCCATAGAAGTTACTACTAAAAACTGAGAACAACAAGCACAAGGAACAGGGAGAAGGTGACGGTTGTTTCTGCCACCACCGTAAAGCCCTAATGTGTCACCTCTATGAGTGACAACATTGAGAGTCTATGTTTTGACTTTCTTTTGTCAGCGAGTTATTTTAGGCAGAATATTAAAATCAGGTAAAAACGGATTTTGACACATACATTGTTTTGTTTGCATAGCTAGTAGTCTTCATTGTTCCCACTGGCACCTTAATGTTTTTCTACCTCAAGACCTTTGAAAAATCACCTTTCATCAGAAAGATTAACAATAATCGTACAAAATGGTCATTCCACAAGTATCGAAATGGTATTAGAAGATTTTACATTCACATTTTAGTCTTATTTCTGATTTATGACAACCCTAATGTTGACAGCTTTTAGAAGTTTTAAAAACACATAAAATGTGTTTGTTTTCTCTCACACCGTTACAAAGAATCCATTATCAGAGAACTAAAGTTTGCATATTTTAAGGGATTAACACACTAAATATGAACTTTTCACTGAGCTGTCCTACTGCTAAAATGTACAACTTGATTACATACAAAATAATTTTCATTAAGAGGTAAAACATTTGTGCCGCAGTAACAGAAATCATTTGGAAATAGGGGATTCCCTGTGTTTCTCACCAGTACTAAGTTAAGCTATTGTGTCTTTGGGAACAAAGAAAAATAAAGCTTATTCTCTATATATGTATATATCCTTTTAACAAGTCATTATTTTATGTATGCAAATGAAAATAGCCTGTGGTTGACAACTGTAACTAAGGTTTTTCTTTAGCTTTCAGAGAAATAGTACATTTCCCTCTCTTCCCCCAAAGTGGTTCATCCAATTGATATACCTAATTAAACCCGAAATTTCCTACATTCTGCAAGATCATGTTAATCTCACGGTTTTCTTCATCTCTTAGCTTGGTTCAAGGCAAAGAGTTTATTGAGAGAAGCTGTGATTGGCATGCCTTCTGCTGACCAATTGCAATTTCCTCTCCTTGTAAACTCTATTTAGTGTTACAAAAACAATTCAAAGGCAGATTGTAGGTGCCAGCCTTTTCCTCTGACCTTTAAATCAAATTTAGAATTTCACAGGGTAGTATGCCTTCAAGCAAAATCTGTCAGCTTAATAAAGTGGAAATTTTCTGCAATAAGTCTGCAATAAATTTCTACCATTCACAAAGAAAGGTAAACTTTACTTACTGTTGAATAGTTCTGAACAAGGGCTTAAGATTCTTGGGCGAAATAAAAACAAGTGCTGTTAAGTGTAAGAACAACTCTAAATAATGAAAGAAAGAGGGTGAGTGGCATAAATATATGAGAAAATGAAAGACACAGAGAAAGGAAAAAAAGAAGAAAAAATATGACAGAATTATAATGAAATAAGATCAAGAAATGAACAAAGGGGGAAAAAAGGACACAATGAAAAACCTGTTATTAATTTTTATATAACTCCACCAAGGAGTACAAGATCATTAAAATCCTAAGATCTCCTGCTGGGGATATGTAGAATCACTGCTTTGGGACTGATGAATTATGATTGTGCTCTAATCCCTACCGAGTCTATTTGTGTGTCTGTGTGTGTTTGTGATAGCACAAAATGACCCATTGGCATATTCTACTTTTCCAAACAAGTAAATGTCAAGCATTTGCTAAGCAAATTAAGGACAAATGCACATTTCTTGTCTCTATTGTCAAAGGAAATCCTGGTGATTCTCACTAACAGAGGACAATATACTTTCAGGAGACCGAAATATAATCCACTCTCCAAGAAGCTTGTAACAAATAAACAATCAAAACAAAAAAATAAAAACATATCAGAGATGAAATATCACATACAGTACAACATTCTCCAAACCAAGGCCCTTTCTAGTCTGTAGATGTGGACTGTTTGGCCTACCCAATATTTTTAAAATTTTGAATGGGTTGCCAATATGTGAAAGCCAGGAATTCACATTTTTAGAAATCTAGATTTTCAGGATCTTGAAAAATCAGAAATTCTAGCAGCATCCCTACACATCAGTTGCTAGGTGGAGCATGTGCTGATATCTGCCCCAACCCTCCCCATTACCTGTTGCTTTCCTCACACCCACTTAACTCATCTGAGTTACTTCCTCGACCACTGTTGGCAGCTGAATGTACACCCCTTAGCATTAAAATTATACAGCTTAGTATTACTTTCCTATTGCTGCTATAACAAATACCACAAACTTAGTGAATCATAATGCCACAAATGTATGGTCTTACAGAATTGGAGGTCAGAAGTTCAAAATGGGTCTTACAGGCCTAAAATCAAGGTGTCGGCAGGATTGTGTTCTTTCTGGAAACTCTAGGAGAGAATCTGTGTTTTGCCTTTTCAGCTTATAAAGGTCACCTGCATTTCGCAGCTTATGGCCCTTTCCTCAACCTTCAAAGCCCCGAGTGTAGCATCTTCCAAATCTCTCTCCCTCTGATACTCCCGCCTCCCTCTTATAAAGACCCTTATGATCACCGGTTCCCCCATAATCCAGCACTATCTCCCATCTCACATTCTCTAACTTAATCACATCTGCAAAGGCTCTTTCACCATAACATACTCACAGGTGCCAGAGATTAGAACGTGGACATTTTTGAGGGGCTATTTTCAGCCTGCCACAAGCTCCATCCTCAAAAAAACAAAGAATCTTCAAACCATAGTATGTTGAAAATACTAGCTCACACATTCAGGAAAACCAAAACAAATAACAGGGCCTAAACATTGTGAAGGTTGACCTCGGACATAAAAGCAGTAAAAGGGTTGGAACACCGGTCTTTCTCGATGCCAAACTTTGGCTCCATTTTACCAAACCAATTCTCTCCTAAAACATGTTTCAACACCATGTTTTCTTCAAACAGAAGCGTTCTCCCACGTTGAGAGCAAGTTTCCAGGCCAAGCCATTTGCCTGACTATCCCTGGAAGATGCATGAAGCTGGGCCTTGCTACCTCTTCCCTTTCCCACCTTCTACCACTACTAATGACTATAGTAATCAACCCCTTGTGGGCACCAATGATGTCCCAGGCATCATGCAAAGTGCTGCACAACTTTACAGGGCTCTTCTCATCTTATTCTCACAGTAGGAGGTTCCATTTTACAGATGAGATTCAGGCACAATGACAGTTCATTGACTTGCCCCGAACCACACAGTTATTACATACAGTTGTGGCTTGACCTTGGAAGTCAGATCCTCTTGGCCACTAATTTATAACATCT
>NW_012147919.1:2394726-2395651 GCF_000956105.1 Propithecus coquereli
TCATCTCTCACTAGCTGTGTGCCTTAGCCGCCTAACTGCTCCTGGTGATTCCATTCTTTTCCCCAACAATCCTGACCTCCATACTGCCACTGCTGCAGTCCTTTAAAGATAAAGTTACTGAACTCTTCTGTTTAAAATGCCCAAAGAGCTCCCCATTGTTGTTTGAAGAAGAGCCAGATGCTATAACATAACTCCCATGTTGATCTGGCTCCTGTTTAACCCCTTCGATCTCATCTCCTCCGTGCTCGGTGGCCTTCTTGGTTTCTTTTCTTCCCAAAGTCTCCCAGAGGTATACGCCTTAGTCAAAGATGCTCTCGACTACTCTTAACACTTTTACCAACTCCTACTCATTCTTGGAAGCTTTGATTCTCACACATGAATCTTAAAAAGAAATCCTAATAAATGTCATCTTAAGCTTTCCACATTGACCCAATATTTAACATTCTACTGCACTTGGCAAATAGACATTTAGTTATTTCCATTTATCCAATCTCAAATCCTGGGCCATCAATATGTTTATGTAAATGAACCGATCTCAACTCTGGCTGCAATCACTTGGGGGGAGATTATTAAAAACAAACAGGAATATTGGCCTGGAGTTCTCTTTTCTTATAACATTTTTGTCTAGATTTGGCATCAAGGTAATAAAATGGCTTCATAAAACGAGTTTGGAAGTATTCTCTCTTCTTGAATGTTTTTAGAAGAGTTTAAGAAGACGTTGTGTCAATTCTTCTTTAAATGGTAGAATTTAGTTGTGAAGCTGTCTGACCCTGAGCATCTCTTGGCTGGGATGTTTTTGATTACTAATTCAACATTCCTATTTGTTATTGGTCTATTCAAATTTTCTATTTATTTGTGATTTAGCTTGGTAGGGTGTACATTTCTAGGAATCTATCTATTTCTTCCAGGCTATCCAATATGTTGG
>NW_012147919.1:2405148-2406507 GCF_000956105.1 Propithecus coquereli
TACCTGTATTCACTGTAGCATCATTCACAATAGCCAAGATATGGAAACAACTTATATGTCCATCAATGAATGAATGGACATAAATGTGGTATATACACACAATGGATTACTCAGCCTTGTAGGAAAGAAATCCTGCTATATGTGACAACATGGATCAACCTGGAGGACATTATGCAAGTGAAACAACCTAATCACAGAAGGACAAATATGCATGACTCCAATTATACGAGATAATCTAAAAATAGTCAAACTCATGGAAACTAAGTGTAAATGGTGATTACTAAGGGCTGGGGTGAGGATGAATGTGGAGTTGGTGATCAATGGGAATAAAGTTTCAGTTATAAAAGATGCTTAGGTTCTAGATTCCACGTGTACAACATTTTACCTAAAGTTAACAATAGTGTGTTGAGCACATAAAATTTGGTAAGAGGGCAGATCTCATGTTAAGTGTTTTTATCACAATTAAAAATAATCAATCAATCAATCAAAGGCTATTCTGCTAAAGATTCGGACCCAATTTGTCTAGGATGGTTGTCCAGACATTTGTTTGTCTTAAGTTTCCAGGTGGATCTATTGTGAAACTAATGTTGATAACCACTAGTCTATAAGGATAAGTAAGGAATAAACTAAATAATTACACAAATTTTTCTATCAGGTTGGATTATTTAATAAGGTGAATTTTCAGCAAGCATGGGCTATATACATTTCAGCTCTCCAGGGTGCATACTCACATAATGGGTGGGTACTTAATTGTATACCTTGTCTTACACGATGAACTAGAATAGATGAGATGGTGCAATAGATCAAAATATAATCATCAGCTATCTCAGCATACAATTTATAAATGCATAAACACTGTAATTATAATACTTACACTTAGAAGGTTGATGAAAGAGTTTTGCTTAAAAGTAGCAGAATATGTGGGTGAATCACACACATATTACAAATAATAAGAGGTTTCCTTATATATACCCCAGGAGGCTGGTAGTGAGGCCTTCTTTCCCTGTAGGGTCCACTAAAATGTTCTATTTCCCATTTTTGCCACAAAGAAGTTCTAATCTGTTTTAAATAATGCTTTTTGTGAAAATTCTAATTTATATTTTTATATCAAAAACCATGGCTTTGAAGGTAGCAAAATTAAAAAATATAGAAAAATATAAATTTGGAAAAATATTGCATTGATACAATGTGAAATTTTATTAATAGTTAAACTCCTTTATCTGTGTAAATGCATGCTTTATATAATAAATTGGGTTAACACAATACAAAATGTCTTGTACCCTTTTTAAAAATAAATTTAAATTGTATCATAAGCATTTTATGATATCATCATGTATTTTTGAGGAACAGTTCTATTGT
>NW_012147919.1:2408313-2409480 GCF_000956105.1 Propithecus coquereli
CTTTTGACTATAAGAGCTGAGCATTAGAGGTTTCTTTCTTTTTCTTTCTTTTTTTTTTTTAATTTCAAAGGTATAGTTGTATCTCTAAGAAGAGTTTATAACAGATAATAAAATTTTTTCTCCACACAGAGTGGAAACAACCACCCTCTCTAGGGTGGGGTGAGGGAAAATTTGGAAAGAGTGGAGAGGAAAAGAGAACTTAGAGGCAGACGGGAGGTGTCTACCTATTGTTCTTGCCCTGTAGGCAAATCAGGCCACGACCTTGGCGGGGAAATAGCAGAAATCACAGAGAAGTTATACAAAACAGAGAGATGAGCCTCTTTTCCCATGGGGGAGCCCAAGAAGATTGAAGAGCCCTTCAAGAGCTCTCTGCCTCCTCATCCAGCAGGCCACGGCATGGCAGAGCTGCGGCGTGTGGGTGGGAAGCCAAAGGCAGAGAGCCTGAGCTTGGTCTCACACAATCCTATAGACCAAGGGTTAGAAAACTTTTTCTGCAAAGAGCCAAATAGTAAATATTTTAGACTTTGCAGACCATAGTCTTTGCTGCTACCCAACTCTGCCATTGTAATGGGGAAGCAACCATAGGCAACTTGCAAACAGATTGGCTGGGTTGTGTTCCAGAAACACTTTATTTGTGGGCACGGAAATTTGAATTTCATGTCATTTTTGTGTGTCGCAAAATATTATTCTTCTTTTGATTCTTTTCCAACCAATGTAAAACTATAAACACCATTCTTAACTCACAGACCAGACGAAAACTACAACCAGAAGGCCATAGTTTTCCAACCCATGTTGTAGACACCAGCAATGTGGAGAAGAACATCTGAAAGCTTTTATTGTCCAAGGATGGGTGAAGAAATGGATAAGAGAGTGGGTGAACTAGAAGGTGATTTTCAGTTTTGACAAGTGGATACCTTCAAAGGATACTGTGTTGGTTGTTCAAGGAGCAAACCACGAAATGGACATAGCAGTGACATAGCACAGGGGCGAAAGCTTGGTGGGGTGAGAGTTCTGGCAAGGACTGTGTGCCTCTCCCTGAGGCCACTCTGACACATGACAATGGGACACCCACAAACCCTCCCACACACATTCCAGATCTCAGATCATCCCCAGAGAGAGTGTAAGAATCGTATTGCTCCTGAAGAGACTGAGTTGCTTTAATTTGGA
>NW_012147919.1:2416791-2419637 GCF_000956105.1 Propithecus coquereli
ACTCCATGGTATACATAGATCACATTTTATTAATCCTCTCACGTATCAACGGGCACTTGGGTTATTTCCACATCTTTGCAATCGTGAATTGTGCTGCTATAAACATTCTAGTACAGATGTCTTTTTTATAGAATGTCTTTGTTCCTTTGGGTAGATGCCCAGTAATGGGATTCCTGGATCAAATGGTAGTTCTACTTTTAGTTCTTCAAGGTATCTCCATATTACTTTCCACAGAGGTTGTACTAGTTTGCAGTCCCACCAGCAGTGAATGAGTGTTCCTATCTCTCCGCATCCACACCAGCATTTATTGTTTTGAGACTTTTTGATAAAAGCCATTCTCACTGGAGTTAAGTGATATCTCTTTGTGGTTTTGATTTACATTTCCCTGATGATTAGAGATGTTGAGCATTTTTTCATGTTTGTTGGCCATTAGTCTGCCTTCTTTTGAAAAGTTTCTGTTCATGTCCTTTGCCCACTTTTTAATGGGGTTGTTTGATTTTTTTTCTTGCTGATTTTCCTCAGTTCTATGTAGATTCTAGTTATCAGCCCTTTATCGGATGTGTAGTATGCGAATATATTCTCCCATTCCGTAGGTTGTATGTTCGCTCTCTTGATAGAAAATAATTTTAAATTTCAGGAACAACCACTACCTCTTTATCCAATAAACACATAAGCAATCACAAATTAGGTAAGAAGCAAAACTTCAGCAATGCTAGGATTGGGGGATATATGAGTATACAGGAAGTATCAAAACATACATGATTTTTAAATAGTGAGGGTGATTTTAAAGGCAAGCTTGTATCCTTAAGGTCGACTTTTCCCAATAACAAGCTTATTAAATTTTTTTACTGCTACAGCTCACAAGAAAGAGGGACAAATGGAAGAGACAAGGTCCTTGAGTAAGGATATATGTACCCTTTTAAAGCTGTTTTGTAAAGATATTTTTACATTTTTTTCTTGAGACAAGGTCTCACTCTATTTTCCAGGCTAGAGTGCAGTGGCATCATCATAGCTCACTGCAACCTTGAACTCCTGGGCTCAAGTGAGCCTCCTGCCTCATCCTCTCAAGTAGCTGGAATTATAAGCACATGCCACCAGGCCCAGCTAATTTTTTAATTTCTATTTTTATAAAGATGAGGTCTTGCTGTGTTGCTCAGACCTGTCTCAAACTCCTGGCCTCAAGCGAACCTCCCACCTCAGCCTCCCAAAGTGCTGGGGTTAAAGGTGTAAGCCACCATGCCCAGCTTATGGGTCAAAGTTTTGCTGCTAACACCCTAGTGAAAAATAGTTGATAGTTTGTAATAAAACTATGCTGTTGTCATTCACTTATTCAATCAACAAATATTTATGTTATACTCACTACGTACCAGGCAATCTTCTAAGTTCTATTGATATAATAAGGAACAAGATCTCAATCTATACGATTTGGAAATTTATATGTATATCCAGCTATTCATCTAGATAGATAGATAGATATGTGTGTATGTGTAATAAATCACAGTGTACATATACTTTTAGAATTGAACCAATGTGTATTATCTTCTTACTTAAATATAACTAGATATAAAGTATTTATTAACATATAAGTATACTAGTTAATTGTTAGAGGTTGAAATAAATGTGTGTGTATAAGTATGTGTGTCTGTATAAGTATGTGCACTTACATGAGCAACTTTGTAGTGAATGATGTAAAGCACATTGCTTACACCAACACAACTCTTTCATCTTCTCAACACATCCTTTTTATCCTTTTATAAAGTCCTAAGATTGAAATAAATAGATGTTATTGAAAGGATGGGCTGGTCAGGCATCTAGAGTTGGTTTATCAGTTAAACATCAGCACTTACCAAACAAGAACAATTTTACATTTGCATATACCATGCCGTGAAAATACAAAGCAACAATCACCACATCAACAAACAGCAAGACTGTATTTGTTAGCATTTTCCATAACTGCTGTTTGTTGACTGCCTTTCGCCTTTCTAGAAGGGGTAACAGTTCAGATTCCAACTGATAAAGAAAGGACCCACGTGATTGCTCAAGGCCCCAGAGAATTTTAGGTGAAAAAAAAATAGTCATAGGTGATTCACATTTATGTCTGTTGGTTTATTTTGGGTTTGTTTTTATCTCTTTAACAAATCTCTGGAGTAAAGAAAAATGATCAGAGAAGAGGCTTGGAAGAACAAGAAAAGCAAAGTGGAAAAAAGAACACATCAAGATAATCAGAGATTGTGATGAAGACTAAATTTTGAAACTTATTTCAGGTTCTTTTTCCATGTAGTCATCACCATCAATAATGCTATTGACGTCCAAAGAGGCATCAAACCCTTAGCTAAGATGTGCTAGAGTAAGACCTCATCTTGAAGGAAATTCATTGAATCTCTCTTCAGTGGAAAGGGATGGGCATTTTAACTTAAGGCCTCAATCAATAATTAAGAATATATCTCCTGACTTATATATAACTACGGAGAACACATTAAAATCTAAATATTTTAATAAATAAGTACCAGCCTTGAAATACTTCTTAAAATGAACACCTATTATATTTATATCAAGAAGGACATTTATTTCCTAAGATGTAGGTAAGTATGTACAAATAAACTCCCTCTTCTCATTCCTATGAACTTGAATTGTCTTAAATTTTTGCCAATGGAATATGTGACCTACTTTGAAAATCAATTATATACTTTTTATTCTTTCACAAGATCTATAGTTTTTTGGTTCAATTCATGTGAAATGCAATAAATGTGTCCTTCAATCGCAGAACACAGGTAAAAATACACACAAAGCATTTTTAGATATTATTACACAAAATATCACATTAGAAGTAAAATTATTCAATAGTG
>NW_012147919.1:2419687-2424903 GCF_000956105.1 Propithecus coquereli
CAGCTCATTACCTAAGTTCAATCATTACTTAAATTTCCATGCAGACTTTTTCAGTGGCAGATGATTCCCTCTTCCTACCTATTCTAACTCTGCAAATGTACTGTTTAAGTAAATCTTCTTGATAATGCAAACTTTTTTTCCCAATCTATTTCTTAAAGGAACATTCCTCTAATTCTTCATGGTCATTCTTTAGTTAAAACTGACATGGATTGCATGCACTCTTCTATGAAAATTTTCTATTGTAGCAGCTGTTAGTTTTGAGCACTATAGGATCCTTTTCTGGTTCACCTACGCCATCTGAAGTAAAGGCCTGTGCTTCTTTATGAATCTCATCTACTAATTTCCTGGAAATTGTATTGCAGTTCTCAAAAGTATTTAATCTAGTTCCACCTGCACTCCATGGGGCTAACGGTACTCAAAACACCTCTTTCCTGAGTTCCAAAATGATTCCTATATTTATCTTCAGTTGGTCAGACCCAGAAGACTCTAGAACTTTTGCCGTATGTTACCCAGAAGAAAACTGATGATAGATCATAATTTTTTTAAATTTCAGCATCTTATGGGAGTACAAATGTATAGGTTATGTATATTGCCTTTGCCCCACAGAGTCTCAAGTGTGTCCATCCCCCAGATGGTGCACACTGCACCCATTAGGTGTGAATATATCCATCCCCTCCTCCCCCTCCCACATGCCCAACACCAATATAGTGTATTATATGTGCACTTAAGTGTTGATCAGTTAATACCAATTTGACGGTGAGTACATGTGGTGCTTGTTTCTCCATTCTTGGGATAATTCACTTAGTAGAATGGGTGCCAGCTCTATCCAGGATAATACAAGAGGTGCTATATCACCATTGTTTTTTGTGGCTGAGTAGAAAGAACTCCATGGTATACATAGATCACATTTTATTAATCCACTCACGTATCAACGGGCACTTGGGTTATTTCCACATCTTTGCAATCGTGAATTGTGCTGCTATAAACATTCTAGTACAGATGTCTTTTTTATAGAATGTCTTTGTTCCTTTGGGTAGATGCCCAGTAATGGGATTCCTGGATCAAATGGTAGTTCTACTTTTAGTTCTTCAAGGTATCTCCATATTACTTTCCACAGAGGTTGTACTAGTTTGCAGTCCCACCAGCAGTGAATGAGTGTTCCTATCTCTCCGCATCCACACCAGCATTTATTGTTTTGAGACTTTTTGATAAAAGCCATTCTCACTGGAGTTAAGTGATATCTCTTTGTGGTTTTGATTTACATTTCCCTGATGATTAGAGATGTTGAGCATTTTTTCATGTTTGTTGGCCATTAGTCTGCCTTCTTTTGAAAAGTTTCTGTTCATGTCCTTTGCCCACTTTTTAATGGGGTTGTTTGATTTTTTTTCTTGCTGATTTTCCTCAGTTCTATGTAGATTCTAGTTATCAGCCCTTTATCGGATGTGTAGTATGCGAATATATTCTCCCATTCCGTAGGTTGTATGTTCGCTCTCTTGATAGAAAATAATTTTAAATTTCAGGAACAACCACTACCTCTTTATCCAATAAACACATAAGCAATCACAAATTAGGTAAGAAGCAAAACTTCAGCAATGCTAGGATTGGGGGATATATGAGTATACAGGAAGTATCAAAACATACATGATTTTTAAATAGTGAGGGTGATTTTAAAGGCAAGCTTGTATCCTTAAGGTCGACTTTTCCCAATAACAAGCTTATTAAATTTTTTTACTGCTACAGCTCACAAGAAAGAGGGACAAATGGAAGAGACAAGGTCCTTGAGTAAGGATATATGTACCCTTTTAAAGCTGTTTTGTAAAGATATTTTTACATTTTTTTCTTGAGACAAGGTCTCACTCTATTTTCCAGGCTAGAGTGCAGTGGCATCATCATAGCTCACTGCAACCTTGAACTCCTGGGCTCAAGTGAGCCTCCTGCCTCATCCTCTCAAGTAGCTGGAATTATAAGCACATGCCACCAGGCCCAGCTAATTTTTTAATTTCTATTTTTATAAAGATGAGGTCTTGCTGTGTTGCTCAGACCTGTCTCAAACTCCTGGCCTCAAGCGAACCTCCCACCTCAGCCTCCCAAAGTGCTGGGGTTAAAGGTGTAAGCCACCATGCCCAGCTTATGGGTCAAAGTTTTGCTGCTAACACCCTAGTGAAAAATAGTTGATAGTTTGTAATAAAACTATGCTGTTGTCATTCACTTATTCAATCAACAAATATTTATGTTATACTCACTACGTACCAGGCAATCTTCTAAGTTCTATTGATATAATAAGGAACAAGATCTCAATCTATACGATTTGGAAATTTATATGTATATCCAGCTATTCATCTAGATAGATAGATAGATATGTGTGTATGTGTAATAAATCACAGTGTACATATACTTTTAGAATTGAACCAATGTGTATTATCTTCTTACTTAAATATAACTAGATATAAAGTATTTATTAACATATAAGTATACTAGTTAATTGTTAGAGGTTGAAATAAATGTGTGTGTATAAGTATGTGTGTCTGTATAAGTATGTGCACTTACATGAGCAACTTTGTAGTGAATGATGTAAAGCACATTGCTTACACCAACACAACTCTTTCATCTTCTCAACACATCCTTTTTATCCTTTTATAAAGTCCTAAGATTGAAATAAATAGATGTTATTGAAAGGATGGGCTGGTCAGGCATCTAGAGTTGGTTTATCAGTTAAACATCAGCACTTACCAAACAAGAACAATTTTACATTTGCATATACCATGCCGTGAAAATACAAAGCAACAACCACCACATCAACAAACAGCAAGACTGTATTTGTTAGCATTTTCCATAACTGCTGTTTGTTGACTGCCTTTCGCCTTTCTAGAAGGGGTTACAGTTCAGATTCCAACTGATAAAGAAAGGACCCACGTGATTGCTCAAGGCCCCAGAGAATTTTAGGTGAAAAAAAAATAGTCATAGGTGATTCACATTTATGTCTGTTGGTTTATTTTGGGTTTGTTTTTATCTCTTTAACAAATCTCTGGAGTAAAGAAAAATGATCAGAGAAGAGGCTTGGAAGAACAAGAAAAGCAAAGTGGAAAAAAGAACACATCAAGATAATCAGAGATTGTGATGAAGACTAAATTTTGAAACTTATTTCAGGTTCTTTTTCCATGTAGTCATCACCATCAATAATGCTATTGACGTCCAAAGAGGCATCAAACCCTTAGCTAAGATGTGCTAGAGTAAGACCTCATCTTGAAGGAAATTCATTGAATCTCTCTTCAGTGGAAAGGGATGGGCATTTTAACTTAAGGCCTCAATCAATAATTAAGAATATATCTCCTGACTTATATATAACTAGGAGAACACATTAAAATCTAAATATTTTAATAAATAAGTACCAGCCTTGAAATACTTCTTAAAATGAACACCTATTATATTTATATCAAGAAGGACATTTATTTCCTAAGATGTAGGTAAGTATGTACAAATAAACTCCCTCTTCTCATTCCTATGAACTTGAATTGTCTTAAATTTTTGCCAATGGAATATGTGACCTACTTTGAAAATCAATTATATACTTTTTATTCTTTCACAAGATCTGTAGTTTTTTGGTTCAATTCATGTGAAATGCAATAAATGTGTCCTTCAATCGCAGAACACAGGTAAAAATACACACAAAGCATTTTTAGATATTATTACACAAAATATCACATTAGAAGTAAAATTATTCAATAGTGACGTTTGGATAAAGTCTTGACAAGTACTCAATAGTCCTGATGTAATTGTATCTTCAAAATCTTTCTTACATATTCAAAATGTGAAATCTTTGGTCGCTTATAAAGGGATCACCGTGGGATTTATTTTATCTTCTGTTATTTTCCAGGGTTGAGGGAGAGGGGATAATGAGGGCAGAGGTTCTCTTTTCATCTAAGACATTATTCATAAAACAGCAGGCTAACATGTTCCCTGAGTAAAAATAGATAATTTCATACCAGTCCTCTATTTTAATAGAAAATGAATTGGCATTTTCTCCTGTCAACTAATGAAACAAGTGGGGATTATCGGAGAATGAAAAATGGACAATTAACAGCTTTATCTGGAGACAAAGAAGATTTGCTGATCTCTTAATGATGAGTTGGCAATTCCTTATTTGGGAAGCTTGTTTTGAATGCTCAGAGGGGGAGCTTGGAGAACTAACTACAAGTTATCACATCAAGGGTTTTATTTATTTATTTATTTAATTTCTGTAGATGTAAAACAAATGCCAAAGGCATGGAAAATCCTGTCACAGCTCAAGGCAACCATCCTCTTTTATATCAACACAAGAATATTTCTTTCAAATTCTTGGTGCAACAGAAAAGTTAAAAAGTCTAAAACCAAGCGACTCTAAGATGAAGCATAAGAATTGGTCTCTGAGGAAGAGAACAGTCACTTTTGTGACTAGTGTCCTGTCTTCAGAGTTAGATAATTGAATATAATAAAAGACTTTTCCAGCCACCCTAAACAAATTATGAGAGATACATAATGGAATGCAAACCAGTCATTAAAATTAATCATGTAGACAGTGTTACAATGTTTAAGGTCACAGATGTTGGCATCAGATAAGCCAGGGTTCAAGTCCCTATTCTACCATTTATTAACTTTATTACATCGAACAACTTATTTCATCTCTCAAGAAATAACTGACTTATAGAGTTTTAGAAATTAAATGAGATGATGTATTAATACTAAAATGCTTACCACAAGGCCTGATAGGTGCTTGAAACATTTTTATGAAATGAATGAATAAATAAATATGTACTAGATGTTTGTTCCTATAATAATTTTTAATATGGCAATATATCCATGACATTTCTGAATTAAAAAAAAATCAGTATGCAGAACCCCAGGTAGACCATGATCTCATCTACAGGAGTCCCCTGCATTTATCTGTACATGTTTATGGGCATATGAGCTATCTGGAAGGATGTTCTGCAAAAGAAAACAATTGTTGCTTCCATGCCATGATAATTTTACCGTATACCACTCTTTGCTTTATATTTTCCTATATATGTCATCTTAGAGAAACCATTAAGATGTAAAACCAATATTGACCAGACAGGCTTCAATATTTATTCAAATATTCAGTAGACAAGGCTGAAGTCTTACTGGAGACAGAGATTAGAGAGAAAATGATATTGGAAGTGATAGCCTTAGAGATATTTTCCAAAGATAAAAAATATAAA
>NW_012147919.1:2424953-2483626 GCF_000956105.1 Propithecus coquereli
AACACAAGAATATTTCTTTCAAATTCTTGGTGCAACAGAAAAGTTAAAAAGTCTAAAACCAAGCGACTCTAAGATGAAGCATAAGAATTGGTCTCTGAGGAAGAGAACAGTCACTTTTGTGACTAGTGTCCTGTCTTCAGAGTTAGATAATTGAATATAATAAAAGACTTTTCCAGCCACCCTAAACAAATTATGAGAGATACATAATGGAATGCAAACCAGTCATTAAAATTAATCATGTAGACAGTGTTACAATGTTTAAGGTCACAGATGTTGGCATCAGATAAGCCAGGGTTCAAGTCCCTATTCTACCATTTATTAACTTTATTACATCGAACAACTTATTTCATCTCTCAAGAAATAACTGACTTATAGAGTTTTAGAAATTAAATGAGATGATGTATTAATACTAAAATGCTTACCACAAGGCCTGATAGGTGCTTGAAACATTTTTATGAAATGAATGAATAAATAAATATGTACTAGATGTTTGTTCCTATAATAATTTTTAATATGGCAATATATCCATGACATTTCTGAATTAAAAAAAAATCAGTATGCAGAACCCCAGGTAGACCATGATCTCATCTACAGGAGTCCCCTGCATTTATCTGTACATGTTTATGGGCATATGAGCTATCTGGAAGGATGTTCTGCAAAAGAAAACAATTGTTGCTTCCATGCCATGATAATTTTACCGTATACCACTCTTTGCTTTATATTTTCCTATATATGTCATCTTAGAGAAACCATTAAGATGTAAAACCAATATTGACCAGACAGGCTTCAATATTTATTCAAATATTCAGTAGACAAGGCTGAAGTCTTACTGGAGACAGAGATTAGAGAGAAAATGATATTGGAAGTGATAGCCTTAGAGATATTTTCCAAAGATAAAAAATATAAAGGAATGGTCTCTCTGCTTTTCTGGACCACAGAGAAAATTGTCTTACCATTCCTGTATTGCCATACCACTTCATTTTTTATTTTTAATTGGCACCTAATAATTGTACATATTTATGGGTCATGTGATGTTCCAATCATATAAACAATTCATACCACTGTCTTTTGATGAGTGTCCTTGAGACTCTCCACATAATAAAACAAAGTTTATTACCCATTTCAAATAATTTCTTAGAGAACCTCTGCTACTAGATATCTATAAGGGTTTTTAAAGAAGAAAAATAAGGAGGTTTTAGTTTCTTGTTAGATTCTTATCAAACTGTACCCCATCACTAACCAACTTATTCACAAAGGGAACTCACAGAGTAACATGCAATGGAATTTGATGGCGTGGAAATAATCCATCATCTCACTGCCAGTCATAGTGAAACTTCAATAGTATTATACTCATACATAGAGTAATTCCTTCTCATTCACTATTACACATCCCCAGATAGCCTCTTTCTGTTTTGAATTTGTTTAGAAGCTTTTTTAGGATAGATCCAGGAAGGCTTTAGGGAAAAGACTGACCAGCAAGTGCTGGCATTTCCTGGTCTGAGACAGTGAAGGAGTTGGCCACCATCCAGGGCTTCAAATCCCTTTACTCTGTGTCAATAATCTGCAAACAAAGGCTAAATTGATGGGAGTTGACCTGTATTGCTTAACTTCCATGCAGCAAGATCGCACCATGGGAAACACACAACCTGAACAGAACTAGCTTGGCAGATGAGAGCTTAATGGCTAGACCTATAGCCATATGGGGTTTTTGAATTAAAATTAATTAAAATTAAAAATCCACTTCTTTAGTTGTACTAGCCACAGTTCAAGTGTTTGGGTATCTTATGTGGCTAATGGTTACCGTGCCAGACAGCACAAATATGAAACACGTACACCATCATAGAAAGCTTCACGGAACAGCACCAGGCAAGGGGCTGCAAACTGCTCTTTCGACCTTCTAAATGTACCATAGGCAGGTATTAATTATTCAAAAATTAATTACTCTACATTTAAATTTTTAAGTAGCAATTTTTAAATGGTTTTATATAATTTGTATTGGAAAATTCAGAAAAATTTCCCATTTTTCGTTTGGGGCTGCTAGGATTACAAACTCATAAACACCCTTAAGTGGCCAAATTCAAAAATACTATTTATAGGTTGTTCTCCCCAGAGAAAATATAACAATTTAAAAATAGTGCAAAGCAAATTTTAATTATAATGGTGGCATACTAAGCCCTGGTTTTGTTTCAAGGGCTAATAATAAATTGCTCTTTTAAAATTTATTTTCACTGCCAGGTACAGACATCATATCGCAGATGGAGAGTGTAAGGAGACAAACGTCGGATGGTATATATCGAGGCTCCGAGTCACACTGCGCACAGCAGGGCTGTGGGGTGACGCTCACAGGTATGAGATGCCTGGTTCTCTCCCTCACTGCTGTCTGTATTAAGCAGAACAGCAGAATATTTGGAGAGTAATGGCATTTAAAGTATTGGTCTCTGTCAGCATTTACGGGAGCCTAAAATAAATAGGAACCTTGTGAAATTGTTTATTTTGGGGGAAATGATATACTTATGAGAAATGTATTTATTTATTCGAAAAATATACACTGAATGCTTACCATGAGTGAGGCTCTGATAAAATACCAGATAAAATCCCTCACTTCAAGTCACTTACTTTATAAGTTCCTTGATAGAGTCAATGAACAGATAAGTAAAATACAAAACATGTTGGATGGAGGAGGTAGAGTGTGTCGGCAGAGGCGTGCTAATTTATAAAGGGAGGCTGGGGTGGGAAGTCCTCCAAAGACGTCCATGTTCTAATTCCAGAAATCTGTGAATCTGCTATCTTCCATGGCAAAAGGGACTTGGTAGAGTGGTAAGTTAAGGATCTTGAAATGGGGAGATTACCCTGGATTCTCCAGGTAGGTCAGTGTAATCACAAGGGTCCTTACGAGAAACCATCAGGAGAGATGCGGAGATGGAAGCAGGTGCTGAAGAGACATGATTGCAGCTGGAGGGGGCTGTGAGCCAAGGAATGCAGGCAACCTCTAGCAGCCAAAAAAGATAAGGAAACTTGTTCTCCCCTAGAGCCTCCGGAAGGAACACAGATCTGCTGGCCCTTGATTTTAGCCCAGTGGAAAACATTTTGGACTCTGACTTCCAGAACCATAAGATGATAAATTTGTGTTGTTTTAGGCCATTAGGTCTGTGGTGACTTGTTACAGCAGCCACAGGAAACTAATAGAGTGGCCATGGAAGGTTTCATACAAAGTTGACATTTGGACAAAGATCTAAAAGAAGGGGAGGGACAAGCCATGTGGGAATCTGAGGGAAACATGTTTCAGGCAAAGGAAAGAGCAAGTGCAAATTCCCTGAGGCAGCGACACATCTGGCATGTAGGAGTGACACCAGGGGGAGACAGCAGCTGAGTAGAGTCGGAGAGGGGGGCGGTGTGTGGTAGGAGGTGAAGTCAGAGGTGACCTGCAGAGGGGCAGAGGCAGATCAGGCAGGCTGGGCTGGTGGAAGGACTATGACTTTCACCTCAAGTGGGATGAGTCATTGAAGCACGTGACTCCATCAAAGAGGAGCTGGAACTTCTGCTGGGAAGACCAAGGGCAGAGGTGCCTTTCACCCTCGAGGTTTTCTGAAGCATCAGGAGGCAGGCCCAGAACTGTCGGCACTTTTCTGCCACCACGAGGGAGAGCCTGCTTGAAAACGGAGCCAGCATAGAGGTGAGCAGACCCTAAAGACGGAGGAAAAAGCCTGCGTCCTGGGGCCCTCCGTCCCTCACCAGCAACTGAAAGGGAACTGACTAGTAGTAAGAATTAAATAACCAGTTTTTGATCTTACTTCTTTAGCTTGCTTGCTATAGAATAAGTCACTTGGTTTTGGCACTCACGTAAAAACTAATTTATGACCAAGGCTGTTGAGAGAAATAACTAATAAAAGTCTCAGAGCAATTCGACATGTATAAACACACATGCAAAACCAAAAGGGCACAATGCAGGTACTATTGTCTGCTACTTTCCCCGTCACTATCTAATGAAGGCAAGTAGTGAAATTACCGAGTGGTAGGAGTCAGTGGGGCGAGATCCATAAATAATTGAGAGTTGTTGACTGTAACTAATTATTTCATTATTAAACCTTTAGAGTGGACTACGGTTGGTGCACTCACTGTAAGGGACATGTGTCATCCACCAACACCTTTTACCTCCGTGTACTGAAATCCTGTTGTGTGAGTGTTTGCGTGTGTTCATTTATCCTCCATCAAACTTGAATAGGATAGGAATCATTATGGACTCTCACCCATTATTGGAGTATATGAGACTTTCAGCATTTGCATATGAATAATTAAAAGAGATTTATGATTCTATCTGAGAACATAAAAAGTTTTTGTTGCATAAATTACGTTAATATTTCTGAGCCCATTTGACTTTCTCTGCTGCCTGTCCATCCAGACGTGCGTGAGTTGTTTCTGCATCTCATAGGGAAGGCAATTTAGTGAGGCACACATGTTTTGAGGGCTTTTGAAGTACATCGTTCTTCGAGTGGAGTCTGTTGACACAATGTGAATGGGGACAGCTCCCAAGGCAACAAGTAGAGCCTTGCCAAGATCAGCATAACTTGGTGCCTTATTAGTGACAACCTAGACCAAGGATCTCCAACTGTGTAGCACTGAGTTCAAACTAAACACAAACAACATATATCCTTCCAGAACAACCCCAAGGGAGATTATCATAGAAGATGATGCAACAAATCAAGAAAGCCAGAGTGACATAACAAATATAAGGAGCTGACTATTCTCTCCATTGTAAAAGTCACATGGAGCCACCAGTTCAAACCTAGCTGTATATGCCTCTAAAGCCAACACATTAAACCACCATGTTGTAAATTGCAAACTGCACAAACTCTGGAGACCTAACATTTGAAATAATTCTTCCCACAAGTACTCATCTTTCCCCTTTACCATTCATTCATATCTACTGATGTTCTTTTAAACATGTCTTGACATCTAAATTCTTGAAAACTTTCCAAGTGTTCTAGTACCTTTCCCCATGGGACTTTGCTCTCCCCATCAAGCCTGGAGCCAACGATCTTGGTGAAGTGTCCCTCTTTATAAACTTACTCCCTTATTATTCCTCCTGCACCCAATTCCCAGTCATGAGTAACCTCATCATTTATTTGCTTGAATACCATTTCTGAGCTAACAAATGTGGCTCAAGAATATGATAAAATTGAGCTTAATAGGTCCCCCACATATATTTCTTCTCAGCAAGACCCACACAGGGCCACAGAAGTGGTAAAGTGGTTTTAACCTATTATGAACAACTTGAGGGACAACTAGAGTGACCCATCATCATTCAGACAAGATGATTTTGTCTGGAACAAATGATAAATGTCACTGGACACCAGGACTGTCCTGAGCAAACAGCTTATATGGTTACTATAGTTCTAATACACTCAGCCACAGAGAACAGGGATTGAAAGCAATAGTTCTAGAATCCTATCTCAGATTGAATCCCAACAATGCCGCATTATGCAAGTATGTCACCCCGATCATGTTTCTTAACCACTCTAAGACTCAATTTCCTTAGCCACAAACTATATGGATAATAACAATACCAAGCCTTAGTATTGCAATATGAATTTTAAAAATGTAAGGACCTTTTATCATCATATTATATTTAGCTGGTCTCCTTAACATTTTTCAGGATAGTAATGAGTAAATCTATGTGTTGCTACTTACCCTGGGTATACACAGATGCATGGTCTTGTGCAAAGCAATCCTTTACAATCTGTTACAAACCAATCCTTGCATTGCTCTGAAGGACAACTGTCTTTGCCCTGGTGTCATCTCCCAGAGTACCTAGAAAACAATCCCATCCCCCAATCTACAAAGCCTGTAATAAAAGTACAGGCATCCCTAAGAAACTTCCAAATTTCATGAAAATCCATATAGCCATTGTTGTATGATAGAGTCACAGACACAGAGGCAAGAAACTTTTTATTAATGAAATAACCTGTTTAGAGTAGCTAATGCAATTGCTGGCATACAGTAAATGCTTAATAAGTGGTCATTTATCCAAGCACTACCCTGTTCAACAAACTTACAGAATGCACAAAGCTAAGAACTCTAGCTAGATATACCTCTAGGATCTTACTGGCCCAAAATAAAATGATTAAGTTTATTTTGTATAATATTCAAAAATCCATTGCAGCAGCATAAGGTCTGGAGATCCAGCTTAGCAGTGACTCATGAGAAGAAAACTTAAGCATCCCTATGACCCAACGAGGGAGACAGGGAGCATGGCTGCAAATAAATATAAAGCAGCCAATGGCTACTTTCCTCCACATCTGGAGATCTCAATACGGCAAAAATGCTGGGCCATGAACCATCAAAGTATGCCACAAAATTTTATTCACTGTGCACAATATGTCTTTACTACAACTGAAGGTACCTACATACAACTACAAAGAAATCTATGATATGGAAACAAGCTGGTTTGGTCACCTGACATGGTATAGACTCAGGTACAATTTGCTGAAGACGCAGGAGATAAACCATAATGTCTTGCACAACTCAAGAAAAGATCACATGGAAATACAAAGAGCACTTTGCCTCCTGATTTTGTAAGACAATATGTTCAGGGAAGCAATAATTTCTTTTAAATATGAAGGGGAAAAAAGAGAATAAGTCCTCTACAAATCTTTCTATGTGCAAGACTCACATAGACTCGCATAGGGCTACAGAAGTGGATTTACCGTGTTAAACGTTATCATAAACAACCTGAGTGATGGGTAACTGGAGGGACCATATAATTTATCATCCAGACAGGATGCCTTTGTCTGAGACAAATGATAAATGTCAACAGACAGAAGGACTGTCCTGGGCATACAAGTCATGTAATAATAATAGATATAATTTAATCCCTTTGGATGGGTCACCATAATTTTTAGTCTTTGAAAATGTATGGTTTAAAAATTTCACCATTTGGCATATGCCACAGTAATAACTGTTGCAAGTAGGAATTGTCAATGGATGCTAAAAGTAATGAGCAAGAGGAAAGGCAACCTAGAGAGATAGAAAGTAGACTATTGGTCAATAGAGGCAGTTTCTTCTTGGGTGATAGAAATGTTCTATAATTAGACAATGATGATGGTTATATGACATTGTAAATATAATAAAAAACCATTGAACTGTACGTGTTAAAGAGTGAATTTGATAGTATGTGGATTATATCTCAATAAAAAATAATAAAAATTAATGGGCAAAGAGTGACAAGGAGCGGGATATTTACATAGTCTTATAGTTATCTTGCCACAAGATTATTAATTGCAAAGGAAAGTTGTAACTATAGTGGAGAAAACTGCAATGCATCATCTTAACTAGGTATTCAAAGTTAATATCATCAATAATGGAACAAACTGACACCATGTGCCTCCTGATTTGAAGCACTGGAGACACAAGATCACTTGTGTGGTGTTTTCCCAAAAATGTATAATCTCAATCTCAATGGGAAGAAACATCAGAAAAACATCAAAATGTCCCAAGTGGAGGAGTGTTCTACAAATAGCTGGTCAATATACTTCAAAAGCATCAAGGTCTTTGTAATGGATTGACTTGTGGCCCCCAAAAGATATGTCCACCCAGTACCCCAGAATGTGACCTTACTTGAAACAAGGGTCTTTGCAGATGTCATTGAGGTGAGAATCTCAAGACAAGATTCTTCTGGATAGGGGTGGGCCCCAAATCTGATAATAGGTGTCTTTATAAGAGACAAAAAGGAGAATACAAAGGGACACAGAGAAGAGATACCCATGTAAAGGCAGAGGGAGATGCTGGAGTGAAAGCCCAAAACCAAGGACTGGCGGCAGCCACCAGACGCTAGCAAACAGGCGTGAAGTGGGCTTTCCCTAGGAGCCTCCACAGGGAACCAGCCCTGACGACACAGCTTTATACTTCTGGCTTTCAGAACTGTCAGAGAAAAAATTTCTGTCGTTAAATCTCATAAATTGAATAAGATTTGTAGACTAAATAACAGTATTGTGTTAATGTTAATTGCATGGCTTTTCATAATTTTACAGAGGTCTTATAAAATGTAAACGTTTGGGAAGCTGGGGGAAGGGTATATGGTAATTCTTTGGATTATTTCTGCAAATATTTTCTAAGTTTGACATTATTTTAGAGCAAATATCATTGTCCTTTAGTATCCCTGGGGAATTGGTTCCAGGACCTCCCATAGATATCAAAATCCTGATGCTCAAGTCCCTTATATAAAGTGACATAGTATTTGCTTATAAAGTATGCACTTCCTTCTGCATACTTTAAATCATCTCTAGGTTACTTATAATACCTAATATAATGCAAATATTATGTAAGTAGTTGTTCAACTGTGTTGTTTAGGGAATGACAAGAAAAAAATCTGTACATGTTCAGTACAGATGCAATTTTTTAAAATATTTTCGATCCATGGTTAGATAAACTCACAGATGCAGAACCCACATATATGGAGGGCCAACTGTAATTTAAAAGTTAAAAAAATTAAATTGTACAGCCAACTTCAAATGTAAGAAGCAGTAATGTGATTGGGTCCCAAGCAAGTCATAGACACACTGTATTTTTTTAAGCTTTTGTAAGATTCTGGATAACTATATTTTGTTGTATTGGTTAAAAGTATAAAGATTTAGGGCCATACAAGCCCCCCTACTTGCTTAGATATGTGTTTTTGAACAAGACATTACTTAATCTCTGTGTGCCTCAGTTTCCTCATGTGCAAATTGAGAATAATGACAGTATCTACCTCAAAGGATTGTTTTTGAGGATAGCTGAGATAATCTATATAAAGTACTTAGCACAGTGGATGACAGATAAGAAATGTTTATAAGTGTTAGCTACTCTTATTATATTGATTAGTGAATGTAACTAGCCCTATACTGGGCACAGGGAATTAAGACGGAAAATGCAGCTTTCTGTTTTGACAAACACTCATGTACTGAGGCAATCATAAAACCAAGTAGAAGAGATGAGTAGTGGTAAACAAAGGACGATATGAGGGGAAAAACTAGGTAGCCTCTGGTTTTTTTCCGAAAGACTGAAGGGGGCAACTTGGGCCTTACTCATGAAAAAAAAGAATGTTTGAGAAGTAGAGAAGCTCGGTGAAAAGTTGTCGAACACAGTTGTTGATTGGCTAATGATTGGAGACAACCCTGCAAACACAATGTCTGCAATCGCTAGGAGTTTTCGGGCAAAAGCTAATGTGCTCTCAGGTTTACACTATGGGAGTTTCTGTGGAAAGTGGGAGGTTGGAAACTATGACTGCTGAGGGTCTCTAATGTGCATTCTTCTATGCTTTCCTTCTGCAAAGCCTCTTCCCGTATCTTTTCACATCTTTCTCCACATGGATTGGAAGGACATTTTCCTCTCTGAGTTTGAAAACTGATTAAATGTTTGTTGGGACCATCCACTGAAACCAAACAACATGGCCAAGATTAAAGCCCTATGTCCCTTTTATCTTTCTGCCAACTTCATCTAGAGACCATCATTGTCTCTTTGAAGTGACTTTGGGCTCTGTGAGTGCTGAGTACATTACCCTATTCCCTGCCAGCTCTGCAGAGGGTCGGCGCTGTGCCTACTGCCAACTGTGCAGTTTGCCAGCAAAATCTCCAAGCTGGGAAAATGCACACACATCAAAAGATCTGCTACACTCTTTAGAAGCCACACACGGAACAGATGCACAATTGTAATTCAAGTCAAGGCCACTCAGCTCTATTCAAAGTCTTTGTGAGTGGTGACTGGCACACTCCTTAGGTACATTTTGGGGCCTCTCCAAAAGACAGAACCACCAAGAGGTACCCAAGGCTCTTTTGTGGCCTTCCCTTCACAGCAACCAGGAAGAGGGAACGTATTTCTCTTACCCCAAACCCAGAGGGGTTGCCTCTCATTCTAAGATTCCCTTAGGGTTTCTTCTGCAAGAAGCAGCACGAGAATCCTCTCTGCTAGCATCTCTCCAAGGAGGGTGCACACAATTAACAATTCTGAAAAAACAGGCCCCTCAAAGATCCTCAAAAGGATCAGAGATGGAATTGCTTCTTAGCAGAAGCTGGAATGAGGTGCCAGGAGCATTTGTTCCCACAAATGGTGCCTTCTCCTGCAAGCATGCCACCTGACTGAGAGGACTGGCTGAAAAGAAAATTAACTCCCAACTCCCCAGCTTCCCACTGCACTCCCACTAAGAAAAGTGTTCATAAATTAGACAGAAAACCATTGTAAATGCCACTCGGCTACTTTAAGGCTCTGTTTACTTGTTTGTTTATTTTTTATCAAGTAACTCGCTGGCCTATAATTGATGGGGATCTTTTGTTTGCCATTTTGGAGTATGATTTCTCAATCAATACTCATCTTTCCCATATTTAAAAGGCAGGAACAGCTTGAAGTGACAGTTGACTATTATGGGTTATTCATTTACAAAAAGAAATTGCTTCACTAATATCTGGGTGATCTGCCAGCACAACACGGGAACACGTGAGTTACAGCAGACATTTATTTTTCTCAAGTTTTATTTTTGGGGAGGATAGGTTGGTATTTGTCCATGTAAAGCTGATCACCTTCCTTAATATCTAAGTAGAGAAAATGATAAAGTATAAAGATATCTGCAAGCAATTAGGGGGAGAAGAAAACACACATGTAATAAATCAACAGTAATTCATTGGGTGCTTACTACATGCTAGGCATTATGCTAAGTGCTTTCCAAACACCATCTCATTTAAACCTACAACAACCCTATAAAAAGGCATACTATTATTCCCAAATGACATACAAGGCAGCTGGAATTCAGAGATATTGTTAAATAACATCCCCAACGTCACATTGAGAATGTGCTGAAAAATGCTTACTAGATTCATACAGTAAAATGAGGAAGATAAAGAAAAGGTTATTAAATTGTCTTCATCCTCTGCAACTTCCTTCCTCAGTGTTTCATAGTTCTTTCACCTCCTTGGTTAAATATATTCCTAGGTATTTTATTCTCTTTGTTGCTATTGTGAAAGGTACTGAGTCTTTGAGTTGGTTCTGAGCTTGACTGTTTTTGGTGTATAGGAATGCTACTGATTTGTGTACATTGATTTTGTAGCCTGAGACTTTGCTGAATTTATTTATCAATTCTAAGAGTCTCTTGGCTGTGTCTTTAGGGTTTTCTAGATATAAGATCATATCATCAGCAAAGAGTGATAGTTTGACCTCTTCTTTCCCCATTTGGATACCCTTTATTTTCTTCTCTTGCCTGATTTCTCTTGCTAGGATTTCCAGCACTATCTCGAACAGAAGTGGTGACAGTGGGCGACCTTGTCTGGTTCCAGTTCTAAGTAGGAATGCTTTCAATTTTTCCCCATTCAGTAAGATGTTGGATGTGGGAATGTTGTATATGGCTTTTATAATATTGAGGTATGTTCCATCTATGCATATTTTAAAAACATCATGTTCATAGATCAGCAAAAATCAACATTGTCAAAATGTCTGTACTACCCAAAGTGATTTACAGATTCAATGAAATCCCCATTAAAGTAGCAACGTCAGTCTTTTGCAGATCTAAAAAAAATAATTCTATACTTCATTCAGAACCAGAAAAGATCCTGAATAATCAAAGCAATCTTAAGCAAAAAGAACAAATTGGGAGGCATCACTCTACCAAATTTAAAGCTATACTACAAAGCTATAGTAAACAAAGCAGCATGGTACTGGCACAAGAACAGAGACATAGACAAATGGAACAGAACTGAGAACACAGATATAAAACCATCCTCATATTACCATCTGATTTTTAACAAAGCAGACAAAAACATACAGTGGAGAAAATCCCTATTCAATAAATGGTGCTTGGAAAATTGGGTAGATACATGTAGAAAACTGAAACAGGATCTATACCTCTCACCACTCAAAAATTAATTCATGATGAATAATAGACTTAACCTAAGGCATGAAACTATAAGAATTCTAAAAGAAGAGGTTGGAAAAACTCTTATAGATATCAGCCCTAGGCAAAGAATTTATGAAGAAGACCCCAAAGGCAATCACAGCAATAACAAAAATAAATAAATGGGACCCGATTAAATATAAAAGCTCCTTCACAGTCAAGGAGACAACCAACAGAGCCGATAGATAACCTACAGAACGAGAGAAAATATTTGCATGCTATACATCCAATAAAGGGCTAATAACCAGAATCTATAAAGAACTCAAGTGAATCAGCAAGATAACATCAAACAAACCCATTAAAAAGTGGACAAAAACATGAACAGAAGCTTTTCAAAAGAAAATAGACAAATGGCCAATAAGCATATGAAAAATTACTCACCATCTCTAATCATCAGGAAAATGCAAATCAAAACCACAATGAGATAATCAACTAACACCAGTGAGAATGGCTTTTATCAAAAAGTCCAAGAACAACAAATTCTGGTGTGGATGCAGAGAGACAGGAACACTTATACACTGTTGGTGAGACTGCAAACTAGTACAACCTCTACGGAAAGTAGTATGGAGATACCTCAAAGAACTGAAAGTAGACTTATGATTAGATCCAGTAATCCCACTACTGGGTACTTGCCCAAAGAAGAAAAAGACATTTTATTAATAAGACACCTGCATTTGAATGTTTATAGCAGCACAATTCACAATTGCAAAGATGGGGAAACAACCCAAGTGCCCATCGATACATGTGTGGATTAGTAAAATGTGGTGTGTGTATACCATGGAGTATTACTCAGCCATAAAAAACGGTGAACTAATACCTTTTGTAACAACCTGGATTGAACTGGAGACCATTCTTTTAAGCGAAGTATTGCAAGAATAGAAAAACAAAAACCACATGAACTCACTACTAAATTGGAACTAATCATACTCTGGTTTCTCTTCAGATCATATAAATCTTTCACCTTTACTAAATTGTAACTACTCAATCAACACTTATGTGCACAGATGGAAATAACATTCATTGGAAATCAAGCAGGTGGGATGGGGAAGAGGGAATAGGTAAATTCATACCTAACAGGTACAATGCACACTATCTGGGTGATAGGTACAGTTATAACTTTGACTCAAAGTCAAAGCTCTCCTAAAAATAAGTGCTATACAAATGCCTAGAAAATATGTATTTTTATTTATTTGTATATATATCTCAACACACATATACATACTGTACATATATCTACACATGCATACACGTGCATACACATATGCATACATACATACACATACAAACAGTGATCTGGTAATAGTAGCTATTTCCAAGAAGCAACAATGTGATTTGGGGAAGAGAGGTGGACAGGGCGGTGAAGAGATATTTCAACATTTCTCTTGTTTATGCCACCAGTCTGTGGTATTTTCCTGTGACAGCCCAAGTAAACTACAACGCCTATAAAACATAACTACTAGTATATAGACAGTATTAATAAATGGAAAGATATTTGCCGCTCTTGGCTAAGATAACTCAATCTTACAAAGAAGTCAAATCTCCCTAAATTAATGTATGAAAGCAATATAATCATTATTAAAATTCCAAAAAGCATATTTAGTTGATGAGTAGAAATGTTTTTGGAATGAAACAAACTAATTAAGGTCTCAGGGGAAAATAATGACACAAAATAACCCAAAAAATCCTGAGAAGATCAAATAAGTGGGTGGTGGGATTAGCCTTGTAAGATAAAATGTTATAAAGTCAGAGTAATTTAATAAGATAATGAATGTAAATTGCTTAGCATAATGCCTGACACAGGAATGGAAAGAAAGATTAATGGAACTAAAATTGAATAAAAAAACAGACACAAATACAGATGGAGATTTAATTTACGATGGAGTTTGCATTTTATATCAGTGAGGAGAGAGAGATTATTCAATGAATGGATTTGGGACACCTGGGAACTTTTCTAAAAATAAAATCAAATAAAACTGAATCTCTACATTATTTCGTCCACCAAAAACAATCTCAAATGAGTCAATGATATAAAACCTTAAAAACATTAGAAGAAAACATGGGAGTTTTAAAAACTACTTTCTAAGAAAGATCTTTATAAGCAAGATCTTTCCAATCTTGAAATATGGACTATCTTTCCAAGAAATAGATTATAAATATTACTATATAGTCAAAATTTTCTTGTTTGCTTTTACTGTAGAAAGACAAATACCTGACAAGATAAGAGTATATAAAGTTCATACTTTAAATGTTACATAACAGTACTAGTTTTCCTACTGAGAAAAACACTTAATTTTTTAAAAAATCATCCCAATTTATAAAAGTGAGAAAAATCTTTAGCATGTTGCTTTTAGGGAAGATAATATGACTTTTGAACATATATAAAGATATTCAACCATACTCATAATTTTAAACATATATAGTGCACATATATATTGGTTGGTGAAGATGGGAAGAAACAGATCTTTTCAAACTGTATTATGTGTGAATGAAGATTGGTTCAAACTCTCTGAAAAGAAACTTGGTAACGTCTATAGAAATGTCAAATGCACAGAATGATAGTTCCAGCAATTCCACAGCTAAGTGTCTATTGTGTAGACACATCCTTTGTCCAAAAACTTATGTACAAGAATGTTCATTGCAACATTGATTATAAACAACCCAAATACCCCCTAGTGAGAAAACAGGTAAGCAAACAAACAAAAACAATCTATATAAGGTTTATTTGTTTAGTCCTTACAGACAGGACTTAAATAATGAAATCAATAAACTTTATGAGATGCAGAGGTTGGAAAACTTTTGTTATGTAAGGCCAGATAGTAAATATTTTAGGTTTTGTTTGAAACATATAGTCTTTGTCACAGCTATTCAACTCTGCTGTTATATAAATAAATGGGTGTGTCTGTGTTCCAATAAATTATATTTATAAAAATGGGTGGCAGGCCAGATTTGGCCTTTGGGCTATAGTTCTCCTATTCCTGATTTAATGGACACTTTTATGGATAAAATAAATATATCCATATTTATTTATGGATTGGATATATAGATTATTTGTACTTTTTAAATAAATTTTACAGAGATAATTTAATTACACATATTATGTAATCTCTATTACATAATGTGTTATATATACATATACATATGATTAAATAGTCTACGGGATTATACTCTACAGAGGCAAAAAAGAATGAGGTAGCCTACATAAAGAAAACTTCCCAGGACATATTAAACAGAAAATTCAAGTAACAGACTCATGAGAATAGTATACTCCTGTGTGTATTTAACAGTGTATAGGTTTTACGCAATGTTTGTAAATGATACAGAAGTTGTCATTACTTCTAGAGAGAGGATTGAGGGACTGGTTTTCTGGAGAAATAGAGAAAAATTCACTTACCTTTTATATTCTTTTGTATTTTTTTACTATATCTATAGTATGCTTTAGCTATAAAAATGTATTTTTAAAAAGGAGAATTAATAAAATTTATGGACTGAGGAAACATGGGTTAGTAGACATAATATGGTTTGAAAGTTGAGCTGATGGTCAGTTAGTCTTCTGGCTGGAAAGGCCATGCCAGTTATTGAAATGTTAAATATCTCTGGAATACTTGATAAATAACCATTCCTCTGAACACCTTCAAGTGTCCCGTCAGCTTGGGCATCCTAGCACCGCCTCGGGGACCACCCCCTCCCCAGGATCCCTCTAACCCGGCAACTACAGGTTCTCAGCAATGCTCATAAATTCACTGAGCTTCTCTTCAGTCATCAGGGAAATGGAATCAGTACAACTTGGCTTACCTGGCCCTGGATTTGTTGGTGTATGAAAGGAGATAACATATCTAAAAGCACTCTGCAAAACAGAAAGCTCCTGGCCAACATAAGATAATTAACATCATTTTTTTTTGCACTTAGAGCCTGTCAACAAAGACAATGTGGCATATTTGTTCTACACACAATCATTTTCTACCATCCAGGCTCAAAACATCACCTTGCATTCATACCTCTATTACAGCAAGAATAATAGCATTGTCTAGTGTGTTGAATGTGTGTCAATTTCCTTTGCTATCCAGAATTCTTTGAGGACAAAAAATGTGGCTTATTTATTTGCATGTATTCAGGACCCACTATCACGGCTGATGTAGACTCAGTATGTATTTGATGAATTAATAAATAGGAAGGGAGTAAATGAACAAACTGGGACAGATCTACAAAAAGAAATTTGATTATGTGTAGAGAAGAAGATTCACAACTCCACTTCTCAACTGTCTCCTGAGTAACTCAGTGACTTAGTTTATAAAGCAGTCCAGGATAAGAACATGATCTATGCTATTGCTTGAATCTACTGACAGGATTCTAATGCCACATATATATTTTTGGGACAAATATTTATTGAGTGGCTACAGGAATTGTGCTAGGTACTTAGATACAATATGAGCAAGAATCACTCCTATCTTGGAACTTGTAGTCTAATGGGCAACTCAGACAGTAATGCAACTATGACATAAATGTGGACCTTTTTTAATGGAGATTTTAAGTGGTTTGAAGGTTTTGTGATAACATATGACAAGACTCTGGCTGAGGGACCATGTCCAAGGGAACCATCAGGGAAGTCTTCTCTGGGGGACTGATGCATGAGCTGAGAGCCAAAGAAAGCCAAAGTTAACTAAATTAGAGGAGTAGGTTTGGTCTATACATCCATAGGAAGCACATACAATGGCCCTGTGGAAAAAATAAACATGTAGCCTTTAAGGACAATGTGGGACAGTATAGCTGTAGCATATAGAGAGAGGATAAGAGTGATGGTAGATTGATTTACAAAGACTACCAGCTGCCCACCAAATCCATGTCCTCCTACCTCTGAAGGCGCACAGCCAGACTACATTTCCCAGCCTAATTTGCAGGTAGGCATGGACATGTGACCAAATTCTAGCCAATGGGACGTGAAGGAAGTCCATGTTCTCTTTCCCATTCAGCCTATGGGACAAAGGTGAGGAGGAGGCCCCAGGGGAAGAAGAAGCCAGAGAATGGAAAGAGCCCAGGTCTCCCAGGAAAACTGCTAGCCAACCTGCAATATCTGTTTGGGCTGTTGTGTGAGTGAGTAATAAACTTCCAATGCGGTTGAATCATTATATATTTTTGAATCTATTTGTCCCTCCAGCCTGGCCTACATAAACTATGCGAGAAAGATGTGGATCAGATCATGCAGGGTCTCATGGGCCATATTCAAGATGTTGGGGTTTCTTTTAGGAAATAGGGAGCCATTAAAGGGTTTTGGCAAGATAGCAAGACATAATCAAATACATAATTTTGAAAAGATGGATCTGGTTGCTCTGTGGAGAGTTATAAATGCTCTGGTTTTCCATTTTACTTTGCTAGTCTATCCTTGTACTATATTAGATAAGGAAGTGGTAAAATAGTCAGATACTGTGGAAATATGTTATGATAAGGAGAGAATGGCGGGAGGTTGAAAATAATGGAAGAAAACTCAGGAATATGAGCAGGCAGGCAATGTTAACAGTATGAAAAAAAAAAGGTTGGAGAAGGAAAAACCATTAAAGCATTTTCTAAAACAAAAAGTTGAAGCAACTACAGTCACAATGGGCAAAGAAGAAGACATGAAGCCCAGTTATCGGGATCGTGGGATTTGGAGTCAGGATACAGCTCTGCCACTCACTAGCTTTGTGATCTTGGAATGTTACTTAGATTCTCTGGCCTTCAAGTTTCTCCGTCTGTGAAATGGGGGTAATCGAGTCTGTTGCAGAATTTCCCCGAAGACACAATGAGACAATGCAATCAATGGTGCAGTACAGTTCGTGGCGTGGAGTTAGCGCTCATCAGTGTCAACTGTGATGAGTATCCAGAGCCAGGTCAGGAGTGAGTGCATCAAATGCCCTTGTCCATGGACAATAGCTGAAAAATCATATGGGTTTCAAAGGTTGAAATTGAAGCAGATGATAAAATATTTTGGAAAACCATCAAGAACATGCTATCTGTGAAAACCAGGACCATGAAGAGAAGTAGAAGAAAAGAAGTTCATCTCACTGAGAAATAAAAAGCCTTTAATTTAGAATCTGTCGGCCTCAGCAATACTGACATTTCGGCCAGATGATCTTCTGTTGGGGGTGCATAGACTGCCTGTGAGTTATAGGACGTTGAGCGGCATCCTGCTCTCTATCCACTAGATGCCAACAGCATCCCTCTCCTCAGTTGTGACAACCAAAATTGTTTCCAGACACTGAGAAATGTCTTCTTCTTTTTTCATTCTCTCGGTGAGTATTTTTCACTGGGGATATGAAACGAATTAGATGGACACAATTCTACCATCATGAAACTTGGATTCAAGAGTTTATGTTTTCTTTTTCTCACTAGTCTGCTCTTGATCTTATGGGTATAGTGTCACTAACACATTTAAAGATAAGTGAAAGAGACAGATTACTTGAACGGAGAACTGTAATATTTCAATGTTTCTTCTATCTCTTCATTGAAGAAAAAGTTTTTTAAAAACATTTTAAAAACTATTGCTGAATAAGTACTGAGACATACGCATGTGACATCATTTGCATTCTAGTTTCATGTACCTTTAACAGATCAGTTATTTATTTTTTTTCCTTTTTTTCTTCTTCCTCTTTGTAAACCTTTAGCAGCATATCAGTTCTGTTGCCCCATTCTGAGAGGCTGACCGTGCAGTCTGAGAGATCTATGTCCAAGTTCTGGTGTCCAGTTACTTCTATGCGACCTTATGCATCTGTCTTTTAAACTCCTGAATTTGTTTTCTATCCTGTGTAACTAATTACCACAAACTTAACCACTAAAAACAACCATCCATTTTTTATTTCACATTTTGTGAGTCTGGAAGTAGCAAAAGTCTGGGTGGGTTTGCTGGGCTCTCCACTAAGGGTCTCACCAAGCTGCAATCCTAGTGCTGGCCAGACTGCAGTCTTACCTGCGGACTCGCTGGCTATTGGCCAGGAGCTGCTCTCAGCTTCCAAATGGCACTTGCTGGTCCTTGCACATGACTCCCTCCATCTTCGAAATAGGATTATCCACAGTTCATTGAGTATTTCTAGAAGACTCTTGAATATCTCTGACTTCCAGTTCTGGGCTAGCCAGTAAAACCTCTCTGATTTTGAAGGGCTCACCTGTTTTGTGAAACCCATATAATCTCCATATCTTGAGGTCAATTGACTCAGGACTTCACAGATCTGCAAAACCCCTTCACATCAGTACCTAGATTAGTGTTTGGTCGAATGACATGGATATGGGAATCTTGGGGGAGCCGTCTTTAGAATTCTACCTTCCTCAACCCTTGTGGAAATCTGAGAGTGGGGCAGGAGAGGAGGCCCTGCCTTTCCTAGTTCTCTTTGATGTCCTCCTCCTTTACCTGAGGCTGGGCACTGTTTCACTTCAGGAGGGACCTGCCAGCCACAGGAGGGTAGTGAGTGCTGTGCTAGGTAACAGTGATTTTATCCTGCTATCCATTTGTGCTAGAACCCCGCAAACACTAGCGATATGAGTGTTGAACTCATAAATAAATGCATTTATGATAAAGTTTCATCATTTCTGTGAAATGATTTAATATTTACTTTGTTTGCTCTTATTGGAGTTTTAATTTTGTTGCAAGGATAGAAGGCTCCACGCTCTGCATCCGGTTGTGACATCCCAGTCGTCGCGAGGTCCTGGATTATAGGCTTCACGAAAGTGAGGGGGCAGAAATATTTTAATTTTGTTTTTAATTATACAATAACAAAAGCTATTACGAACCAGGAAAGAATACCTTAAAATTAATTATCAGTCAGAATAAGTTCCTCAGAAAGGCCTTTCAAGGCTTAATCAAGATAAAATGAAAAGAACATAAAATTAAAATTAAAAAAAAAAGTCTACTGAAAGATGAAATAATTCAGAGAAGAACATGAAAAAAATACCTGATGAGAGAATAAGGGCTCTAAATTAGATACCCCTCTTGAATCATTGTCAAAGACATATCCCACTTGAATTATGATCAAAAACCCGTATCAATCTCCCTCAATCAGAAAATGAGAAAGAATGACTGAATTTCTATTTCACCCTCCAGATATGACTCAATTTCCAATTTTGTGACAACTTTTATCAAATACCAGATGAACAAATCAATGCCAACTTATGAACAGAACACCAGCCTAAACCGGTTATTTGACCACAGTCTTAGGGAGAGTCAGACATTTGAAGCTTCTCTACCTTCTAGGAAACACCACCAATCTCCAGGACAGAATATAGAGGTGGCTGTTTCATAAAGGACAGCCCTCGGGGTTTTTATAAATTAGTATGTGCCCCCAAGATTATTCACTTCTCTTGAATCAAAGAGTAATCTCTTAAAATGAGGCTTCCCTCTAAGTTCACCAAATTACCCATGCAGCATCATGTGATATTAAAAAAACATCTGTATTATTTGCTTGTTAGGTCACCTTCCCAGCGTACGTCTTCTCTTCTTCTCTTAATGGCATTCTACTTCCAGTGGAGAAACCTTCCTCCCTTCTCCCAATCCATTTGGCTCAGGAGAAGGAACAACGAGCCAGCCCACTCCCAGCTGCAGTGAAACAAATATATGATCCAGGCCAGGAAGATCAGAGCGTTGGATCTCCTGGTCTCGATGATTGTTTCAAAGATGGACATGTGAAATAAGGTGATCCAATAAGACAGATATCATGAACCTTTGCTAAAACTATTGGTTGGATAGGCGCGATGGCTCATGCCTATAATCCTAGTCTCTGGGAGCCCAGGGTGGGAGGATCACTTGAGCTCGGGAGTTTGAGACCAACCTGAGCAAGAGTGAGACCCCATCTCTACTAAAAATAGAAAAATTAGCCAGGCATCGTGGCACACACCTATAGTCCCAGCTACTCGGGAGGCTGAGGCAGGAGGATCGCCTTAAGCCTAGGAGTTTGAGGTTGCAGTGAGCTAGGCTGACGCCACTGCACTCTATCCAAGGCAACAGAGTGAGACTCTGTCTCAAAAAACAAAAAACTATTGGTAAATGAAGGCTCTAACACTAGGTTGTCTGGCTGGTAGGAGGTAACCCCAGATCGTCTTGCCACTGAGAAGAAGGAGACTTCCTGGGAATGAAGCCAGTTCAGAGAAAAGCAGAACCAAGGGATGGAGAGAGAAAAAGTCTTGGCACCATTGTCTGACCACCTGGATCCCGCTTTACCTGAGCCCTTTATACATGTATTCATCATTTACATGATCAACTAGATTTGCTTTTTACATTAAGCCAGTTTGAGCTTGTTTATTGCCAGGAAACCAGAAGAGTTATGACTAATCACTTTGTCTAGAAAGACTGTCACTATTACTTAAAACATTTTTTTTTCTTTTGCCTCATCTTCCTCCATACAAACCATGCAACTCTCCTCCCCTGTGGCTTTGTTCACTTGCTCCCATCAATCTGAAATGCCTTCCGAGTTCCTCCTTCCTTTTCTGTTTCACAGCCCATGTTAAGTTCCAACCCCAAGAAGTCATTTTGTTCTTTGTTTTATTTTTTTCTCTTTCCTCCTTTAAGACTGGTTAATGATCTAACCTTGTTCTAAATGTCTACCACACTACTCGCTGTTGCACCAGCTTAGAACTACTCGCTGTTCACGTGCCATTGCATCTGTCTGCAAGTTCTGTCCCCAGCTACCTTCCCGGATCCTGGAATAAAATGCTTCTCTATCAACCTCCACTGTTTAACACGATGTTCAGCTCAAGCCTCCAGCACCTCTCACTCGAGCTGTGGATAAAACCTCCTGAATGAACTATGCACACCCACACTGCCCTCTTTTCATCAGTTCTCCCCCTCAATTGACAGACACCCCTGTATTATTGGGTACATTTTGAATGCTCTAAGGATTATATCCAAACTCCTGAAAATGGCCTTCAAAGCTCTACAGGATCCGGTCTGCCCAGCTCTCTCCTGGCCTTTCCCACCCCTCTCCTGCCTTCTCTCTCTGCTCCAGTCACACTCGAGATCTCTAATCCCTCCCACCTGTATGACCCCCTCACAGGACAATGCATGCTGTCCCCTCTTCCCTTAACGCTTGCCCCACCTTCTTTTTCCTAACTAACTCTTGCTTAATCTTTAGACTTCAGCACAGTCTTTATTCCCTTGGGGAAAATTTCAGTGAGCTCACTGATTAATTTACTCGCTCTCCCAACTCCATGGCCATCCTTTCACTGCATTTGTCAAATGTGGCATTGTATACATTAATATAAACGTTCACATATATGATTATTTTGTTAATGTGTCACCCCTACTTGACTATCAGCCTCTTGAAGTTCAGAGCCTGCTTTTTCTCACCCTTATATCACCAGCACTTGGCACATGCGACATCCTTAACATGTAGTAGGCGCTTAATAGACATTGGTTGAATAAATGAAAGAATAACACAATTGGGGCACAGTAAATATTGCTGGATGCTTGCAAGGATGGACAGAAGGAAAGATGATGGATAGAAGGAAGGATGGATGCAGGGAGGATGGACAGATGAAATCACAGATGAAGGCATTTTTATCCTCCAACTGCCTTTTGCCTATGGTTGAAAAACAATAAAAACAAGCAAAACTCTTAAGAAATGATCACAGACTTGTCTAGAAATATGAGCTCTTAGATGAGACGCACTAGTCACAGAGACCTAAACTGAGAGCAGGACAACCTGCAAAACAACAGAAGGCTGGAGAACCACAGGGAAGCTTAGAATAGCGGATTATTTTGTCCGGTGAGTGACAGGCACCAAACATGTCATTTCGTTGCCTGGTGCCCCAATTCTGTAATTGAGCCCCATGTTTGCTCTCCATCAAAATAGCAGCTAGACAAAGAATATTTATATCATCACAGAGGCTTTTCTTGAAGTAGATTTCTAAGGCACAGGAGTAATATTTTATTAATATGCATTTTCTTTGTGTGAAAACTAGCAGAGTTTCACAGACTTGAGGCATTAAAAAGCAACCACTTTATCATGCCTTGTCTTTATCCAGGTAAGTCGAACTATAGCAAAATGAAAAAAAAATCTATAAAGGTAAAACATATTTTATTCTGACAATAAAACCCATCATGTCACTAATGATGGGTTCCTGTGCACGTGTGAAAACATGCACAGATGATGAAGATCTGGATATGTTCATGCAAGTGTTCAGTCGCCTAGACAAAATGCAATGTAAGGAGGATGAAAAGGAAGATAATTCAGCAGTCAAGGATCTGCTCCCTGGCAGACACTCTCTGAGAGCTTATATTTATTGCTACAGCTTGGAATCTGCACCACAGCCCTGGAAGTCAAGTATTACTTTCTCCACTTGAGAGATAAGGAGACAGATCCTTAGATCCAGACACCTGTTTAAGGGCACTCAATAAGCAAGTGACAGAGAAAGGATTTGAACCCGCATCTGTCTGACCAAGTAAACTTCCAAGCACTTTGCCCTACCACACTGAAGAGAGTCCTGAGAGACTCTCATTTGCCTCATCTAGGAGGCATCTAGAGTTTTGTAAAGTTTCTGTAGAACTATTCCCCAAAGTAAGGAAAATTACAAACTGCTCTTTCCCTGATGATGTTGACCCCAAATCCAGGTTAAATCAACATATTCAGCCATCCTCCTCTGAACTGTGGAAAATCCCTTCCTCACACTGGATAAAATTAAGTTCTATAAGCATATTCTATTCTACTATTTGCTAGAACTATGCTAACTGCTAGAGAGACAGGCAGGTAGGACACATCTCCTGCCTTTGAGGACCTCATAATTCTTAAGTTCCCATCCTAATGCAACAGAAAGATTAACTTCAAGTTTATTGGGATATTTTGTTTTCTTTTGTGTAGGATTAATATGGAAGGATTTCATGAAGCTGATAGTTAATAGGACAGGCAGTGTCAAGAAGTCTTAGGGGCCATTCAGGAGATGGTAGTCCCAGCACAAAATGTTCTAAGAGCCACACAACTTTCCCCAACAAAGTGAAGGCATTTTCACCCTTTCTGCATAAAGTTATCCTGCATTTCAAAGCTCGCAGACCCCAAAACCATATCCTAAGCCATTGCAAAAACCCACAACACTCACCAGCCTAAACTTACAATTACCGTGATTCCCACCTGTAGGGTACATCAGATTCAAGCAGGCACAAGTCTTGAAAGTAAAGATTCCTGTGCCCATCCCCTAAAGATATTGTTCATTAGGTCTGGAGGAAAATCCTCACGCCTGTATTTTTAACAAATGTCACCAATGGACTACATTTGGAAATAAACCATATACTGATGGAAGCTGACCATTATATACCACCTTAACATTTTGGTTCATTAAAAAAACTCTTTCATTCTGGTTTTCCTAGTTTCATCTTTTACTTGCACATTCATTGACTCATTTAATAGATGTATGTTTTAGGGGCTGTGTGCCTCCACGAAAACTCTGCTCTCAAACAAGTTGGGTTACACCACTTCAAATCACAAGACTTGGGATGAGATACTTATCTTCTAGAAGAGTCTTCATTTCCTGGAAAGTGAGGGTGATGATGCCAGCTTCAAGGTGTGGTTTTTGAATATTCAATGAAATAAAGTTTATAAAATACTTAGCACTCAGGAAATGTTCAGTCAATTATAGTAGATCATGGAGAGCTTGCCTGGTCTCAGATACTGTGTCTGGCATGGGGAAAACAGGAATAAATATGATATGGCCATTGTTTTAAAGGCATCTCATAAATCCATGGTGTGGATTCTTTGGTTATAATCCACATAAACCCACTCCGGCTCACTTAAGCAAGAGAAGAATTCTATAGGAAGGATAAGAGCAGAGCTGTATCAAAGGAAGAGCTAAACAACCAGGCCTCAAGCAGTGTGTGGACACCAAGGACTCTCCAGGAATCTAGGACCAGGGACCCAGGGCCAGTCATTTTGGGGGATGCCATTGTTGGGAGCTATGGCGGTAATGAATCAAACTCAACTGTTCCCCCAGTCCTTTCTTCCAGCTACTTAAAATTCAAATTCCAGGAACAGTCTTATTGGCTGAGCTTGGATAACACGCATGTTACATCTCAACTGACAGCCCCACTAGGTCTGTATATGATGCCAGAGGGGGTTCCACAAAAGACAGTGGAGGCATTGTTCCCAGGAGGAGATCTAGACACCAGGCAGACAAAAACCACGGACATACAAGGAAAGTGCACTCTAGTTATTTTGGAGTACATTTTTTCCTTAGCCCAGTGAAATATTTTTCCTTTCAGACATCTGCATGCAAAAAGAAAGTGTAATACTCACCTAACCAAAGAATGGGAAATCAACATATTAAAAGATGTTCAACACCATATATCACCAGTAAATTACAGATCAAAACAACAGTGAGATCCCACTACATATCTATTAGAACAGCTAAAATCCAAAACACAGACAACAGCAAATGCTGGTAAGAATGTGCAGCAAAAGGGCAAGAATGCAAAATGGTACAGCCACTTGGGAAGACAGTTTGGCAGTTTCTTACAAAACTAAATATACTCTCACCATATGATCCAGCAATTGTGCTCCTTGGTATTTACCCAAATGAGTTAAAAACATGTCTACACAAAAACCTATACACAAACTCTTACTGCAGCTTTATCCGTAATTGCCAAAAACTTGGAAGCAACCAAGATGCTCTTCACTAGGTGAACAGATAAACAAACTGTGGTATATTCATGAAACAATATTATTTAGTGATAAAAATAAATGAGCTATCGAGTCACAAAAAGACATGGAGGAAACTTAAATGCATATTTCTAAGTGAAAGAAGCCAGTCTGAAAAGGCTACGTAGTGCATGATTTCAACATTAATACATTCTCGAAAAGGCAAAATTGCACACTAGCAAAAAGGTTTGTGATTTCCAAGAGTTTGGGGGATGGGAGAGTAGGATTACTAGGTGTAGCACGGGGAATTTTTAGGGCAGTGACATTTTGTATGACATTTCAGTGGTGGATACATATCATTTGTGCATTTGTCAAAACCCATAGAACTGTACAACACAGACTGAACCCTCATGGAGGCCATGAAATAATAACGTATCAATATTGTTTCATCAGTTGTAACAAATGTACCACACCAATGCAAAATGCTAATAATGAAGGAAATCCTTGAGTTGAGTGGAAGGAGGGTATATGGGAACCCTCTGTACTTTTTTCTGCAAACCTGAAACTTCTTGAAAAAATAAGTCTGTTAATTAAAAATAAATAATATAATACTTGAAAATAGTCTTGTCCAACAGACTATATGCTACGTACAAGAAAATGTGCCTCCCTGTTTAGCTCCACAGCCTAGAAAACTGTGTGGCTCATAATAGGTAGTCAATGACTAAATGAATGGCATGTGAATCAATGAACAAGTCACTGAATCAATTCATTCATTTGAAGTCATTGATAGGATCATTCTCAAAGCTATAAATTCTCAACGTATTAAGAAATACGCAAGAATGACTTATAAAATTACATATTAGAGAAACAGAAACTCACCAAAACACTGACAAAAGCAAATGCTGGTAAGAATGTGCAGCAAAAAGAACTCTCATTCTTTGGCGTTAGCTCAAAACAAAGCATACTGAGCAAATGTAAGGATGAGTTTTAAATATTTTAGAAAAAAATATCAACAAATAAATACATATCACCTAATTCTATTAAATTATAATTATACAGGTTGTATAGGGAATTCAAAACATGTATAGACTATTTCCTGAAATTCCTTCCTTCTGTGGCACACTTTATAGCAATATATAAAATATAGGATGATTAAATAAGGACATCATACAAATTGCACAGAGTGAAGAGTTGCTTACTAACATAATATTAACTTGCTGCAGAGACAAACATCTTTTTACTTCTTCTTGAGCACTTATTATGCAGTGTCAAAGGGACCACAAAGCTAACATAGACCAAACCCTACCCACAAGAAGCGCACACTGTAGTGGAGAAAGACTGGCAATAAACAAGGCAATAAATAAATGAGCAAGCTGCGATAAGCTCTATCAAGGAAATAAACTGGGCCGTGAGATATACATGATGGAGGTCCTTGATTTGTAGAGCAGGTGGCGTTGAGGGTTTGTCTGAGGAAGCGTGCTCTGGCTTGAATGTGTCCCCTCCAAAATTCACAAGTTGGAAACTTGATCCCAATGCAGCAGTGTTGGGAGATGGGGCCTATGGGAGGTATTTAGCTCACGAGGGCTCCACCCCATGAGTGGAATAAAGCCACTGTGAAGGGGGCTTGCAAGGACCGACTCCTCTCTTCTGCTCTTTGGCCAAGTGTGGACCCCGGGTTCATGCTCTCTTGCCTGGCTGCCTTCCACCGTGTGAGGACACAGTGAGAAGACCCACACCTTGATCTTGGACTTCCCAGCCTCCAGAACTTTGGGAAATAAATTTCTGTTCTTTATAAATTATCAGCCTGTGGTTATCTGTTATAACCGCACAAAATGGACTAAGACAAAGTGCTAAGAGGGATGGGAGAGAAAGGTACAGCCAGGAAAAGCATTTCATGCAGAGGGAACAAAGATTGCAAAGGCCATGGGGCTGGAAAGAATGGAGTGCATTTAAAGGGCAGAAAGACAGCCGGGACTGCAGGAGAGTGAGTGAACGGAGGGAGAGTCGAGTTGGGAGGGTGGTGAAAAATGAGAACATGAGAGAAGTTTGAGAAGTACTGGGAGAGGGAGGCATAGCCACAACTACTCAGGAGCTGGGGCCACGTATTCCATTCTGAGCACCATGGAAGGCTGCTGAAGGAGAATAACATGACCTGAATTAAGACAGAAAAAGATTTCTGTATGCAGAGCGGACTAGAGAGACCAAGATGGGAACAGAGAGGAAGAGACAAATTAGAAGCCTGTGGTTATTGATAAGGGGGGCTCAGATTAGGAGAGAAGACAGCCTTCAAGAGAGAGTCTGAAAAATTCTGAAAGCAGAGCCTGTGGGTCTTGCTGATGTTTGGTTGACAGAAATGAAGAAGAGTGTGTTAATTCCCCACTTGGACAGAGAGGACTCTTTTTAAATAGATGCAGTTCACCTTGGAGTCTCTGCCCCACAGGATCTTAGAAAATTACTGATAAGCAATCTTTACTTGGTATATAACATTCTCCACTCCTGAAAATTACTGTTCCCCTAATAGAGGATGTGAGAAAGAGAATCACATTTATTGAACACCTACTAGATGCCAGGCACTCTACTGGGCATGTTACATGTACTTATTTGGAGGTGAGATCAAATAAAGGATCCCAACTGGGTAATGTTCAGCAAGAAAATAACATTTTTACAGACAGTCAATCCATTCCAGTGTTGTCTGTCTGTGTAATGGGCTACCATGGAGCCACTGAAAATAATGCGAAACCTGTGTGTACATTGACGCAGATGGAAGCTACAATGCATGGCTGAATGGAAAAGGCCATAATATGAAACAATTTCATTTTTATTGTATGTTTAACACATACACATTTATATATATGCACATGCATGTCTTTGCTTTATGTATAGAAAAGGGTTGGAAAGTGGGTATGATAAAGGCATTAACGGTGGCTATCTTTAAAGAGGCTTATTATTTTTGTGTTTTCTCTTGACAATTTCTGACTTTAATAAATATACATTGTGTTATCATAAGGAGAAAAGCAAAAATGAAAAACACCATGGGAGGAAAAGTCAGTCAATTGAATCAAGCTGTTAGTCAATTCATTGTGAAGGAAAGTTAAAACAGCCACATCGATGGGCATCATTTAAAGATAATAACCTGTTTACCAATTTGACCAAATATTTTAAAGGTACTGCATTGACATTTCATTCCAATTTTGATTGGTTGTTTTTACCATATTTTAATAAGCACATATTTATTTGTCTTGTATGCCAAACACCGTGTTAGAGCCATGTTTTAAAACAGAAAACCAAGCAGGCATGACTCACCTGAATTCACGGACTTGTGTGTGTGGCAGTGTTTATGTTTATGTATTTACGTGGCCCCCACGCAATGCAAATGGTAAGTTAAATCACTGAAAACACATGGATGAAAAAATAAGAAAGAATTTTTTTCTTCCTATATATTTGATATGCCTATATGCTTGTTAAAGTATCAGCAGAGGGTTTTTAGATGAGCTTTTTTTTTTAAAGTTTCATTTAATTTTTAACTGACACACAATAATTGTGCATATTTATGGGGTACAGTGTGATATTTTGCCACATGTATACAATGTGTAATGATCAAATTAGAATAATTAGCATATCCATCACCTCAAACATTTATCATTTCCTTGTGGTGAGAGCATTCAAAAATCCTCTCTTCCAGCTATTTTGAAATATACATTAATATTATTGTTAACTACAATCATTCTATTTTGCAGTGGAACACTAGAACTTATCCCTCTTCTCTAACTGTAATTTTGTACCCTTTGACCAATCTCTCCCTATCTTGCCCCAGCCACCCACTTTCTAACCTCTGGTAACCACTATTCTACTCTCTACTTCCATGAGAACAGCTTTTTAATTTTTTTAAATTTTCAATTATTATGGGTACATAATAGTTGTATATATTTATAGAGTACATGTGATGTTTTGATACAGGCATACAATGTGAATTAATCAAGTCAGGGTAATTGGGATATCTATTATCTCAGGCATTTATCATTTCTTTGTGTTAGGAACATTACAATTCCACTCTTTTAGTTATTTTAAAGTCTACCCTATCTTACTGTTGATTACAGTCACTTTGTTGTGCTATCAAATACTGTTCATTCTATCTAACTATCTAACTACATTTTTGCACCCATTAGCCATTCCTACTTTATCCCCTCCTCCCCACTACCCTTCCCAGCCTCTGGTAACCGTCATTCTGCTCTGTCTAGATTCCACATGAATAAGATCACACAGATTTTTCTGTGCCTGACTTATTTTACTTAATATAAAACTCCAAGCTCATCCATATTGCTACAAATGACAGTATTTCACCCTTTTTCATGGCTGACTAGTATTCCATGATGTAAATAAAACACTTTTTCTTTATCCATTCATCTGTTGATGGGTTCTTAGGCTTCAATATCTTGGCTACTGTGAAGTGTTGCAATAAACATGGGAATGCAAATATCTATTCTACACACTGATTTCATTCCCATTGGATATATATCCAGTTGTGGGATTGCTGGGTCATATTTTAGATCTATTTTTAATTTTTTGAGTAACCCCCAAAGTATTTTCCAAGATGACTATACTATTTTCATCCCACATGTAAGGGATGGAAAAGTTCCCTTTTCTCCACATCCTCACCCGCATTTGTTATTTACTGTCTTTTTGATATAGTAGCCATTCTAACTAGGGTGAGATGATATCTCATTGTAGTTTTGATTTGCATTTCCCTTATAATTAGTGATGTTAATCATTTTTTCATATACCTGTTGGCCATTTTTATGTCTTTTTTTTTTTTTTTGAGAAATGCCTATTAAGACTTTTGGCCCATTTCTAAATTAGATTATTTGGGTTTTTTGCTACTGAGTCATGTTCCTTATTTAGGGAGACATTGCAGATTTGGTTCCAGATCACCACAATAAAGCAAGCATTGCAAAGTGAGTCGCACAAATTTTTTGGTTTCCCAGTGTATAGACTGCAGTATAATGGAAAAGTATATTTCTAGAATGTGAATACTTTCTGGACGGTTTTCAATTTAGTTTTCCCAGATCCATCCAGGGAATCACTATCTATGACAGATATAGCCTTATGAAATATATTTCTTAAATAAGACTTGAAAGTCAAAAGTACTCCTCGATCCATGGGCTGCAGAATGGATGTTGTCTTAGCAGGCATAAAGACAACATTAATCTCCTTATACATCTCCATCAGAGCTCTTGGGTGACTAGGTGTTTTGTCAATGAGCAGTAATATTTTGAAAAGAATCTTTTTCTTGAGCAGTAGGTCTCAACAGTTGGCTCAAAATATTCAGTAAGCCATGCTGTAAACAGATGTGCTGTCATCCAGGCTTTGTTGTTCCACTCATAGAGCACAGGCAGAGTAAATTTAGCATAATTCTTAAGGACCTTATAATTTTCAGAATGGTAAATAAGCATTGGCTTCAACTTAAAGTCACCAACTGCATTAGCCCCTAACAAGAGAGTCAGCCTGTCCTTTGAAGCTTTAAAGCCAGGCATTGATTTTTCTAACTATGAAAGTCCTCTACTACTATAAGGCTGTTTTGTCTACATTGATAATCCGTTGTTTAGTGTAGCCACTTTCATCAATGATTTTAGCTAGATCTTCTGAATAACTTGCTGCAGCTTCTCCGTCAGCACTTGCTGCTTCGCCTTGCACTTCCATGTTATAGAGGTGGCTCCTTTCCTGAAACCCCGTGAACCAACATCTGCTAGCTTTAAACTTTTCTTCTGCAGCTTCCTCAGTTCTCTCAGTCTTCACAGAACTGAAAAGAGTTAGGGCCTCTCTCTGAATTAGGCTTTGGCTTAAGAGAATGTTGTGATGGGTTTGATCTTTTATCCAGACCACTAAAGTTTTCTCCATATCAGCAATAAGGCTGTTTTGATTTCTTGACATTCATGTGCCCACTGGAGTAGCACTTTTAATTTTCTTCCAGAACTTTTCCTTTGTGTCACAACCTGGTTGTTTGGTGCAAGAAGTCTGGATTTTGGCCTATCTCAGTTTTTGACATGCCTTCCTCATTAAGCTTAATAATTTCTACCTTTTGATTTAAAGTTAGAGATGTGCAAGTCTTCATTTGAACACTGAGAGGCCATTTTATAGGGTTATTATAAATAGTTGACCTAATTTCAATATCATTGTGTTTCAGGAAACAGAAAGACCCAAAGACAGGGAAAGAGATGAGAATGGCCAGTCAGTGGAATAGACTGAAACACACACAACATTTACCGATTAAGTTTGCTATCTCACATGGGTGCAGTACGTGGCACCCCAAAACAAAATAGTAACATCAAAGATCACTGATCAAAGGTTACCATAACAGATATAATAATAATGAAAAGTTTGAAATATCATGAGAATTACCAAAATGTGACACAGAGACACGGAGTGAGCATATGCTTTTGTAAAAATGGCGCTGATAGACTCGGTCAATGCAGGGTTGCCACAACCTCCAATTTGTAAAAATTGTAATGTCTGCAAAGCACAATAAAGGAAAATGCAATAAAATGAGTATGCCTGTATAGAGGTTCTTTTATAATGTACATAATTTTTATTTTTTCCTCAAATGTAAATGTATTTCATAAAAAATTCAAATAATACCAAAAAATCCTAACAAACAAAAACTATAACAAAGAAAGTTAAGCTGACTCGAAATCCCACCATCCCAAGACACCCTTGTTGATGTTTTAGTGACATCTGTTAGCTATTTTTCTACAGATAAGTTAATGATCCACAATCTCCATTCATCTAGGACTGAAAAGTTTTCTCGGGACCCAGGACTTTCAGTACAAAAACAGTGACTATCCCAGGAGAACAGGACGTTGGTCACCCTGGATGGGGTGCGGATTTATATTCCCATTTCAATGGTGTCATAGGATGGAACATTTCAGTGCCTGGATTTGCCATAACTCATTTAAACAGTCTGGCACTAGTGGAGACTTAGGTTGTTTCTAACTTTAAGCCATTGTTTCTATTATAAACCATCTGTGATGAACATGCTTGCACACATATCTTTGCACACCTGACAATTACCTGTGTGGGATAAATTTCTAGTAATGAAGTTGCTGAGTCACGGAGTAAATACGTTTTACATTTTGCTATGTGCTACCAAATTGTTCTATTTAAACATTTTATTAATTCCCACCTTCGAGCAGTCAAACATGAGACTGACGGTTTCCTCATATCGTAGTTCAGCTCTGCATTTTGTCAATCTTTCTAAATCTTTTCTAACGCAATGGGCAATTCACTTCAAATTTTTAATGCATACATTCATTTTCTGGACAAAGTATTATTACTTTTCAGTCAAAAAAATCAAATGCTTTATTATGAAAATATCATTTCATAATCTATTTTTAAACAACTTTTTTGTAATATAACTTATGTACTATTAAAATCACCTATTTTAAGATAAATTTTAGTGGGTAAATTCTAGTATATTTACAGAGTTGTCAGTTATCACCACCATCTACTTACCCCATAAAGAAACCTCCTGCCCGTTTACAGTCACTGCCTACTCATACCCTCAGCCCTGTGTAACCGCGAATCTTCCCATCTCCGACTGCCTGATCCCAGGACTACAACTACTGATCACAGTGTAGGGTGCCCAGCCAGGCTGCTTTACCCAGGACTGAAGGATTTCCAGGGTCACAGGTTGTCCAGTGCTAAAACCAGGACAGTCCTGGGAAAACCAGCACAAGTTGGTCATTCTACCACTGTGCTTTTTGTAAACCAAAATGTTCACGTCTCCTTTCTGCCTCTCATGTTTCATTTGACCTTGGCATAATGGAGTAACCTGATTTGGTAAGTCAGGTAAGGACACCTTACAAGGGGAGACCCTCAGGAATGAGGCCTGTAAGACATTCTGAGTTAAAGAGACTACAACAATGAAGCCCTGCACAATGGCTGTCCTAGTTAAATCCCTGGCACACAATGGTGACACTAGTCATCTGATGTTCCTGCCACACGATCTGTCTCCATCCCACCAAAATCTCGAGATCAGAGAGTCAGTGCCTCAACTATACCAATAAATAAGAAAAGGGAAGATGGATATTGCAGTATTGTAAGAGCAGTTACTGAGTGCATCAGACGTACCACAGACTGTCCTACATCCTCTCCTTTAATCCTTAACACCCCCCAAGAAGTGGAAACCATTATTCCCATTTTACAAATGAGGGATCTCAGACCCAGACAGATGAAGTCACCCGCCCAGGGCACACACCTGGGGTCAGAGGCAGGATACAACCCAAGTGTCAGCCCAATACCAAAGCCTGGGTTCATACTGCACCCGCATGGCCTCCTAGAGGCAGGGAGAAACTAAACACGTAATTCAGAATGTAGAAAGAAATACACTTTCTAAATTTACATCCCTTTCCCAGCAGACACAGAAACATAAAACCACTATGAGATTTTTTTCCCCAAAATGTCTTCTCCCCAACGAAAGAGGATTAAGGTGAAATGGGGGCCAAAGCGTTTGGGGGGCTGAGGGATTTGCAAGTAACAGCAAAACCAGTATAATTCAGAGTGAAATTGATTTAAAATTTTGCTAAGATTTTTTATGCTTGCATATTTCACACTTATAGCATACCTTTAGTCTTATTTACAGTTTTGATTAAATCTATACTTCGGTATTTTACATAGTGTATAGAAATACAGTTTTATGTAAATATTTCTTAGGGAGATCTGTAAAAGTGTCTCTTATAATTGATATGACATTTCAAAATACAGAGTCAGTGTCTCCTAATCAGATACATTTCCTGGGCTTCATGGAAGAAGGCACCTCACATTTATATTTACTAGTTTTTAATTATCTTATTATCTATAGTTGTGAGTATCTCTGATTTACCCAGACAGGATATCTGGGGAGTAATATATTTGAAGTTACTGGTTAATTTCCATTTATCTTTGCCTAAAACTTTTTTTCCTTCTTAGAATAATTGGAGGGGAGAAATATAAAATCTCAGCCTTGCTCTTATACCACCAACAGATACTGATCCTTCTACACATCAATCTGCAACAAAATGCTGTTTGGTCATAAAGTTAAAAAATACAGCCAATGTTAGGACTTACATTTTAAACCCACACCACTGGAAATATATACATAAAAGTCTAATATGCCAGGCTTAATGTTTCTAGATTTCCCTGGTAACTATTGCCATTAAAAAGGTGGGGTGGGCAGAGCCACTTGAACTTGGCTTATGCTACTTTATCTGCATCTGAAGATGGGGAGGTCAGTTTCCTGACCATAAGCAATTTGCATTTCATAGCACTGTATGTTGTCTTTCAAACCATCTATAATGTGGGCAGATTTTCACCACTGCCCCAGTTTGATGGGTGCATTTGCAGCTGATTCAGACTGGCTCTGGTTTATCTCACTCAATAAGAGATTCCAGAAAGGAGGGAATTTTCTTACACATGGGAGCAGGGCTTCTTCCTCTGGGATTCCAGACTCAACCTGTGTTGAGGGAGGGGATGAGGTTGACAAGAGCCAGGTGTGATGTAAAGAAAGAAGGCTTGCCCAGGTAGTGTAAGTGTTTAGTGTAGATGTGCTAAACAGCTTCTAGGTACAGACGAGCTTCTCCACGGCACAAGGTTGGATCATACGTGGTTGACCGTCGCAGGGAGCCCACCCCAGATGGCGATGACAACAGACAATGGAACTCTGTAATATGGTATAAAGGTATACTTTATTCATTCTTTCATTTTAAAAAATATTTATTAGGCAAATGCTCCATGTGCCAGAAAAGAAGGATCTAATGATGGGTAATATTAACACTCTCTTCCCCTCATGACAACACAAGTCAAATGAGGAAAAACAAGTAAATAATTACAGATGTGAATTGCAGATCAGCCGAATTCTTTAAAATGTTTTAAGTAATTATTTAAATTACTCTACCCCCCACACTTCATGTAATTAGCCTAGCTATGTATTTGTGTGTTTTCCACAAATGTTTATTGAGCACCCGCTGAGATCAGGGCCCAGAAGAGACTTAATCCCTATCTTTACGGAAGCCACAAAATAGTGTTGGGACCAGACGTTATCTTTGGGAACGGCAGTGAGTATTAGAAAAGAGAGGGTGCTACAGATATGTGTAGCAGGGGGACTTGATCTAGGCTTGGGGGCAGAGGTGGAGGGTGCAAGGCAGGCTTCCCAGAGAAAAAGATATTGGGCTGAGAACTGTAGGAAGGCAGAAGGGGAAGGAGGGAGGATTCCAAGAAAAGCACATTTGAAAGTCATGAAGCGGAGGGCACATTAGAGCAAGGAGAAGAAAGGTGTCATGGCTGAAGTGCAGAATCCAAAAGGAGATACAGTTTACATTGAAGCCAAAGAGGTAGAGAAGAATCAGATTTTGCATATCTGGTAAGAAATCGGGTCTTTTACCTTGAAGTGCGAGGAAGATTTCTAAGGGATTTAGGCTGAGTGTGGTAGAAAGAATAATGCCCCTCCCTGCAAAGGCATCCACAGAACCTAGAATGTCCACAGAATCCCTAGAGCCTGTGAATATGCTACCTTACATGGCAAAGAGGACTTTGAAGATGTGGTAAAATTAAGGATCTTAAGATGGGAAGATTATCCTAAATTATCTGGGTGGGCCAATATAATCACAAGGTCCTTATATGGGAAACAGGCAGGCAGGAGAGTCAAAGGCATCCTCTCTGAAGCAGTTGTGTGGGCTTCTTTGGGTCCAAGTATAGAGAGAAAGACGTGATGATGAAAGAAGAGGTCAGGGATGGGGGGAGGCAGAGGGAGAGAGAGAGAGGAGGAGGAGGGAGAGATTTGAAGTTGCTACGCTGCTGGCTTTGAAGATGGAGGAAGAGGCCGTGTGACAAGGAGCTCAGGCTGCTTCTAGAAACTAGAAAAGGCAAGGAAATGGACTCTCCCCTACAACCTCCAGACGGAATGCAGCCCTGCCGACACCTTGACTTTAGGATTTCTGACATCAAGAATTGTAAAATAATAAACGTGTGTTATTGTGGCATTTTGTTACAGCAACCATAGGAAACAAATACAGTGGACAATGACAAAAGATCAGACTTGTGTTTTTAGAAGATTGTTCTAATAACGATATACAGTCAAAGCAGAGATCTGCTGGGACACAACCAGTACAGTTTAGTTGAGAAATGATGATCGTTTGGACCAGGAAGCTGATAATGCAGGGCAGAGTTTCTCAACCACAGCACTACTAAAGTTTTGAACCAGAATATTTTGTTGCTGTGAGGGTTGTCCTGTGCATGGTTGAGTGTTCAGCAGCTTTCCTGGCTTCCACCCCCCAGATGCCGGTAACACCTGCCCTGAGATGTGACAACGAGCTATGCCTCCAGACGTTGCCAAATATCCCCTGTGGGGAAAAATCACCCCCAGCTGAAGACTTCTGAGTTAGAAAAAACTAGACAGAACATATAGGAAGTTAAGAAGTGGAATGAACAGAACTAGTTGTTCAACTCGTATGTTTTCAAAAATAAACAAATATTGTCTTTGTAAACATTCTCTATAGAAAGTTCTAGAACCAGTACCCAAGAGGTAATCGAGATTTTTCTTCTTCTAATCTACCCTCTTCCTTATTTACGCCTTCCCCTGGCAATCAGCAAATACTGCCGCTGCTGTTTCTTCAGCTGCAGGGCAGCTCATGTCAAAGGGTGGCCGCCTCCCAAGCAGCCGTGCAGGTCTCCCAGGACCCGCAACGAAGAGTCCCAGAGTATGGCTTTCGGGGAAAAGAGGAATCCCACATGCTCAGATCATGTTCTTCCCTTTGGTTCTTCTTTTATTTATTTTTTTTAAATAATGGCTTTATTGAGGTGCAATTCACATATCATAAAATACACTCTTTTAAACTGTACTATTCGGTGGCTTTTAGTATATCCACAAGGTTGTTCATCCATCACCACTATCTAATACCAGAACATTTTCATCACCCAAAAAAGCAAACCTTGTACCTATCAGCAGTGACTCCTCGTATTCCACTCTCTCTCGCCCCGGCCATCATTAATCTACTTTCTGTCTCTATAGATTTTATATAAGTGGAATCATTTCAATGGATATTTTGTATAAATGGAATCGTTCAGTATATGGTCTTCTGTGTCTGGCTTCTTTCACTTAGCACAATGCTCCTGAGGTTCATCTGCGTTGTAGCATGTAACTGTGTCAGTAGTGGATTCCTCTTCACGGCCGAGCAACAGCTCAGAGCACGGACGCACCACGTTTGTTCGTCTGCTCATCTGTTGGAAGATATTTGGGTTTTCCCCAGTCCCCTTTGCTTCTTACTGGGAGTTTGTCCCCTGAACGTGACTGAGTGGATGGATCCCCTTCACGGTGTAAACAAATTGAAACTTTCCATCCTAACCTCTGGCTGAAATAAAGGAATAATTGATTCTCTCATTCAACACTTATGAAGCACATCGAGTATGTCATTTTGGGGGCTCTTTTTAGGCCCTAGGGATACAGTAATGCACCAAACAAAGCCCCTGCTCTCAGTGATATTTTGTTCTTGTGCAAGAGAACAGGATATGAACAAACCAGACAAGATGAAAATTCATTTGTTCAACCCTCTGTTGAATATTTACCACATGCAGGCACCTCACCAGGGCCGGGTGTATACAGACACAAATGGAGGAGGAACAGAGCTTATCTTTCTTATGCTCATGTTTCCCCTGGGAAGGCACAAACACACAATTATGATAGAATGTGCTGAGGGCTACAATAAATGCCTGAGCTAGAATCTTCGGGAAAAAACAGTAGAAGGATTTTTTATTTAAAAAAAAAAAAAAAAGGCAGAAAAGGCTTTGAAGAGGAAAAGCACTTTGAGCTGAACCCTGAAAAGCACGCATAGCAAGGGGAGCGGGCGGTGGAGGAAGGCAAGGATGGAGCCCGCAGGCTACAGCTCACAGCTCACCTCACTGCCGCCACTCTCAGTCTGGACTTGGGTGAGTTCGGGTGATGCCACAGCACTCTAGCCTGGGCAACAAAGTAAGACTGTGTCTTTTAATTTAAAAAAAAAAAAAAAAAGGCAGAAAAGGCTTTGAAGAGGAAAAGCACTTTGAGCTGAACCCTGAAAAGCACGCATAGCAAGGGGAGCGGGCGGTGGAGGAAGGCAAGGATGGAGCCCGCAGGCTACAGCTCACAGCTCACCTCACTGCCGCCACTCTCAGTCTGGACTTGGGCTTCCTTCCACCTGGCTCCTAGCTTTGCTTTTGTTCCATTCCACCTTTAGTATACGGGCCTCTCCTACCCACCACCAGGTCTTCCAGCTCCTACGGCTTGTCTCCTGCTTGATCTATTTGGGCCTACGATGTGGTCATTGATCGTCTGGTGCACGTCCTTCTCTTGGTCGCTATCCCTTCTGGCCACGCGGAAGCAAACAGCCTCAGGTGCCCTTGCTTGGTCTCAGCCTCACGTGGGTCCTCTGTGGACAAGAAGGCAACAGGCCCACAGGTCCCGCAGAGGAGGAGACCCAAGGTGCCCTAACACAGCCCTCACATCCAAAGAGGCATATTCCTCTACTCCTCCAGTATTGATTAGGAGAGGCTCAGTCTGGACTCAGACGGCCTCACCTGGCTCCCCCTAGGGGAATCCCAGCTCCAGCCCTGCATTGGGCAAGTTAGTTAAGCCTCAGTGCTCTCACCTGTAAAATGGAAATAAAATTAATTCTTGGGTGCCTGCTCTAAAATGAGACCACATTTGGTGAGCACCCCTCACAAGGCCCAGCATAGACTACGCACTTGAGAAATGTTAGTGTTTACTTTCTCTTCATTTGTCATAGCCTTTCAACCCAGCACCAAGAAGCTGCAGAGATTACCTGGGCCTAAACATAATTGAAAGGCGTTTTCCTTTTCTTTTAGAACTCCAAAGGCGATCGTTATTTATAGGATAATGTTCAGACATTATGGCAGTGTTTAATTTTAATTGATCTATGGACATGAATAAATAAGGTTTAACAATAAAAGTGGTTTGAACTTAACTTGATGTTCTTTACCTGAGCAAACTCTTGAGTCCTGGGGATTCAGAAAAATAGTGCATACTAACACAGGCGAAAGCAACAGCACTGACCCCATTTCTCCTACAGCATTTGCAGTGTGCAGAACACGTCCCCCCTACTGCCTGGTGTCCTGAGGAGAGCAGAGAGTCCATTGAAGCCAAATGCCAGGTGTCCTCTAATAGTCTCTTGCCCCAGTTTGGCTCACAATTCCTTTCTGGAACATAGGTACTAAAAAGCCATTCACATGCCAAATAGGAGCACTTATTCCCCTCTCTTTGTGACACCTTGTGCTTTCTGTTCCCTGCCGGGGCCTCTACAGTGGCCACAGCACCTTCCATCAACCCTGTGGGCTGAGGCATTACAGCTGTTAGGTGTGTGATCTCTGGAGTCACACTGCCTGGGTCTCACTCCTGGTTCGGCTTCCTCCAGCCACGTAACCTTGTGCAAGGTATCAACCTCTGTGTGCCTCAGTTTCATTGTCTGTAAAATGGAGCAACATTAGTATATGCCTTATTATTGTATTCCTTCACAGGTGACAGCAGGTTTGAATTAGAAAAGATACGTAAGGACAGGGCTCGAGCGTTAGTGCTTACTCTTCCTTCACCATATTCCACCGGGGGGCAGGAACAGGCATTCTGAGAACACAGTAGACTCTCAGTGGAATATTCACTGACTCTTTTGCCCATGATGCTGAGGTGTCTGCAGCAGTATTTTCATGTATTTTCTAGGAATGTCTCAAGAGGAACAATGAAAAAAGAAGTAAACTCTTAGGGAGAAAAAAAGCAAAACAAGCCTGAGTTCATCTATACTTCATTCTTTAAGATGGTCAGGTTCAAAGCTGCTATGCAATATGGGGAGGGGGCATTAAGTACCATTCAAATGATTTGTCTTATTTTATTTTGAGTCAACCTGAAGTGAAAAATATTTCTACACAGAGCACAGTAATTTATGCAATAACCATTACATAATGAGCAGGTTCAATAACAGATAATTATATGGAAAGTACTTAAATGCTAACTATGTACTTTTAAAATGTTGCAAAAGTAGGTTCATAATTAAATTATAATTACAAGTAAAAATCTAGACAATGATTATTCCCTGAGAAATTTGCACATTTTTATTTCCAGGGTTGTGTGCGGCTTCTCTCACACTCTGATTCCTTTCTTTTGTTGGTAGCTCCACTCTGATCTGACTCGTTTCGCATGATGGATTTTAAATTTAAAATTAACTAAAATTATCTTTCACATTACTAATTACCATTTACAATGATTTCAATAGAATACCCAGCTTGCCATTAAAAAGTAGTTTGTGAGCATATAAGTTTGAAATTGTGGAAGATTTATAGTGGGGAAAAGGGGAACATTGGCTGATCATCTAATAGAAATTAAGCTATTGGCAGAAATTAACATTTTAAAACAAGTTATGAATTACTTTTGGGGAGGCATACCCATAACTATGAATGTGGCAAAGCTACAAAACTTTCCAAAACTCAATCACTCATAACTCATCCAGTCGCAAGTGAAAGAAGCACATCTGAATGGTCTAAAAGAAAGAAATTTATTGGTTCATAAATCAAAAAACAAGTTGAGGAGTAACTAACTTCAGGTCTGGCTGGATCCAGAGTCTTAAATAATGTCATCAGAGTTTAACTTCTTACTCTTTCCAACTCCAATCCTGCTTTTTTCTATGGTCACTTTTTTCTCAGATATGCACTCCTCACCTGCCAGACAGGTAGAATAACAGCTGCCAGACACACCAGACTCATGTCCTCAAAGCGGAGGAAGCTCAGTGGAAGATGAGTACTTTTTTCCCCAAGAGCTTCAGCAAAAGTCTCAGGTTTAAGTCTCATTGGTTCAAAGAGAGTATGTTGCCTTCCCTGAACCAATCCTGTGCTCTGATAGGCCAGGAGTTGGTAACTAGTGTAGTCCCATCCTCTGATTGGCCAGGAGTTACAAGCCCTCATCTGGAGCTAGGGTAGAGTCATCCACTAATTTACAGGAGTTCAGATTCCAAAAAAAAACTTGAGCTGGTGCTTCCAGAAGAAATAGGAAGAGATGCCTGGATGCCAGAGTTTTCTGGATTAACTATCAACTAACCAGATTTTGTCCCCATTCCTTGCTCCTTTTTCCTTGCATCTTAATAAAAGAGCTTCCATCTCTGCTTAGCTATTCCTTATACTAAAATGAGTCCTCTTGTCCTTTGGTTAAATCTGTGCATTTCAACAAACATATGCTTTAAAAACGGGACTAGAAAACTTTTTATTTAACGTAGATCTGATCATGTTACCATCTCTCTGTCACCACCTCTAACCCTAACTTCTTGCTATGATAATATTCAAAATTTCACAAAGTAGAGGAATAATATAATGAACCTCCATAAATCTATCATCCAGCTTCAAAATTTACAACCATTTGTAAAATCTATTTTATCTGTGACCTCCATCCTCTGCACATTTTTGGCCAGAGAATTTTATAGCAAATCCCCAATGTCATGTTATTTCTGTCACAATATTTCAATATGAATCTCTAATAAGGACTTTATAAAAGCACAACCACTAGGTCATTTTTACACCTATCAGTATTAATAATGTCTTAATAACATTATGTGTGCATACCTGTATCTCTTCTTGACTGACTCAAAGATGCTTTTCCACAATGGTTTGTTTGAATAGCAAAAGTCTACACATTGCATTTAGTTGCTATGATGTTTAAGCCTCTTTTATTCTATACCAATTTCTCACTACTTTCCAATTTGGAGGAAGGGGTGCTTCATTGCTTTAGTAGAAAACAAGACCATGTCATTTGTCCAACACAGTGTCCCACATTCTGGATTTGGTTGGTTGCTCCCATGTCGTGAGGTTTATCCTGTTCTTCCCTCCCTCTTATTTCCTAAAGCCTAGTAGTTTGATCTAGGGGCTTGATTAGATTTGAGATCCGTTATTTTGTTTGTTTGTTTGTTTGTTTGTTTGTTCACTCCTGGCTCCCACTGCTCTCTTGTGGTTAACACAAACTCCTCCTCCCTGTGGTCTGACTTTTTCCCACTAACTTTGGATCTCATTTTCTCTCTCCCCAGATATCTCTGGCATCTTTAATCACTTCCCTCTCATTAGCTCCTGACCAGCTCAGATACTTTTTCCCTGCTAAAAAGGGTCTACTTTTCTCTTCTGGCTCAGCGACCTCCACACCTGCATAGGAAAACCATCTCCATCCTTCTCTTGACCAGGCCGAATCTTCCCACTAAATGCTCACATAGCATCAACCCATTCTCCTCTGAAACCTTATCATGTTACAATTTTCCATCTACTTTTGTGATTTTTCTTAAACAGTATCTGTTCTCCCCAGGAGACTATAAGCTACATGAAAAAAAAAAAACAGTGTTTGACACATAAATGTTTGTTGAAAGTATAAACTCGTTGAAAAAAATACACAAAAAATAATGTACACATCTTTCCCAGTTCAGTCTAATCTCCTTCCACAGGCCTCACCAATGTGTTCTCTTATTGATAGTGAAACAGCTCTCAGTTATTTTTGCTAGATTGATGCTATGTACCCTGTTAGCTTATTTTTTACCCTATTTGTAAGCCTTACAATTATACTGCAAAGTAGTATATGCCCTATTTTATAGATAAGGCAAGAAAAGCTCAGAAAGGTTAAATAACTCACCTAGGCACAGAAAGGTCTCAAGCCAGACCTTTGCTGAGCCATGACTATCCTCCTTCCTTTCAACAATCGTGTAAAACAGTGTCTTGATCTTTTTGTCAAGTTTAGTCTCGTTCTGTGTTCTCGGTTCTTGGTGCGTTCCTGGCCAAAGAATGACCAGACACACCTAAGTAAGGCAAGAGTGAGGTGAAATTTTTTGAGGGGGAGCAAGATAGGATTACAGAGCAAGAGCAAGACATAGGTTTACAAAGTAAGATGTATATACCACAGATGATGACTGGACCACTTGCCACAGTAGAAAAAGAGAGCTTGGTTATGGTCTGTGTCTTGTTTTATGGTATCTGGATAGGGACCTCCCTGTGGTTCAAACATCACCATGGAATCACTTTGGACAATTGGGAGCTGCATGACCTGAGTCTTACTGTGTATGTTGGTTCTAGGTCACTTTCCAGACTTTATGGTACCTATGCTGCTGGGTCCTCTGCATTCTTTTGCAGCTGGCACGCCAAGTTCTGATTGGCAGTTTTGTAGAGTGTTCCCTCCTACCCCAGGTATGACAGTTGCTCAAGATAGGATTAAGGTGAGGCAGGACCAAGATGGAGGCCTGGGGCCCACCCTTGTCTTTCTTCCCAGGTGGGGCAATTGCACCAAAGCAACAGCATCAACTTTCATCCCTAGGAGACCTGCAATCCCTCGCTATCTACCTAACAATTTTAGACATAGGTTGACCAGCCATCCCGCTTTGCCTGTGACTGTTCCCAGGAGGTGGCACTGTCAGTGCTACAACCAGGAAAGACCTAGGAAAGCTGAGACAAGCTGGTCACCCTTTTTGTTGACAGGTGAGGCTCAAGGTCACTTGGTTACTTAACGATGGTTCTATGGTCCTATCCCACATGTCGCTATTCCTAAAGCCCACAGCCTCTACCACATCACAGCATGATAGCTAACTGTTAGTTGTAATTATAAAAATGGGAACTTCAAAACTTAAACTCCCGACCACCACTCTAATTCACTTTTTTGTTCCAAAGAGAAGAACTACAACTGGAAAAATTTCCCAATTTTTCACTCTTGAATGAAAAAGATTTCAACTACGTTTTCATCAGGAGGATTCTATTCTTGTGCGTGATTCTGAGCCCCTCTTCTTAATGGCCAGCAGCATCACATTCTGCCTTATTCTCAGAAGATACCAAATATTGAAAATATAAACTTGTCACAACAAATTATCAAACTCAAATGTAATTAAGCAAAAGCATGGTACCCAGTCGTCTTCGACGGCTTCCTCTGCATCTTGATGTGATATAAAATGACTTTGGAGCAAATTTATTTGTGACAATTAACTAATCTGTTCATTTGTTTTCAGTTTTGTCTCAACCATAATGCACCCACTACAGATAGCAACAGCAGTATTAATGAGAGGATAATTCCTGCAATTTGGGGAAGATTGTACAAACAAGTTGGAATGCAGGCTAAATCTCTGCTAATGTTCAAACACACTTCATCAGTCTTATCAAAACAGCAAATCAAGCCACCACTTAAAAAATAGTTCAGACCAAACAGCCTTACTCATTGGAATATTCATTCACTTTGAAGAACACTCGGTGAAATGGCTTTTAATCACTTTGAGGACACTCTAACCTCAGGGGGTTCTGGGCAAGTGATGGCTTTATTATGCTTCTGTGAGATCACTGAGCTTCCCAATTGAATTTGAAATCCATTTACTGCGGGAGGCCTGTCTAAAGATCAAATGCCAGGTAATGTCCTCCACCAAGAACAATTAGCACTCTTGGTTTTTCCTTACCTCTTTTATCAAGGAGAACCATTGGTTTGCATTAAGGAATATGTTCAGTCTTTATTAAAATCATTTGGGCACCGCAGGGAAGAAAATTCTATGTGCTTAGACTTTCATAAAAATGAATGACCTGCACAGGAGTGAGTGACCCAACGAGGAGCCAGACTCAACCAACGTTTACATGAGCAGATATATTCAATAGGCTCAATTTAAAGAATAATTACAGTGATTAAAACAAAATTAATTTGTACTTATTAAACATTTAAGTTAATAAAATAGAAAAACAAGGCTATATGCCAGACACTGAACTAAGCAGTTTATCTGCATGATTTTACTCAATCCTCAAATCAAAAGAAGAGACAACTACTATCATTATCCTCATTTAATTAACTAGACCCAGGTCAGCAAACCACAGCCCACCATCCAAATCCAACCTACTTGTTTGTTTATTTTTTAGAATAAAGTTTTATTCTAACACAGCCATGACATGCACTTATGTAGACAATAGTCCATGACTGCCTTCCCAGTATAATGCCAGAGTCGAGTAGTTGAGGTAGAGACTGTCTGGCCCACAAGGACCAAAATATTTATTACCTGGCACTTTACAGAAAAGTTTGCCAACCCCTAGACTAGACATATGAGACTCAGAAGAGAAGGCATTAATTTATAATTACAAATTAGTTTCAGTTCTATAAAGGGAATAAAAAGAGACACTATGAGAATTTATTAAGACATCAGTAATATTGTTTGCATAATACAGAGATTTATGTTTTTAAGGCCAGCAAGAGCAGCCCCCAGAAGGGAGACTTTTGACTTTCAAAAGAAGTTTCTTCTATTTTTCTCTCCCCGTTGCATCAGGAAAGCTTCATCCACACCAGTTTATCTGAACACCCTGGCGCCTTTCCTAACTTCTTGCCATGCTTTCTCATCAACTCTGGGGCCATGATTTGGTGATTTGCTCTCGGATTCTTATTCCCTCACTTGGCTTCTCCCATTGGCATCTTTTCTGCTATTGACTCAGTATCTCATCTCAGCAGGACCCTGACTGCAGTTCCAGTCTATGCCCCAGGGTCTGGCCACCAGCCTAAAAACACTCTCGTTCCTAATCTTGGCCTGCTCTTGGCTCCTCGCTCTCTATCTTGGTGCTGACAGCTTGGATGGTTGCCACCACACCATAGGGGTCAACACCTAACATCAATTACATGGGTACATTTTTTTTTATTATTTCAGCAAATTATGGGTGTACATATGTTTAGGTTACGTGTGTTGCCCTTGGTTCCCCCCCCCCCACCAACGTCCGTGTTTCAAATATGTCCATCCTTCGGGTAGTACGCATTGCACTCCTTGTGTATACAAATACCCGTCCCCTCCTCCCTCCTACATTTTTTTAAGTGTATTTTTTAAAAAAAGAAGTTTACATTTCATTAAGTAATGCACGAATTTATTCTACTTGTAAAAGTTCAAACATTGCCGATGAGGCTAAATCACTTTAACCACCATTCCTTGACCATTCCTCAACAACAAGTCAGCAAGAACACCCAACAGTTGGCAAAAATAAAAAAATTAAAGTTTGAAATACAAAGTATTGGTGAGACTGCGGGCATGCAGGTTTCTCTTACGAACTCCACATAAGAAGGGGGGCATTTTGACAGTATCTATTGAAATTAAAACTTTACAGATTTTATATCCCAGCAAAACCACTACTTGATATTTGCCCTAGAGCAATCATCAGATGTGAGGACAGAAAGGCACACTCGCAGATGCCCAGTGTGCAGTGGTTGTGATGGTAAAAATAAACGACTTCTATACAATTTTAATATGTGGCAGTATTCACGACATTTGCAACACATAACCATGATACATAAGCCATATCACTATAGATTATTATTTTCCAAGTCCTTCCTTTATCTTCATTCTTTTCACCAAATCATTCCAACCCAACAGTAGGGTAAATATATTAAGTGAGCTGGGAGGAAGGTTTATAGGATTTCTTTTCTCTTCCCTTTACCCCAAGTAATAATGAGCAGATAAGAAACAGAAAATAGGATTCCAAGAGAGTAAGTTTTTCAGAAAACTAATAGGAGATATTAGCAGATCTGAAATCAAGGAGATGACTCTCAGCAAAGATGAAATGAGATAACATGGGTCAGAATGGCCAGAACAGCTTTGGGACATCATAGATAACCCACAAGAATTTACCACATCTGGATTTAATTTCATTTTTCTAAAATCCACATTGTATCCTCGCTTTGATTATGGAAACTCCACACAAATATCATCTTCTTAATTAGCTTTAAAACTTCCTTTTATTGCTGGCTTTAACTACAAAGGACAGGATGTAAGTTGGGTTCACGTTCATATAAAAGGTGTGTGACCTACAGGCTATCTCATTTCCGGTGAGGTCACCGGTGAAGTTTTGATTCCAACCTTCCTGCTGTTTTGCTTTTGTTTTTTAAAACGTTCAAAATCACTCAGTGTGTACTAGGATAAGCAGGGCACCTCTCCAGGCAGGGCTGTCCTCCCTGGAGTGACCAGTGAGACGTGGAACTGGAGCTCATGGGAAGGGATGTCAGGTTAGGTTTTGGCACTACCTGACCCAACATGTGTGCCTGAGGGTGAAAGTGAGTCTCTTTGCACAGGGTTGCTGGAGGGCCTCCTATACCCAGCAATGCCTTCCCCAGATGACCATGCCCTCGAGGCAACCACATCATTTTATCCATCTAGATGCTTGCACACCATCCACACCTTCTATGTGGACTCAACCACCACACAAGGAAAATGGGAGTTAGCTAAGAGACAAAGAGCCCAGCCATGCACAGTAACCTTGCAACTCAGCGCTTGCCCACAATTCAAACCATCCTATTTCAGACGCACTATAACTGTACAGACATTATGCTCTTGTTACCATTCAACGTTCCTTCTTCAGCCTTCCACTTCAAGCTCTCAAAACCTTTGGGGCGGGAGACTACACACTCCTCTCTTGCCCAAACTTCTCCACCTCTTGGTTTTCTCATAAAGTACAATTTATTGATCCCATAAATCATTTCTTTACAAAGGCCCTAATTTCTCCACTCTACATCTTGAACTAAAGGTACGTCTCTTCTTTTCAGCCACTGATATATTAGGAAAAGAGAAAATCATTGGGTTCAAATCATTCTGGAATAAAAAGTCAATTTCTACCTTTTAATATCAGTTGAATAAATTACATGAATTCCAAAAAGTCAGAAAACATTGTCTAGAAAATTGACAGAGGAGAAAGCTGTATCTCTAGGCATCAGGAAATTAGTTTTGTTATTGAGAATGCCAAACAAAACTCCAAATTTTGAAGGATTTACAGCCAAAAAAATACTAGCAATTGTAGTTTGGGGGAATAAACAGCACACATGGAAAAACTGGGTACTGGTTCCAGTGACTAATGGGGTGGTTCTGAGTTTCTAAACATTTCCAGAATAGTAGTCACTGGCTCCCACGTGGGCATTTGCTATAAAGGGGAATCATGTCATGTATGTGACTCTAACATAGCTAATCTGAGTCTTACAGCCAAGTACCATCTCCCACCCCAAGGCCTGCCAGAATCTCATGGTTTCTTTTACTACAGACACAGACAGACAGACAGACAGACACACACACACACACACACACACACACACACACACACACACACCTGTATTAAGGTTATGGGGACCTAGCATTTAAAAGAATGAAAATAAATCCTGACGGCAAGAGGAACACGTCAGAATTCCCTGATTATCTCTTCCTGTATCATAGAAAACTGCCCATAAAACCTTGAACCTCTACTGGAAACAATTCAGGGGACTTTCAAGGCTAATTCTGATGCCACAGGACTTTTCCATTCCTGCTGGCTGGGAGAACCTAGCTCTGTGTAAGGGGAAACCTCACCACACCTGTCCTAGAATGCCCCCACTGTGCTCCCTGAATTGGTTGCCCATGAGACTGTAGAAGCAGTGATAGCAGGGTGTCACTATGTCCCCAACAGCTACCAAAGTGCCTGGTGCTCAATAAATGCTTATTCAGTGAAAGAACGAATACAGTAGGAACCCAGATGAATGTTTTGGCTTAAGAACTAAGATGCAAAGATACCATGGATTAACTGAATGCCCATAAGTAAGTCAAGAGCTGAATAAACTAAGACATGTTCATACTTTACAAGGCTAGGTGGCTATTTAAAGAGATGGGAGGTTTATAATAGGTCTATATAATGATAGATTTGGAGAAGTAATACCTGAGACATACATATGTTTTATTACTTCTCCAAGTTCTATTACTGAGTGAAAAAAATAAGTTTCGGGACAACATAAATGGCATGATGTCATGTATATAAACAAGATTTTTTTAATCTATATAATTTCTATGGATATTCACATCCATAAACATCATGTGATGTCTCAAATTATATTTGTAATAGAAGTTACCTCTAAGGAGGGGAAGAGTGGGTCAAAGGAGACTTTAGCCTTATGTATCATGTTTGTCATATACGGAATGCATATCTTTCTTATGCAATTAGAATTGCTTTTTAAAGAGAGTTGAATAGGCAATGACCACAAGGGCCTATCTTGTTCAGCTCATTGTCAGTAGCCTTCCTATCAATGAACAACAGCAGTGCTGCCCCATAAAGAGCCCCTATCTCTACACTCGGCCTTCTAGGAGTCTCTCCACAGTGTTCCTCCTGGTCACCCATTCTTCCCAAGCCACCTTCTCTGTTCTGGTGTCTCTCACTCCGGTCACACGGGCTCATGCCAGCTTCCATCCCTCTATCTCCCTGCCCACCCTGTGCCCAGTCCCAGGATCCCAGAACCCAACCCTGGTATAGCTCCTGGATGCTCCTAATCCAAGGACTGTGTGATTCTAACAACATGATAAACAACAGCGAGTTCAAAATGTGAGCAATTAGTGATTCACTAAAATAGAAGAAACACTCAATTTAGCAACTAATTTTTAGATATTCGAAGACAGAATCCAGTCTTGTGAAAGCAGCCAAATCCATGAGTTTATAATGTTCCTAAAATAAAACAATAATGATAATAATAATCCTAGCTACCAATCTTTGAGAAACTACTTCAGTGGAGTCTCATTAATCATGGTAGTTATGTTTTATAGAGTTGCCATGAACACTGAATTAGCAAATACTGAACCATTGTTCCTAGAGGAAATAGAGGGTTAGGTTCCTGAGAGCCTCTAATCACAATATATCCATTAATCAATCAATACATAAGCTTGTTTCATATGTGTTTCTATTTGAAGATACCTTACTTAATCTACCTTATTGATTCACTAAGGTTGAACTCGTGCACGGAAAAAGTCTATCTAACATACATATTTTCTTCATGAGCACATCACAGCTTTTTGCACTTAGGAACACTAGACAGCACTTTAAGGTTGTGCTTGGGGGATATTTTAATTAAAACCACCACAGAAAGCACAAATATGCAAAAAACACATGGCACTAAATAGACTGAAATAGACACTTATCTACAGTATGAGCTAAAACAAGAAGGCAGAGCGTTGCCTTGTTTGACCTCAGCTGGGAATGTACAAGTCCCGCAATTCAACTTTCACCGCTCTCCAAATGCCTGTGAATGACCATGAAAGTATTGCTAGTGTTGACTTTGGGGTTACCAATAAGTTTTAGCAAGCAGGCAAATTTGCAAATACAGAATCCACAAGTAATAAGGATCAGTTGTATACACTCAACATCTGACCACATTCTTGACTTTTTTTTAGTGCTTATGTCAACCTTTTGGAGTAGATACTATTGTTTCCAATTCACAAAAGAAAGTAAAAGCTTAAATAGGCCATATGTGACAAATGTCACAGAGCTGGGAAACAGTCAAACTAGGAGTCACACCTGGGCCTGTGTGACTCTGGAGCCAAAGCCCTGAACCCCTGGTTTGCTACCTCTCTGGCTGACTCCAGTCTAAATGCAGGTACCCTTCGTGCTCATCACAATATGACCACATAGTCAAAATCAAACAAAACCACCACATTGACCATTATCAGAGTATAGACTCTTTACCATCAAACCATCCTTCAATTTTAAAAACTGCCAACCTTAGTAGAGTGGGAACAACTTTCATTACCTGGGACCAAACCTAGAAAACAGCACATTTTTCTTAAATAGAAGTTAAGGAGAAGTTACAACTTGATCTCACTCCAGACCTGGGATGGCCTTCATGCCCAGAAGGCCTCTTTAAGCAGAGTTTCAGAAGGATCTTATTAAAGGTGTGTGTTTGTGGCCATAACATGTTCCCATCACATTCCCATTGGTGCCTTCTTGTATCTTGAGATTCCGGGTGCTTCTTGTCATTCACAGAAAGGGCTTCTCAAACGACATACATAATTTGAGAAGGGAAGGAAGATGCAGGTTGTATTTGCTGAGATTTTCTGAAAAGAAAAGTTAATACTGGCCTCATTTACATTCTCAATCCCCCTAAACCTGATGTTTATAATTTGGATCCTTTTTGCCAGGATCATGTGACTTAGTTTACTTTGAATATTTTCTATCCTTTTTCAATATTAACCATTTATGTATGGTCCATATAAAGATAAACAACTATTTGTTTTACAAATAGGTATTGATCACCCAACACGTGCAAGACACTGGCCTTATTGTTGTGGAGAGCTCACGTTAAAAAACACAGACCCCGTGATTGCACTCAAGCAAGAAAGATCATGTTGAATGTCTACATATTGCCACATGTCTTGACAACAAGTTCTTAAAGAGTGAAAGAAGCCACATGTTTGGCGGGGGAAGGGGGACTTCCGTTGGAGGTCGTATCTTCAGAATAAGCATCTGGGCTCAGAAGACAAAAAGCATGGGTCCCAACCCCAGCTCAGCCACTCACTAGCTCTGTGATCTCATATGAAATACTCTTCTTTGATCGTCAGTTTCCTGGCTGTGTCATAGGAGCTGATGAACTCTACTTCACTGCATTGTTTCGAGTTAAATAAGCCAAGTATAGAAAATTCTATCATCATCCTCATTGCACATGAAAACAGGTAATATTAATACAGAGATAGGATTTTATGTATAAAAAGTGATAGGGGATACACTTCTGGAGATAGAAGCACCAAAATCTACTGAGTCATTTTCTAGATATTTTCATGCATATGTCACTTAATGTTTACGAAGCCCTCTGAGGTCATTTCTATTAGCATTCACATTTCATAGGTAAGAAAACTGATTTGCAAGGAGGTTAACCAGCATGTCTAAGGTCACAGAATCAGGAACTGACAAAGCAGGCTTTAAAATCCATGCAACGTTGCCCAGAGCCTTTGCTCTAAACTACCACCATTTCACACCATCCCAGCCCTAGGAAGGAACATAAGCTAAGGCAAAAATCCACAGAAGGGATGCTCCAGACAGCAACTGGATGCTCAAAGGCATTATGTTGAGCCATAATGGAGGAGATGGTTTGAAAGCTAGATTGAGGATGGTTCAAAAATTAAACTAAGGTGTTTGGATGTTGTTTATCAGCAAGGTGGAGCCACCGAAGGCTTATGAGTCAGGTGGTGTTATAAATTCTGTGCTTCAGGAAGATTAATCTGGTACAATGGATCAGAGAGGAGAGAAAGAAAGAGACCATTTCGAATTTCTCTATTAAAATAGTTCAAGCATGACGTGATAAGGGCTTAAACTTGCTAGTAGAAAAGAAGAAAGTGTGAGTTTGAGATTGCTTAAAAAGAACACCTCTCTTTTCCCATTCTGTCAGTTCAGTCTTTATGTGGCAAGTCTGTATCTTCCCTTCAATGGTGAGCAAAGCTCTTCCCATCCCTCTTTCGAAATTTGCTCCATTTTAAATCCTGTCCACTGTGTCAGACTTGGTTGTGTTTAGCATTAAGCTGCAATGCAGCCATATATTATAATGCCCAAAAAAACACTCTCAACAGCTCCAGAGCAGAAGTAAGTTGGTGATTCAGAGCAGGGAGCATTAAGGTTAATTACCTAATAATTTACTACAGTGAATGCATCTGTAGACATTTTGATTTTCACTAATTGTCGTGTTGAACAAAGTAAACAACACTTTGTACATATTCCAGCTGCGAAGAATACGTCAAGGGGAACCTTTCCTGTGATTTATAAGCCCGTTGCTTTACCCTTGAGCACAAGGCCACTTGATGGGAAGGTGGAAAGACCAATGGTTTTACAGACTCCATGGATTGGTTTAGTAAAGATTTCCCTTAATGTGACTGCAAGCCGAGCAGGCTTTGCTGCAGTGCTGAGTGTGCCATTCAGAGAAAAAACAGGCATGAGCAATCCCAACGCAGTCGGATGAGTCCTGGAGCTCTAGTCGTTGACACGCACCAAACACCCTATGTGCCTGGGGGAGGCTGGGGAGCAGGGGTAGTATGGGAACGCTAGAACAGGGTCAGAGTTAGAGAGAAGTGGTTAAGAGTACAGCAAATCCAGACTCAAAGCCCAGCTCCTCCAACTGCTAGCCAGATGTCCCTGAGCAAGCAAGTTAACCACTCAAAACACCCACTCCCTCTTCTAACCAGGAATAATGCTACTGCTTTGCAGAATTAGCATGAGAACTAAATCCGATACTTAATTTACATGGGGCATCTGAGATTCTGGCCAACCCAAATGTCATTCCCACTTCCCCTGATTTTCCCTTACAGAATTGCCTTTTCTTTTCTCAGGTCAAATGATTTGAGTGGGGACTGACGCTCCATCTCTGGCTTCAAGCACGGACATTTAACCCGGGCTTGGCTAATCAAAGCAACTTATTTCCTGGCCACAAGGATCAGTTTAAGGATGGATACAAGGTAGGCCGATCAGGCTAAATAAGGCCCAATGCAAGTTATTTTATGCTACCTTTTGAAGAAAGAGGGGTGTTCAGTTTAGGTTACTAAAAGAATCGGATGTCAGCTCAGAGCAGATGACAGCAATGTCACCCCAGAAGGAGAGAAACTGATCAAGAAGGAGGCAAAGCAGAAGAACATAGACCAAAAACCTAAAGGGAGTAAGGTTAGTTCCTTATGATATCGTTCGAGTTCCTGAATGCAGCCATGCCTGAAGCCAGGGGCACTGAAACTCTTTGTTTTATGAGCCAATAAATTACGTTTTGTTCTCATGACAGTTTAGGTATGGCTTTTGGAACTTGCAACCAAAAGAGTTCTAGTACTTTAAGAAAAGCTTTAGCATAGTTTGTGATACAGAGAAGGCACTTAATAAACACAATTTGTTATTGCTGTTAAAGACTCCAATACCGATCCCTATTCTCAAGCCATGTTTATTTCCCAAATTACTATAGGTTCTTAGAAAGGGGATCCATTTCCTGATGTGGTTCAAAATAAAGTGAATGTTCCTGATTTATTAATAGATTATCCCAGAGATGTTTAAAGCAGTAGTAATTCTGAGAGAAAGAAAGGGAGAAAAAGAAACAAAAGACCGTGGTCTTTTGATTGGGTGCCTGGAAATCTGGAAGACGTTCTGTCAAGGCTGCGAGCTTACCCATCACTGGTGCAGAATTTAATCTCCATGAGTAAAGCACTTTGTTCATTCACCTCATGACAGCACAAAACTTTGTGTATTTGCTGCTTCTTACCCTGCAAAGCTCATCCATGTTGTTGGATCCCTTCAATAACCTATGAGTCGTGTGCCTTTCGGCCTAGGTATTATTCACAGCCCCGCTTTTCCGAGGAGGAAGCAGAAGCCATAAAAGATTAAGTGACATGACAAAGTCTCATGCCCCTTGGTGGAAGAGCAGGAATCTGAAACCAGAATGCAGGCGGCTTGACTTCCAAGTTGCTCCTTCTCCATAATACAGGTGGTTGTCACAGGACCACACATGGGGGCAGCATGGTGTAGTGAGTGGGTCAACCCCACTCTCGTGGCTTCAAGCGCTGGCAGGCTATTTGCTCCCTATTTCCCCTTGAGACAACTACGTAACCTTCTGGAACTTCTGGTCCCTCATCTCTGACGTCAGTGTGACAACAGGCCCCACCTCACAAGTTACTGAAGGATTAAATGGGAGGATAGACACAAGCACGCCTGGCACTGAGTCACTAAGTCTAACACAAAGGAAGAGTCCGACGAACGCTTAAGACTGAATCTGTGGGGATGAATCAAACTCTTCTGAGATAAAATATTGCCTGGAGAGTCCTTTTGGGAAGCTCACACGGAGCCTGTTCATACTAGTAAAAGATCAGGAACAATCTAAAGATCCTCCCATAGGGAAAAGGCAAAGGAAAGCACATTTCCACATATAGAATGCTACTTAGCAATTTAAAGAGAATAAAGTTATGCAACTCGATATGCCCTGACACAGCAAGATCTGTAAGACATATTTTTGAGCAGAAAAGAAAGTGACAATGATATGCATAAAAGAATGAAATAACACGTATTTCCATAGAATAGGCATGCCTCTTTTTAAAGAATATATGCAAATATGCTTTAAAAAAAAAAGTCTTGTGAGGACACGCACAAAACCCATGGTATAAGTATGAATGAGTGCAGGGGTCAAAAAAGAAGTCAGCCATATCTGCTATGTTTTAATTTTTAACAAGAAAATTTGGGCCATGAATTACTTATGCAATTAAAAATTAACAGTAAGGAAACATTCGAGGCAGTTGCAAGTAACCTTAGACTGCTTCAAGCTAAAAGTAACCTGCTTGTTCTACACAGTGCTAAAATAAACAGGAATAAATGGGAAAAAAAAAAGACATTCAACCACTTTCCAAGGTATAAAACAGAGGGGTGAGAAACAAGATAATTGACTGAATTTTTACTGATTATTTTAATTTTTTCTTTTTGCTTTTAACTGGATGTGTCCCATATACACAGTACAATTATCTTTCCTCAAAATATCATCACTCAGTTGAATGATGTTGCCACATGAAAAGCAGGTTTGGCACAATCGTTGCATATTGTTGGGAAATTATCATCAACTTTCTTTTCTCTTTAAAAAAAAAAATCTCACAATGACACTGATGAGTTCTGTTGTTTCTCGTCTAATACCTTAACCCAGTTTAAATCCATAGTCTGTGTGAAATCCTTGAAATGTGACCTTGGTGGTGGAAACATCCCACAGGAGACGGAGCGTTGCATTTAAAACGTGGTTCTTCTGGACTCACACCACAGGGACAACTGCACGTTCCCTGGGAGGACCCCGCTCCTGCTCCAGCTGTCTCTGCCCCATAAGGTCTGCCCCCAGTCCCCGCTGTGAGCGACATGAGGCCTCGCCTCTCATAAACCCTGTTTTCAGAGCCCTAAATCACACGGATCAGTTTCCATTCACATCAGTGGCTTTAAACCCACATAGAAATTTATTCTGTCTCCTTTGCTGACTTTGCCCATTTTAACGGCTTTAGATACATGTCTTTTAGCTACACAAATTTATATTTTTAGTTTATGTCTCTTTTTTTGAGCCTGGATTCATATAACCACTGCCCCTGCAACATCTTTACTTTGATGACTCATATGCATCTCAAACTGTTAACATGTCCAAAATAAAACCTATGATTTTGCTCTCCCAAATCTCTTTCCTCCAGTTTTCCCACGTCTTAGTAAACGACACCGACATCAGAAAGGTGGTGACGTGGGAGTCATTCCCGCATCCCTCTCGTCCCCGGCCCATTCCCCGTATTTACAGGCCCTATCGGTTTGACCTTCAGAAATTTTCGCAAATCCATTCACTTTTCTTCCTCTGCACTGTCCCCGACCTGATGTGAGCCTCTCCCCTGGTCTATGGCAGCGCCTTCCTCACCAGTCTTCCTGAGTCACCTTTGATCCCCTATTTTTCTTTTTACGATGTGACTCCTCTGATTTTCATCCTTCAGTGGCCTTCCACCGCACTTAAATTGACATCCCAACTCCTACCTGGGGGCTGCAAGCCACACGGGACCAGAGCCCGCAGGACTCCCAGACCTTACCTTACATCCCCCTCATCAGCACATTTAAACACGTGGACCTTCCATCACATCCTAGGAAACACCCTCTTTGCTACCACATTTTCTTTCCCCCGGAATTTTGCATTCCTGTCTTTTGCATTCCTAGCTTCAATATCACCTCCTTGTACAGCCTTCCTTGACCACACTCTCTTAACTAGGCCCTGCCCATTAAAGCAACCACTTTCTATCCTTCACAGCACAAATCACAAACTACAATTACACTGGCTTTTATCCTTCCCCTCCATGAGCGCAAGAATCTTCCCTCTCTTGTTTGTGGTTATAGATCCAATGCCAACCTTAATGCCTACAACACACTTGAGACACAAAAAATTATCTGTAGAGTAAATGAATCATGAAACTTAGTTATTGAGTTCTGTGCTGTGTGTTTGGCCTTTGATGGGGGGTGGGGAACAATTTGTAAAAGATGTAGAATTAAATGCTGTGATCTTTGCGGTTAAAGAGTTCATATTCTGTTTGAAGAGACAATAATCTACACAGTGAAACATGAAACTAACAACACAAGGTAGAATGTTTGAGGACCCAATGTAAGTGTTAAGTTGTATGCCTTTGGTCATGTTGGGTTGACCAGAAGAACTTCCAGTGGGGTAGGCCAAACAAGTGGGTTACTTATGAATAAAAGGGACAAAGTTATAGAAGTTGGAGAACTGCCAAATAATGAGTTCTGGAATATTCAGAAACAGCTTCGTGGAGGAGGTTGGATGTATACCAATCTAAGGCAGGTCATAATTAGTTAAAACTACTCAAAAACACCTAGAGCTATGGATTTTAGGGTCTCGAAGTAATATAAAAAGCAAAGAGCCCGATTGCCTGCCAAATAGCAGGACATTTTATTATCTCTCCAGCATGCCCAGTACCAGCAATTTCCCAGGTCAGCTCAGAATTGGAATGAGCCGTAATCACAAAAGTCTCCGCAGTTCCCGACCTCCCAAGTCCACGCCTATGTGTCCTTCTCCTTCCCAACACAATCCCTGACTCACGTATGTCTTCCTGAGGCCGAAGAGAGGGAGGGAAATTTTTCCTGAGAGATAGGCTGCTGCTACCATCTCTGCCCTTTGTCCAAAGGGTTTCTCCTCTCCCATCTTGCCCTTGCCAGCTCTAGCCAGTTTGGGATCATCGGCATCTTTCCACAAGCAGTGACAAACCAGAACTTTGCAAGACAGCTGGTGTCCCACACCAAAGCTCAGAAATCTCACCAGCTAGAGGCAAACAGATGCTCCTCGCCTTTTCCACCTTGTTTACCAAGGACTGTAACTGGTCCAAGGCCTCAGGCATGCTTGCTAAACAGATGCATTCTCATGCAAATCAACTGGAAAGGAATGGAGAGAAGTAAACAAATGCTAAATACAAATGTTTAGGCACTGGACATTTTCTGTCTTAAAAATACTCTCCAGAAACAAATGGGAGAGAGCAAAGTTCAAAAGTTCTCTATCTCTTCTGCATTCACAACTGATGTCCTTTTCATACCAGACCTTCATGCGATTAATAAAGAGACAGATCAAGAAGCAGAAGGGCATTCCAAATGGACAGAGGGAGAAAATCTGGATTGAGGGGGAAAGTCCTGAGTTTGGTGCGCTCCAGGAACAATAAGGGGTGGGGCTGGCTCCGAAATATCCACGTAGGAAAACTGGAAGTGGCGATTTGCTTGGAAGGTTGTGCAAAACAACTGGACTGGAGCTGTTACACTGTTTCAACTCAGATCATTTGCTTATTTAAGATTGCGGGACCGTTGGAAATTAAGAGAAGGGCTCAATTTTGCCCCAATCACGTCTTGGCACTACTGCTGACAAGCTGACAAGA
>NW_012147919.1:2484786-2535309 GCF_000956105.1 Propithecus coquereli
GTGTGTGGGGCACTGCCAAATGCCATCCATGAAGGACATTCTCATGAAGTCCCTTAATTTCTCAGATTCCTGGCTTCCCTTGGTTGCTGATATAGTGTCCCACAAAAATTTATGTCCACTTGAAACCTCATTTTGAAAAGTCAGGAATGAGACCTTATTTAGAAACAGGGCTTTTAAAGCAGATGCAATTAGTTTAAAATCTTGAGATGAAATTCTGGATTTGTGGTAGGCTCTAAATCCAGTGATTGGTGTCCTTCAAAGAAGGGGACCCAGAGACACACAGAGAAGACAATGTGAAGATAGCAGCAGAGATTGGAGAGACGAGTCCACAAGCCAAGGAATGCCAGGAGCCACCTGAAGCCTGTTGAAGTCTCTAAGCCTGAGATCTATGCTGTTGTTGTTGTTGTTGAAACTACAGTAACAAGAATTAAAGAGCTGTTAAGAGTATAATGGCACCAAATTGAGACTTTCCCCTTGGGGAAAATAGAAAGAATGAAAGAAATTGAAAGGTAGTTAACCTTGAATGACGTAATGTCATTTAATGCCCTGTCTCTGTATTGCCTGAAGTTATCTAGAGTGACACTGATGATAGGTCCCTCATCTTGGGAAATATTGATTTAGTAAAATGTCCCAATTTTATAGATGGGTAGAATGGATCTTGAGAAAGCAAAGTAAAAGCACACAACTTCACAGTGTAGTAGAAGAGTCAAGTCCATGACTCTATCCTATGTTCCCTCCTCCTGCTCCTCACCTGACTTTTTCACCACCCTACACATGTCTTCCTAAAGGCTTTTTTAACCATGCTTCTTGCCTCTGTAAACTCAATGCTTTGACATCTACCCTACATGCATGTGCTGGACATACGTTCAGGACAACCAGGTAAAATACCTGAGTCACCTTGCCTTGGCCTCCCACCTCCATCACTGCAAACCCTCCCCTTCTCCTCAACAGGAGTCCCCTACTGGGGATTTTCGAATGCAAACCAACCAATCCGGAGTCCACACCCCACAACCTCCCTTATCAGGTTCTCACACTCCAGGCCACTGTCCACCTGCCCCAATTACCCCAGGGCCAGGTATCAGACAACTAAGAGCAGCCCCCAGCCCCAGAGTCTGCTGAAACTATTCGAATTGGCCAATCCTAACCCTGCTTACCCTGCCCCGCCTGTTCCTTCCCATGGAAACCACAGTGAAGACTCTTGCCACAGGCCTGGCCCCACCCCACCAGCCCCAGTCTGCCCTCCCAGACCCTCCAGGGTGTGGCGTGTCCCCTCCTCTTGGGAACTGTGAGTAACAAACTATCTTTCCAATGGAAATCATCTCCTGATCTGTTGGCCTTCCTATACACCTCAATTTTCTATCAATACACTGTATTTTAAAACAAGAATTTCAGGAAGCAATTATATGCCTTCAGCCACCAAAATTGGGACAATTCCAATAACCCTGAACACCATTGGGATCTATTATGATAAAATTTACTTATTTTACTATTGTTCCACTTTCAAGGTAGATAAAGAATATCTGGTACTTTCCTCACCCACTGGAGCTTTGGTACTAAAGTAAAAACCTGAGTGATAGGAAAGCAGCATGACTCTGGAGGTAGTCTGTGTGCTTTAAATCCCAACTTCCCTATTAATTAGTTGTAGCATTATAATTAGTGATTAACCTCCCTAGACCCCATTTCCCCACCTATAAAATGTCAGTACCAGTAGTACCACCATGTCTTGGTCCATTCAGGCTGCCAGAACAGAATACCATATTCTGGGTAGCTTAAAAAATAGAGATTTATTTTTCAAAGTCCTGGAGATTGAAAAGTCCAAGATCAAGTCACCAACAGATTCGGTGTCTGGGAAAGGGACACTCTCTGGTTTCTAGATGGTGCCTTCTCATAGTGTCCTCATGTCATGGAAGGTTGAGGAATCTCTCTGGGGTCTCTTCTATAAAGGCCCTAATCCTATTCATGAAAGCTCTGCCTTCATGACCTAACCACCTCTCAGAGGTCCCATCTCCTAATAGCATCCCTTCAGGGGTTAGGGTTTCAACATATGAATTTTGGAGGAATACAAACATTCAGACCACAACACACCCTCATGGGGTTCTTTTGAAGATTATATGACCTCATGGAATTGAAGGACAGAGCACAGTTCTGGGCAAGAATAAGGAAGGACTCAACAGATTTCAACTTCTAACTAGACAAATAGCTTCAAATAATGCACATCACAATAGATGTCCTCAAACCCTGCCCTACTTTAAAGCGGGGACTGTCCTGAGAGATTCTCAGGATGAAGCCACCTCTTTCCAGGTATATTAACTCTAGGATCCAAGATAAGTTAATTCTGGGATCCTTTGTCTTCATTCAGGAGACATTCCAAGGTGAGAAGCTCCCTGACTTGTCAAAACAAGACTGAAAATAATAATAATAATAATAAAACCCGTAAACCACATGTGAGGGTCTAGATGCGGGCTAACTTTGCAGATTTTATCTCCTTTTTTTATTGTTGAGAACTTACCATGTACTAAGTACTATACATAGATTGTCTCTTTACTCCTCACGACCATCGTTTGAGGTTGGCATCACTATGATCCACATTTTGCAAATTAGAAAACTGAAGCTCAGAGTGGTTAAGACGCTTGCTCAAGGTCAGGAAAGTGGTGAAGATGGGATTTGGCCTTGGGTGATCTGACCTCAGAGTAAGTGCTCTGAATTATCAGACCATTGCTCTTGTTGCTCTATAATCTTGGTATTCGTTGTTCTATTTCAAATTCTTCACATCTCTTGCCTGATCATCACAGGAACTTTATAACTGCACTGGCATCCCTGGTTCCAATCTTTCAAACTTCTCCCTTATCCTCCACACGGCCAACAGTTACCATTGTAATTATAGACACACACAGCCATGTGTTGCTTAACAATGGGGACACATTCTGAGAAATGCATCATCAGGTGATTTCGTTGTTGTGTGAACATCACAGAGTGTCCTTACACAAATCTAGATGGTACAGCCTACCGCACACCTAGGCTATTTGGTACAGGCTGCAAACATGTACAGCATGTTATCGGACTGCACACTGTGGGCAATTGCAACACAATGGTGAGTATTTGTGCATCTAAATACAGCTAAACATAGAAAAGATGAGGTAAAGATGCAGTACTGTAATCTTACGGGACCATCATCGCACAGGTGGTACATCACTGACTGAAATGTCGTTATGTGGCACATGACGGTACATACGTGTATACAATATATATTTGCAGAACATAATGTACTGTATTATGTTATGCTGTCCTGTGACATACTATGACATAGTCATTGTTCTCAAAAATCTTTCATTAGTACTTGTGGCCCAACGATAACATCTGAACTTCTTGGGGTGGCAAACAAGTCACTCCATGACCCATGAGGGCCAGAATCATCTCCCACCTCTCCGTGCACCCTCCTCCCTGCCACACCAGAGAATCTGCTGTTCACCACACTCAGCGGGTAGTAAACACTCTTTCAACAATGCCCCCTTCCCCAAATGCCCACCACCCTTTTCAAAATGCCTTTTCCTGTTCTTCAAATGTCTCCTTTGTGGAGCTTTGCATGAAACACTTAGGAAGAATTAAGAACACTTTTGAACACAACTCTGGTTCAGACCAACATCCTCTCTCTGCTGCATGGCTGCCCTGGGGACCTGTTTGCCCCACTTCCACTCTTGCTTCCTCCCAAGCCAGTCTCCACACAGGAACCCACGTCTTCTAAAACTTAATAACAGTAGCTGGCATTTAGGCGTCAGACAATGCCCTAAACACTTTTATACTTACTAACACATTTAGTGTTAGTGTTAACAAACTCATCAGGTGTATATTATTAATTCCCTCAATTTACAGAGAAGGAAAAATGAAGCATACTGAAGACACAGAGCTGATAAGTAACAGAGCTGGTATATAAGTAAGGATTGAATTTGGCTGAAAAATTCCAAATAACAATGACTTAAATATGTAATAGCTCTTCATGAGTAGATAGTCCAGAGCTTCTAAGGTAGTTTCAGCTATGATGATCCAGAATCCTGCCTTCTCTCTGATATCATCCTATTATGTGGCTTGCATCACAGAATTTACCTCATAGTACAAGACAGCTGCAGGAACTCAAACCATCACATCTGTATTTCAAGGAACAGGAAGAACAAAAAAAAAGGAAAGCAAAAATGAGGTCCTTAAAGGAACCTTCCCAGAGGTCCCTCACAACACTTCCACTCCTACCTCATTTGTTGACAGACCTAGACCAGCAAAGGAATCTGAGACAGAGAGACTTTGGCTCTAGTGCCAATGTGAATAGCTAAATTTAGTTCTTTTAGCAAGAAAACGTAGAGAACAAGTATTCAGCAGGCCACTTGCAATCTCTGCCATGCTCAGATTTGAATATCTACAACATGATTTCAGATCTAGAGTAGGTAAGCGCCATGTTGCATGTGAGTCAAATGATGCCGAGATTCAAGCCGAAACCCCCCCAATGGCTTTCCCTGCAACCGCGGTCAAGTCCAAGTTTTCAACGTGGACGTAGCAGCCCTTGGACCTGCCCCTGTTGTCCTTCCCAACCTCATTTTATGCCACTTTTCTCTTGTCTACTCTGCCCAACCTCACTGTTCTTATCCCTACTCCTCTACAAGCCAAGATTATCCCAAGTTCTGGACGCTTCCTATGCTCAACTCCTGCATGTGCTCAGCTCTTCTGTTCCTTCAAGTCACAGTCTCAGAGAAACTTTCCTTAGCTGAAATAACTTCCGCCCACCCATCCCAGTATCCCATTGTCTGTTCCCTTCTGCTAAACTCTACTAAGTTCTAAGGAAGCAGGGCCATGGCTCTCTTGCTTGTTAGTGACTCTCCAGCATCACTGTGTCTTGCACACAGTAGGTACATAATTTATGTTTGCTGAGTCACTGATTCAACAAAAGAACCACCATCATAACTTATATCATTTGTGTGGCATTTATCTTTTGTGCCTCTGCCTCCCTAGGGAGGTGCTTTCCCTCATTAAAATCTGCATCCTATCCATGCTTTCTGTTGGCTCACACATGGTAAGAACTTAATAAATGCTTGTTTATTGTCAAGCAAGAACCTATCTAGTGCATCAACCATTGATTGAGCATCCTCAGTGTACCATTTAATATACCTAGTTATGGCATAGGCACAGAAGATGTAAAAATAACTAAGTTCATTCTATGCCCTCAAGTATTCCAAAGCTAGCTCGCCTCTAACCCAGGAATCTGTTGAAATTTTAAGAGAGGATTCTCTTGATGTAAAGTGAATCTCACCTTCTTTAAAAAAAAAAAAAAGAAGAAGAAGAAGGAGGAGGAGGAGGAGGAGGAACAGAAGGAGGGAGGAGAATTTATTGAGTTTTATCTGACACTCACCCAGAAATCATGATTTGTTAATGGTTCATGGTGAAACACTAAGCCCATGTCACTGGAACTGCAGAAATCACGATGGCCACACAACAGCACAGCTACATTAGGTCCAGTCACAGATAACTCTGTAATGATTTAACACCCAGGGCTGAAAAGAAAGGCTATTTTCCCAAAACATTTTACAGAGGCATTCTTCAAAAGTGATTCATTCTGAGTTGGAACTCTTCGGCATGTTTGGGGATCATTTATCAAGTGTGTTTACAACAAAGGTTCCTCTCCAAACTTGGGAGGTGTGAAAACAGCCCTTCACACGATAAAAATAATTCTAACCACCAAAGCCAGCGGATAGAGGCTCTGGCCACAGCTCTAGGTTGAAGCAAAGTGAGCAGGAAGCAGGCTCACAAGGGGACTGCGGGGATGGTCTTGTTCTTCATTGCACCTGCTTGCCCACTGCTGCTGATAATCCTACCATTAGAGCATGGTTCTTTGAGCTTTCTGTTTTGATCTGAACTGAAATGTAAAACGTGAAGCCTGCTCCCGACAGGGAGACAATTCTCCATGAGTTTCTTGCATTTCTTCATGTCTTGTGAGCAGAGGCACTGGCTGCTTTTGTTACAAACAATCCTTTCAAAGGTTTTGTGTAGCAAATAGCCTTGAAAGATAGAGACGATATGTCCTTTCGGAACAAAGTTCAGGTCTGTTTACTGACCGAAATAACTAAGATAATGTCTCCCACTGGTGCAAAGCACAGGTATTGACCATTATGAAAGGTTTAGGTTCCCTAAACTTAGGATGTCTCTCTTGTAGCACAACCCATAACCCATTGCATGGTTGCATGACCTGGCCTTCTTTGTGTTACCCGGTGGTATTAGAGAACCAGCTCAAATGCTGATACTCTGGCTACTGCCATTGCTATGAGTAATAAACTGTCCTTTGCCTCTGTCCCAGGTATCTTGTGTCTTCAGTAGTATCCATAAAATTGTAGCAAGCTAATGCAAGTAGGAAAAATGCTCCTTGCCAGTCCTCGACATCTGCCATATCATCAATGTTTCTTTATCAACTAGAAGTTGGCTTGCGGGGCCTTCTCCATTGGCCCTTTGAAACCTCATCAAACTTATATAAAAGATGATATTCTTGCTGTGTGAGTGCTTATACTTCAGGACAAGTCCCCTCGAGCTCTCTTTGAAGCCAGTCGTTTCTCCTAAATCTATCCTTTATAGAAACTCATAGAGCCACCACTCTACATGACTCAGCTCCTGCAAACTGGAAGAAATTCAAGAATGCTGAAGACCTAGAAATCAGCAGAGAAGAAGCAGAGAAAGAAAGGTGACAGAGATTAATTCCAACTTCTTGGCAATTTTGTCAAGTTGCCAAATATTGGGCTCTGCCAAATATTATTTAATTCAGAATTGAGAGATTCCAAGATTCAGTTTGTGACTGCATCTTTGGTAAAAGTAAAGAATAAAGAAAAACTTTAAATCTTTTGTTCCCTATTTTTGTGTATTTCATATCAGTCTAATTATCATTCTTAAATATTCTATTGGAATGTCAGGGATTGACGAACCACAGCATACTGAACAAACCCAGCCTACTGCCTGCTGTTGAGATACATTTTTATCGGAACACAGCTGCGCCGTTTGTTTACGTGTTGTGTGTGGCTGCATTTATGCTACAATGGCAGAGACAGGAAGTTGCGACAGAGACCAGATGGCCCACAAATGACCACACTGATTTCCGTGCTATTTTCCAAGGCACCAAAGTCCACTCACATATTTGGGGCTTTTGTATTAGTTGTTCTTCCCACCTGGAACATCACACAAAGAATGGCATGACGGCTCAGACACTGCTAAAATGGTGTTTCTTTAGAGAGACCTCTTCTGACTAGGCTGTCTCAAAGAACCATCCCCCACCCCTCTCTGACCTCCAACACCTCCTGGTTTTTCTTTGTATCACAGATCACCACCCCTGCCTAAGACTTGTTACTGTCTGTCCATCTCTTGTCTGCAGCTCCCTAGAATGTGGGCTCTGAGAAGAGCTTGGGCTGGTAGATTGACTGCTATGTTCCCCAATGCCCAGAACTGCGCATGGAACTTTGGAGATAGCCAAATAGTCAAGTGAATGAATGAATGAATGAATAAATGTTTTGTTCAGAGCTGCATCCTTAATACCTAGAAAAGTACATGGCCCAAAATAAAAGCTCCCTAAATATATAGTGAAGGAAGAAATAGGGAAAGAGAAGGGAAGAGGAAGGTAGGGACAGAGAGAGGGAGGGAGGGAAAAAGAGAAATAGACCCTTGATACTTCTGAGCACAGGTTTTTAGCAGGAAAGAGAGTGAAATGGCATCAAGACAAATAAGACAATAAGAAGTAATAAGAAGACAGCACGAGAAGGGAAATCCACAGCACAGAGCAGGGGAGAGGGAACAGATGTCAAAGATCGACTCCACCATTTGCTCAGGTCCCTCATCTCTAGGCGACTTTGGCCAACCCACGTCACCCCGCTGCCCCTGCACAAGTCGGTGAATGAAAAACATCCACGCAGGGACCTCCGAAGACCTCAAGCCTCATGAGCTTCCTTAGGAGCAAACACATAGGATTGAGGGAGTGAGGTGTTATAGCTCCGGGCATTTTATTTAACTGACAATCGACACCCAGACAATCACCCCCAAATGCAAAATCTAAAGTGAAGGGAAAGCATCTGGTTTCCAAGAAGGGCACCTCATAGAACATCAAAAAGTATGGACAAGGGGACAGACCTGGCTCTCCTCCTCACTAACCATGAAAGCTTGGGCAGGTATCTACCTCTCAGAGACTCAGTTTTCTCATCTATAAAATGGGGATGAAAACAATTGTACCTACCTCGTGGGATTGATAGGCGGGTTAAGTGAGTGATGATTTGTAAAGCACATAGAATGGTGCCAGACCCACAGGAACCACCGTGTAAGTTGTTGACGGCTTGGGGATGGAACCTACACCAGTCACCCCCTACCCCCTTTCGCTGACACCATAGGACCATGGCGGCTAGCACTTATGACGCCCCCCTGTTTTCCAGACATCATGCTAAGCCCTTCATATGCATCATGTTAGTTACTCCCGGCAAAGCCTGAGGAGCGGTTATTATCGTTCCCAATTGATAAATGAGTACGATAGATGAAAAGACTCACCTAAGGTCACATAGCTAAGAAGTCTTAAAGCCAGTATTTAAACTCACCTGGGTCTACCTTGAGGTCAATGACATCAGTACATCAGTGAATAAATAGATCCAAATAAAGAAACATATTGGTGAACTAGAAGGAAAGGTCTTAAGAGAGGAGGGGAGTCTTTTAATGAGCTGAACACATGAATAGCCTCAGGGTGCCCCCTCCCTTAAGACAGGTTGTTTTACACATCAAACTCAAACATGGTTACACCCTTTTAAAAGTGTCCCCCAGGGCACTTTAGCTTAACTTTCTCTTCGACTCCTTCATTAAGACACAGTAAAACACGTAACCTAGATATTAAAGCCTTACTAAAAATGCCTTCAATCAACCGCTTGTGTGTACTTTTCCCCTTACAGGTTCAGAGACCTCAGTGCCCAACATCAAGGGGGGGAAATGCTAACAAAGAAAGGTCCAACCCAGCCAATCAGTAAATGGTGATTTATTAGGAGAAAAATAGAACAACCTGCCTCCGAGAGACAGCCCTTGCAACTAGATCCGCAATTAAAGCTGAACTGTGCAATCTTTGCATTTAAAGGAAAATCAATGGCATTGATTGAATCAAACAAGAACAGCCACCTATGAACGCACTACAGATCTGACTGCTGCAAAACATTGTTTTGAGATAAAACATAAAAATCGGTGTGACTGTCTTATGGCCAAACATGATAACTGGGCTACCCGATAGGAAGCTAAAAACTTTTCATTTAATGAAGGAATAGGGGCGCAGCTACTTTGAATGAGGTCTTTGCAGGTGATTCTTGCTCTATAAACCTCTCTGCTGCCAGTAATTTGCTGGCAGGTTTTATTTAACAGCGAGAATTTGAATGGATTTCTTACCCCCTTTCCTGGGGTTGCGCACAGCAGTCAATTAAATTAGTACCAAAACTTTAAAAGATACCAAGGTAATCAGTTTAGGGGGATTTAGACCACATGTGCTTCAGATCTGGTTTTTCAAGGCAATCCTAAGTCTCTAGTCAGCTGGGTTTGAGAATTACACCTTTCTTCACTGGGAGGAAATTTAATAGTAAGACCGCCAGAACTGGGGAATTATCTTTCAATTTTAGTAACATCATCCCAGGCCAGCACTGAATTTTAGTTTTAATAGTTTTATCAGTCTCAGGGAGGTTGATGCTCAATAATTAAAACTGCATCCAACGCCCCCACATGGGTATACACCGGAATATTTAAACATGTGAGTTGCTATAAATTATGCAAAAAACAAAGTATTGATGCCAAGTTCAAAATGCTGCATAAAGATATATCCAAAAAATTTGGCTTTTTAAAGAATAGTTCAGATTTGGAGAAGTCAACCAAGCCAGACACTAAAAGCTGCTCAGAAAACATTTATTCTCAAATCAAGGTTTCCCTGGCAAATTTGTATTTAAGACTGAGCTCTCAGGAAGCTTCAGAGAAGAAACGATTTTACATGTTTTGACATGGAATTTGAGGTTTATCTTAGTTCTGTGGAGGTGTGGGTCTTTTATGTTGCTTATGCCCCAATAAAATAGCCTGGTGATATTTTCATCCCATTGTTAGAGTTTCCATTAAATCTGATGCAAGGAAAAGAGAGAGGCCTCAAAAGAGGAATGGAAGAAAAGTAGCTGCCAATTTTGATATCTCTTAATAGAAGAGACGTGGGGTTGTAAGGGAAATTGAGTTTGTATCGGCAACAGGCTTCTTAGACCAAACTAAGATGACTGCCACAGTGTGTTTCACAGCCCGGCCCCCCATCAGCCGCCTTCCGGGGAGGCGTGAGTCAGCACACTCCGTGTAACCAAGGTGTTATCTCCCGTGTGAGCCCACGTGATCACGCTTTCCCAGGGCACGATGCCACTGCTGTTCAGAGCCATATGTAAGCGCTCGCCATGCTCTCGGCCACGCTTTCGCTGCTGCTGTACCCCCGACAATAAAGAGCACGTCTCACCTGCCCGCTGCCACTCACCTTTTCCTCCAATTTCCGAAGCCTGCGCCGGGGCACTCGCTCGCCACAGAGCATCCCCCTCACACTTGGCATAGTCCGGCAGGATCCGGAGGGGTAAGTGTTCCCTCCACCCCAGCAGGTGAGGACATGTGGCCTCCTACGGGCTGGTGGCAGCCAGTGGCAGTGGTTCTCATGTCGTGGGCCCCTGCCATGGGGTGAGCGCAGGTGGAATGTACCACTGCCGCCCTGGACAAGGCCTTGAGGGCCTTGGAGAAGTCGCTGCAGCCTAGGGAGCAAGGAGAGGCTGGTCGGGTGGGCTGGATCTTCCTTACAGCCCTCAGGGAGCAGCTAAGGATGCCCTGAGGTGAGAAGCCCAGGTAAGGGAGGTACAAGAAACACAGGAAAATCTGGAAGCCCGCCTGCAGGAGGTGGTGAAGGAGTTAATGAAGCAGTCCGACCTTGGAGGCTGAGGAAACTGTGAGTGTGCAGGAGACTGAGGGCGGGGCCCCTCTGCTGAGAGTCTGCCGGGTTGTAGAACAGAAAATGGAGCATGCACAGCCATGGGGCCTGGGGCGGGTGGGGCAGGGTGCACCTACAATAACCTCTCACTCTGTGTGTCTCTCACTCTGCCCACACCCCCGCGGAGCTGCGGGAGCTGGGGAAACAGTGCAGGCAGCGTCCTCGGGAGACCGTGACTGCCTGGTTGTTGCACTTATGGGTTGAAGGGACAGCGTCCTGTGCTCCCCAAGGAAGATGGAGCAATTGGCGTCCATGACTATACATCTTTCCCTGAGACAGAGGCTACAGACCAGTGGTCGCCGTGGTGAGGATGCCTGCTCCTTGCATGAATGGCTTATGGCTGCCACCTGCCCGGTATGGGATGACACTCGAGAACTACCCAAAACCGTGAGTAAGTGGACTTCATACACAGACTTCATTCAGATTCTTTGGGAGTTGGGCATGTGCCAAGCCATTTTTGCGGTAGATAACCGGCGGGGGCCTGATGAGGAGCGCTTCACTACACGCATGTGCGACCCAATCTTAGCCACAGCTCCCCCCCATTCATTTGGCTGGCAGCTGTGCTCACTCCCTATGTGGGGAAGCGGATACGTGAGGTCACCACTGCCATGCGGCTCTGGGAAATGCCGAAGAGTGGAGAGGGAGGGAAAGGACAAGAGTACGTGTGCTACAAGGACCCAAGAAGGGCCCGCGAGCTCAGGGCCCCCTTCAGAAAAAAAGCAGTACAAGGGGCCCAGAAGGTGTCTCGAACCCAGGTGTGGCTCGACCTCCTATTAACAGGAGTAGATACAGAGAAAGTAGATAAAGAGCCTGATGCGGTATTGCTGGCTCTGTGGGATCAGCTGGCTCCCCACCAGCGATTCATGAAAGCACCTAAGATGTGGGGAACTGGGACGCCCGCAAAAAGAGCCCCGCAATGTGCCGCTGCAAGATTTTATGGTTGAAACCCCCCCCTCTTTGACATGGACGAGGGGTTAGGCCAAGGCACCCGGTTAGAGGGGACCCCGGATGACCGGAGGCCACATGTGGAAATTGCTGTTCATTGGTCCCCTACGAATGTGCAGCGGGTTTTGGCCTCCGTGAACACGGGGGCTGAGTGCTCCTAATCTGTGGAAACCCTGAGCGGTTTGCTGGGCAGCCCATATAGATGGCTATGGTAGGCAAACTGTCAAAGTTAAACAAGCGACTATTCCACTGGGGATAGCGCATTCGGCCCCCAGGCCTTACACTGCGTATGTGTCCCCCATGAAGGAATATATTCTGGGTGTTGACATTCTGTGTGTCTTAACCCTAACCACCTCCACAGGAGAGTTCCACCTCTGAGCTAGGGTTGTGAAGCCGGTGGTGCAGGGCGGCCCCCATCACCCACTGCAGGTTCTGCCCACACCTCGTCGTGTGATACACACCCAACAGTATCGTTTGCCCGGGGGGCACAAAGAAATGTCACAAACCATATTGCAGCTGGAAAAGGCCGGCACAGGGCGCCCAGCTCACAGTCCAGCCAACTCTCCTGTTTGGCAGGTTAAGAAACCGGATGGCACTTGGAGAATGACAGTAGACTACCGGGAGCCAAATAAAGTGACTCCCCCACTGCATGCCACGGTGCCATTGATACTGGATCTGATGGAGCAACTGACTTTGGTGCTTGGACAGTACCAATATGTAGTGGACCTGGCCAATGCCTTTTTCTCCATAGACATAGCTATGCACAGTCAAGATAGTTTGCCTTCACCTGGAAAGGACGACAGTGGACATTTGTGGTGTTACCACAAGGTCACCTCCACAGCCCAACCATATGTCATGGTTTGGTGGCACGGAATTTGGCCACGTGGAGTCGGCCGTTCTCAGTGTTTCTGTTTCATTATACTGGTGATATAATGTTAACCTCTGAGTCCCTTACAGATCTAGAAGAAGCCACTGCCAGTCTTTGAACCTCGTTGGAACAATGGGGTTGGGCGGTGAACGACTCCAAGGTCCAGGGACCTGGCTTATGGGTCAAATTCTTGGGTGTTGTCTGGTCAGATAAGACAAAAGCAATCCCTGAGGTGGCTATAGATAAGATTCAAGCCTTCCCCCGACCCACTACAGTGAAACAGTTGCAAGTGTTTGTTGGACTTTTGGGGTACTGGCGTATATTCATTCCCCACTGGGCCCAACTGTTGAGGCCATGGCATCCATTGTGTAAAAATGGGGCACAGCGGGACTGGTCCCCAGAGGCAGAGACCTCCTTTATGGCAGCCAAGAGGGCTGTTGTACAGGCCCAGGTGCTACGAGTAGTGGACCGCTCACAGCTGTTTGACCTTGATGTGACAGTTGACTCAAGCGGGATGGGTTGGGGTTTGTGGCAACACCAGCATAAGCAGTGAGTCCCTATTGGGTTTTGGTCCCAGACTTGGAAGGGCCCCCAGGAGCACTGTTCCTTGGTGGAAAGGCAGCTGGCAGCTGTGTATGCCGCCCTTCAAGCCTGTGCAACTCTAACTGGGCAGTCTAAGTTGCTAGTGCGCACCACGTATCCCATAGCAGGGTGGGTGAGGTCATGGATGACCAGCCCACACAGTTTGAGAACCATGGCCATAGGCCACTGCAGTAGAGCATACTTAGGACCTTGGAGAAGTCAGTAAAGCTAAGTGACTTCATAAATGTGTTTCTAAAACCTTTCTGAGGGAAAGATCTTGGACCCAGTTTCTCAGGGTTTAAATTAATAAATTATTTTTTCTATTTTTTTTTGAGATGGGATCTTGCTATGCTGCCCAGGCTAGTCTCCACCTCCTAGACTCAAGCAATCCTCTTACCTCAGCCTCTTGAGAAGCTGGAATTACATGTACATGCCACCCTGTGCCTAGGTAATGTAGTGAATTATGGCCAAAATTTGCCTTGAATCTCCCTGCCTCTCAACTACCATGTTAAAAAAATGTAAATCCATACCCTTAAATGGCCCACGGACATTCATTTCCAGAAGAGAATGGCAGAGAAGCATGATAAATAGTTTGGGCACCCCACATGCTCTTGAGCATGTGCATGAACTGGACTGACCATTTTTCTGACCCACTACCTTAGGTTCTGTTTGGTCTGGCCCCAGCTGCTCTGCTGGTAAGAAAACACAGTGTCAGTAATCAAGATTCTCAATGCCCTCTTTCAGACTTGCCCGGACCTTGCTAGGTCTAACTTCTTTTTAAGCTTAAAAAAAAACAATTGCACTCAGTCATGTTAAGAGAGTTAAACTGGTTTGACTCGTGAGCCTTCACTTGCAGTGATTGGCAGTATGGAAATGTCCAGGCAAATGTTATACAAATCTCAGTCACGTGTCCTCTTCCAAAATGAATGGATAACTATATAAATTGTATAATTTGTTCTCAGCATGAGATTTAGATGCTTAATGACTCAAAAAACTTTTGGAGGAAGAGAGGTCATGAGACTCACTGTCTTTATGGTGCAAATGGCCAAACACAGACTCTTCATGTGCCCCTGAAAATTGGCATTTGTTTTCTACAATAGTGAGACCCCAGTGTCATGGAGGCACAAATGCAGGAGCTGAGAGTTAAACTCAGGTCTGCCTAGAGTCCTCCCTCCAGACCACTCTACCAATCCTGCTTCTCCTAGTTATTTGCATATATACTGGCTCCTGAAAAGATGGACTTGAATGAAAACATGAGGCTCTGTGGACCCAGGCAGAGGCAGGCACCAGTGCTGACCTCCCTTTTGTGCTTGGCTCTTGGTTGTGGGTTTCTGTCCTATGCAGTTGAGTCTGATTTGCATCCCCTACTAGGGCATGAACTCTTAAACACAGAAAGGGTTATGGACCCTCAGTACTCAGTGACCAAACTAGTTGAGCTAGACTCTCCTGTCCTGGTGTGGTCCATGCCTTTCTTACATGGCTTCCAGAGGATTCCATAACCTGGATTCAAGGCTGAAAAGTGGAAAGTGCACGGGACTAGAAATAAGCTCTGGATCCCAGTCTTGGTTCTGGAGCTTCCTACTGGGTAACTTGGGCAAGAGACTTGCCCTGACCACAGCATCCTCATCTGTAAAGGGATGGATGACGACTCCTTCCATGGCTACCTTACAGCAGGGATGAAAAGCTTCAATAAGAAAAGGTGTGTGAAAATAGGCTGCAACACTGTAAAGCCTCAAACAAGTGCAAGGTGCTATTGGGGTCGTCCTTGGTGTCATTCCCTTAAGAGACACTGTGATACAAACTGTAAAGCCCCAACTCTGTGCCGCCCTGGATTCAAATCCTTATTCCACTACTCACTGCCTGATTTTGAGAAAGGTATTGCTAGAAATCTTAATTTCTTTACCTATAAAATAGGGATAATATGCCTACTTCTCATAGTTACAATGAGAATTAAATGAGATACAATGGGATTTTGCTCACGGTAAGTGCCTAATGAATTAAAGCCAAAATTTGCCTTAAATAATACTACCACTCTGTGTTTAAACATTGTCATCCCACTAACACTTAGTTTCCTTAACTGTATGGTGGGAATAATGAAAGACGTGGAGGAATCATTTATTTTATGTAGGGCTTAAGTTCTAATCTACATTCAACATGGTGAAAGCTGAACGTGAACAAAGTTATCCTCGAAAAATTCCTCATGGCACCTGTAAATAGGGTGACCGTGTGTCCCAATCTGACTGAGACAGTCCACTTCTGTGTCTTTTATTCCTGAATAATTATCAAAAGTGTCCTCTCTCACTGTCAAAACTTTCTTGGTTTGTATGAGAAATGACACAGTCCCCCACCTACGAAGAACATCTCTCAGCAAGGCCAATGTAGATTTTCCCCCACTGTTGAAACAAGTTGCTGTTTCTTTGGTTGAGCCCCAAATAAAGTGACAGTTTACATTTAGAGACCATGCTGTATGAAATGCATAAATATTTAAGTCCTAGAATGATTGCATGAGATACTTGAAGATGGTAGGATGGACTAAGAGAAAGGAGATAAACGTCTTCCATTGCATGCTCATTCCAGGCACAAATGCATTGATTAGAATGGCTGGCAGTATCGGCCACACAATTTAAATTCTCTCTCCCTCTCCCCTTCTTCTCTCCTTACCACCCATTTCATTGGAATGTGCACAATTGAATACTAGTAGGCTAACTGTGCTTACAATGAGACCACACTGTACCTGACTCATGAGGTTGTGAGAATATGCATGAGAAGGGCTTGTATACTTTCTGGCACATAGGAAGAATTCGGACATCGTCATTATTTCTGTCATTATTATATATTTGAATTATTTTCTTGGCTTAAATAGGAAATAATTGCTTTTCATAACTGGTACCTCTCTACATAGAGACATTGGTATAGGTATTTTTTTTTTCTAACAGTACTTTTTCCAGGGAAAGGCAATGTAAAAACTGCATTCATGGTTGAGGCTAATCTCAGAAAACTTTCAATTTTAATTTACAAGGATGGGTTTGTAGTTGTTTTGTTTTTGTCTTTGTTTTTCATTCCAGGCAGAAGAAACAGCAGGTGAAGACGTGGAAGAATGGGAGTTTGTGCATTTCAGAAGTGTCCAGTATTTCTGGTGTGGTGAGGGCACGGGAGGCGTGGAGGACATCTGGACGCAGGAGCAGACGACGAGAGACTGGGGCCGCTTGGAAAATATTGCTAAACGCCGGCCCCGGGCCGTGGAGTTAGAATTTCAACTGATGGGCACCGGGGAAGCATTCAAGCATTTTACAGCAGCAGAGTGACATAATCACAGTGTTTGGTAAATAAAACGGTTGTTGAAGCTTAAAAGGTTAGAAGCAGGGAGCCTGGTTAGGTGGCTGCTGCCAGAAACTGGGAGAGAGATGATGACTGACCAAACTACGGAGGGACAGAATTGCAAACTGAGAGATGGATTCACTCATTTCTCTACAAATAACGTTCACTGTGGCTTCCATCCTCACATCCTTGCTTTGACCTACTTTCCCATCTATTCTTGTATTTGAGGAAGAGATGGCCAAGTTTGATCAAAAGTGAAGAGAGCAACAGCCTAAACATTTCTCCTCCTATTGTATGTAGCAATGTAATAGTAACAACTATCATGCACAGCGTCCTCCATGTGCCAACTGCTATCATGCATGCTTTAACTTAATCCTTATGTTGATGCTATGATGTACGCACTATTATTATTCCTATTTTGCAGATGAGAAAACTGAGGCATGAGAGCTTAAGCAGCTGGCTGAGATTGCACAGTGAATAGGAAGGAGAGTTGAATTCAAATCTAGCTCCAGGACTTACTCTCTTAACCACACCCGTACCGCCATGGATGGTATCCAAGGGTACAGTGTGGGCAGTTTATTATTGAGTGATATGCATGTTGCACATCTTCAAGGAGAAATAAAAGCCATTTTTAAGATAGAATGTTCTTTTTTAAGTGAATAAACAGTCTATATAATTTCTCTTTAGGGGATTATTTCTAGCGAATTCATTAAAACATGGCTTGTATTCTGCCTAAAATTAGTTTAATTATATCAGGACAGCTGCAAGGAGTGAAGATGAGAGATGACATATGATGCTTTTTTGTCTTTTTTTTTTTTTTTTACTTTGGGGATTATCTGTCCAGGTACTCCAATTTCGAAGACAGCTCTCCCCAGCAATCCTCTAGACAAGAGAACTCAGATTTTCAAACACTGCAACCTTTCCATTGCAAAGGGCAGAGTTTTTCTCCCAATATCAGCTCTTCCTAGCACCTTTCTTCTCCATGCCCGTGAAGCCATCCGCTCTCTAGAATTTTGCAGATAGCCCAGCCTTCATGCTGGGTACGGTGGCTGCCTGCTCTTCTTACAACATACAGTATTGGCATCTCACGATGGGCATAATAAACAAGAACAGGCTGAAAGGAACAAACGAAAAGTGAACCCAATTATTTCCCCCCAGATGGTTCTGCAATACTCTCCACACTGCTCGTGTCTTCCTGTGCATAGGTGTGTGTGTGTGCACAAATACTCAAATCTCCCTGGTCTCAGAATATTCATTTTGTCTATCCTGCAAGTTGTAATACCAAGATGAAGAGGGAGATGCGGATGGGGTGCTTTTTGGTGCTAATGAACTTTTTGCCCAAGCTGATAGATTTCTTCAATGGTCTTATACAAATCTCATCCCAGTATAGTGCTATAATGAGTATAAACATAATTTCTTCCTTTATTGCCATTCAACATTGAGTTAACTTATTGAGTTTAACCACGTTTTACCTTAATCTTCTCTCAACAAACTATAAGCTTCATTTATTCATTCAAGAAATACTTATTGATCTCCTGTTATGTACCAGCCTGTACAGGATGCTGAGGATCTTTAGGTGAGCAAAATAGACGCACATCTTGCCCTTTATGGGACCTGGGGTCTTGGTGGAGGGGACAAATATAATGATGGGAAATGCATAAATTGTTACATAATTAAATTTGGAATATGCTCCACTGTGATTTTTTCATCTCCAGCATCCCTTCCCTCTTTTACAAATAACAGCACTTTCTTTTTCTTTTCTTTTCCTTCCGTTTTGTAAACGCACCTCACCCACTCTTAGATGCTGTGGTTTGGTGGGGTGAGCCCACCCTTCCCAGGCTCGAGGGACGTACAAATGTCCTAGGCTTTGCCATCAACCTCCATGATTAGTTTCGAGATGAGGAGCTGATACATGTCTACCCAGTGGCAAGACCATGGTGGGAACTTTTAGTGCAGAAACGCTTGCCAAAGGTCGCCCTGAAAACTGAGCCAGGCTGAGAATGACAAACAGCCAAGCACAAAGCAGCCTGGGAATACGCACATAGATAGCGTTTCCCTGACACTGGAGCCCAGCTGCGCCTTACATCATCTACCTTTGCTCTTTTCCCTTACATGAGCCGATGAGGTGTTTTTTCCCCAAGTCAATTTGATTGGATTTCTTTCACTTGCAATCAAAAACACCTTGAAGAAACACAGCCACAGGGGGAAAGTGCAGCATGACGTGAGATGAGGTAACCCAAGACTTGGTTTTATTCATGGTGGTGCTGAACTCTACAGTGTGAATGGCCGTGAGCGAGCTGAGGAAGGCAGACACGAGGTTAGGAGCCACACCTTGGCTGATCACGGCTCCTTCCCCAATGCCCCCCGCAGAATATGTCTTTAACACCTGTCAGCGGGATGAATGGAAGAATGAGGAATGAAATACCAGTTTGTTTCTCACCACCTTTGCATCAGTTTATGGTGGTCACGGTAATTCTGCGTAACAACCATCTGTCGTTTATTCTCACTGCTTGGTGGGTCAAGGCTCTGCCAGGTGACCCCACTGACTTCAGCCGAGCCACTCATGCTCACATCTGGGGTCAGCCGAGCGAGACTGGAAGAGGTGGGGGCGGCTGGACTCTTCCGCATTCCTTTCCTCCTCCCCCGACCAGCAGGGCAGCCCAGATGTCACTGTCATGGCAATGGCTGAGGTACAAGAGGACAAGTCAAATCACACGGCATTTTTTGACGCTTCGGCTGCACCAAGCCTATGAACATTTCATTAGGTAGAGCGAATCATGCAGACAGACCCACAGTCCAGGGGCACGAAAACGCTTTCTGCCCCTTGAGAGGAATGGACTGCAACGTTGGCACAAAAGGCATGAAGACGGGGTAAATGAATGGGGGCCGTTCACGCAATTGACCACACCACTTTAACCCTCTTGTTCTTTCCAATTGGCTACAGGCTCAGAGAAGCTAGATGTAGAGTCCAGATGTAAAAAAATTAGAGTTTACTGTCAAGAAAATAGGTGCCTCATGAAAACAATCAGAGAAGCTCATGGAGGAGAGATTGCTTGGCAGGAGTTGCCCCATAAACAAACTGGTTCTGAGACTGACTGGGCCGCTGTTTCCACCCAGTGTTTTTTGTTTTTTCTGGACTATCTTTAGCATAATCATTTTCTAGTAGCCTCCATATGACCTTATGGCAAATCACATGCCTAAAATCCAACCTCAGGAAAGATAAAGCGTGTGCATCTTCCTGCTGTTGCCAAAAGTCAGGGTTATCAGTCAGAATGCTAGCAGAGAACAGCCCACGCGAAGGGATGGTGGGAGAGAATTCAATGCAGATTATTTACAAAGCTATGGGCAGGGTTTTGAGAAAGAACAAAGGACAGCGAAGCACCTGGGCACCAGCAAAGGAGGCAACTGGCAGGTGCAACTGGAGGGAGCTGCTAGCAGAGCCCACCAACAACTCCAGCTGCAGGGCAGGGGCCGCCTGATGCGCGCTATGGACAGAGATGAGGAGAAAGGAAACTAGGGAAATGAATAACCCAAATTCTTCTCTTTCATTGCTCCAATCTCTTGCAGGGACTTCCTTTGGTTGAACCCAACCAGAAGGCAGAGGCTGGGGCAATTAGGGTAAGGTAATTTGTGGAAGTCACACTCCTGGGGTCACAGAGCAAGAGGAGAAGGGTGGAGAGTGAGTCTATCTGAATGACAGAGGGAGTGTGTCCAGGCCACTTATCCATAGCTCTAAGTAGTTAGAAATATTCTTTTTTTTTTTTTTTTTGAGACAAGAGTCTTGCTCTGTCCCCTGGGCTAGAGGACCATGGCATCAGCCTAGCTCACAGCAACCTCAAACTCCTGGGCTCAAGCAATCCTCCTGCCTCAGCTTCCTGCGTAGCTGGGACTACAGGCGAGCGCCACCACGCCCGGCTAATTTTTCTAATTTTAGTAGAGACGGGGTCTCGCTCTTGCTCAGGCTGATCTCCAACGCCCGACCTCAGGTGATCCTCCTGCCTCGGCCTCCCAGAGTGCTAGGATTACATGCGTGAGCCACCGCGCCCGGCCAGAAATATTCTTAATTGTCTATACTTTATCTAGGGTGATCAGTGGTGATAGCCACCAAATGCCCCTGGCTCTCTGCCTGCTGAGTGCATAATAAAGCTACACTGCCTTGGCCCCTGGTGTGGAGGGGCCCAGGGGATTCGTTCTAGCCAGTGAGCATGAATGGAAGTAACGTGAGGCACTTTGGGGCTAACTGCTTATTTGCCAGGTTAAGACCCTTCAAAGCTCCCCTTTTTCCTTGGTGACAATTACCAACAGTATCCCAGACAATGCCCACTGCACCAGGTGGAGGCCCCTGAGCGAAGACAGTAAGTGGATCTCTCAGCCACCCTTCAAAGGTTATACCGTATAGAATACACAAGAAACAAACTGCTATTATTGAAGCCACTGAGATTCGAGGTTGTTTTGTTATTACAGTACGCTGAGAGCCCATACTGACTTATATGACCCCATCTGGAACCCCACTAGCCTAGCTATTAGGCAGAGAAGGCAATCTTGAAAATTTACATTTGTCATTTATCCAAATGCCGTTTAATGAAAACTTGCCATGCACAAGGCTCTGTGCCATGGGACACAGAGGTAAAATGAGCTGACCCCCATCCTCAAGATGCTTCCTGCTTGCCAAATGAATCTCCTAAGGTAAGACTGTATTAGGTACATATTGTGCAAGTGGTAGATTGCCAGGTGGTCCCCATAATCCCAATCTTCTGATGTTGACACCCTTGTGCGTTCCCTGCGTTAGAGTGCAAGCAAGACCTGTGAGTTGTTTTTAACCAATAGCCCATGGTAAAGGTGACGGGATGATACGATCACACAATTACAGCATATAAAATTGTAATACCTACTTTGGGAACAGACTATATCCCTTGCTGGCTTTGATGAAGCATGAGGTCATTTCAAGGGAGGCCCAAATTTAAGGGCCCTAAGGGTGTCTGCAGTCAGCAACCACTGAGGGTGGCAGCCTGCAAGAAATCGAATGCTGCCAACAATCCTATAAGCCTAGGCATGTATCCTCCCCCAGTCAAGCCTTCAGATGGAAACCCAGCCCTGGCTAACAGCGTGACTGTAGTTATGCAGAGGACCCAGCTAGTTGGTACCTAGAGAAATGGTTAGATAATAACTGTGTTGTTTCAAGCTGCAAAGTTTGTGGTATTTGTCATACAGCAATAGACAACTAATGCAATCACCAGGGACCAAAATAGGTGTTTCACATGCGTCATCTCATGAAGTCACAACCAGCCTGTGAGGTAGGCACTATTATCATCTTAATAATTTTATAGGTAAGGGAGGGAACTGAGTCTCAGAGAACTTATTCTACTTACCCAAGGCCACACAGCCAGTAAGTGGTAAAGTCAAAATTCACAGGCTGACTCCAGAATCCACACCCTTTATATATTCCATACTGTCTGCCCGTTCTGCCCTTTGATCTTGCCATTTTCCTGCTCAAAAACCTTCAGTGGCTTCCCTTTACTGAGGACAATAGCTTCCATTGTTTACGTGAGGTGTCAGTGTGTTGCAGACTACAATAGCTAACACGTTCATAGCGCTTACTCTGTGCCAAGCATGTCACATACAATACTTTAATCCTTTATTGAAACAACCTTATGGTGTAGGTGGTATTTTCACCCCATTTGAAATACGAGGACATGGAGGCACAGAAGGATTGAAGTAATATGCCCCAGGTCATCAAGGTAATAGGTAGAGAAGTTGAGAATCAAACCCAGATCATCTGGTCCCTGAGATCACCTTCTTAACCACTGTATGATCTACTGCCTCTAAGCTGTAATTAAAATCTTGAAATTTGAGAATGATGAATTTTATCGTAATGAACTAGGGGGTATCTATCCCTACAAAAATGTCCTTTTCACTCACTTGCCTTTCAGTGTGGTCCCTTGAATGGAAGAGGAATGAATGGAATTTGATTGAATCGTGCAAAATGCTGGCTTTTCCCATAGAGCTGGGTTGTGCACATGAACACCATCCATCAGCTGTGTCAGCACAGAAGAAGTTTATAAACTACTGACCCAGAGATTTCATCCTGTATTTCTCAGCCCTGCATTAGGTCCTCCATGGCTCAGCCATGACCTATAATTCCCCCTTTAATTCTTGCAACCCCCTCTTCATGAAATCCACACTCCAGCTAAGCCAAACTTCTGACACACACCCACGACACCTCTACTCACACTGGCTTCCTATGCTTCTTATCATCACATGTCCTTACAGCGCCCGTGATTCAAAGCATATTTGAAATTCTACCTCCTCTTAAAATAGTTTTTAATTTCCTTTCCTCAAGACCCTTGCCATCCACGTTCAACTTGGAAGGAAATTCTTTTTTCTCTGAACTCCCATCCCATCTCATTTGTATTTTCACAAGATTCCATTGCTCTCTGCCTGTGTCACAGTTATCAACATGCATATGATGATCACAATGACAGTTGTAAAAACAACTTTTTCCTGCATGAGTATGCTGCACCAGGCACAGTGCTAAGTGATTTCATGCATCTTTTCACTTCAAGACATGCCTCTGCATGGGTAATGTTATTATCCCCCAATTGACAGGCAACCCCAATGCTTGCACATAAAGGGGATGACGCTTGAAGAAAGGAGAGAGATAAATGTTTCCCCGAAGTTTACTGTTGAACAGAGGTCTAGAAGCTTCTGCTCCTATAGCATCACTCCATTCTTTGCACATCGAAGTCACAGAAAAAGATCCTTCCATTTGCAGCCTGAGCTGACCCTGCCCCCAAGGGAGAGTGGAGCTGGTTGGGATGCTGTAAGAGTCAGACTGACCCTCTCTTCTCTCATATCACTACAAGCTCAAGCATAGATTCCAGTCAAGAGTGAATGTGTGTCCTTATTTTTCAATCTGACAGTGCTATTTGTGGGAATTGAACCTCAACATCTTTGGAGAACTTTATACTCTTTCATCCTAAACTAGGGCACATCTATACTTTTCTGATATAAACCTGTTACGTATTAAGTAAAGAGTAACAATTATATCTACCATATTGTGAGTTGAACACATTATATGTACCCTTTAATCCCTTGAAGAAAAGAAAGAGAGAGAGAAAGTGACCCAGCTAGTAAATGGGGCTACGAACTCCAGAATCCATGCTTGCAACCACAGTGTTACATACAGGATAACCAGTTATACAATAAAATAAGTGAAACCTCTCCAAAGCTAACCACTGTTCGGTTTCTTCTGGATCCTTCCACAGAAGAGAAATAATAAGAACAACACTAAGAGCCAACATTACAGAGTGTATGTTATGGGCTCACCACCAGACCAAAGGCTATCATTTCTACTTGCAAAATCCCATTTAATCTCACAATAAGCCCCATGATTTAGATACTCATTATTCTCACTGTATGTGAGGAAGGTACAACTAAAGGAGGTTAAGGGTTTTGTCCAAGGTTAGAGAGAGAACAAGTGGGAGGGGTAAGATTGGAACCTGGTATTATCTAGCGCCCAAGCCTCTGATCTTAGCCACAGTATTGAAGCGTGGGGTGGGATGTAGGCAGGAGGGCAGCTGAATCATTGTCTTCAGCCCCTTAGCAGAGAACATTCAGTAAAAAGAACCAAAGGACCAAGGAGGAGCCCACCTCCCTCTTAAGACAATTAAATATTAAAAATAATTTTATTCAAACAATAAAATTGCAAATATATGTACACCTATATGTAATAAGAAGTAAAATTATTAACTACCTTATTATCACACTTAAGATGTTTTTTAAAAGAATCCTTTCATTTTAGAGAGAGAGAGACATACTAGAATATATATAAACAAAATGGAATTTGCTGCAAAATGTTGGGCAGGGGGAGATTTGGTGGGGACATAGATGAAACCAGAGTGACAATGAATTAATATTGCTAGAGCTGGGTGATTGCTATGGAGGGGTTCATTATAATGTATTGTTTTGTAGGTGTTTAATATTTTCATAATAAACAGTTCCCTGAAAATAAAATAAAGAGACTAAAAAAAATAAAAAATAAATTCTCCTCCTTCAACCCCAGATCAGTTCCCTGTCTCTCTTCCCCTCACCCTAGAACACCCACTGTTAGGTTTCTGGTGCATTGGTGGAGAAATTTTCCATTTTAGACAAATGAATGTATCCATTTTAAAATGGAAACGTATTAACACATCTCTTCCCTTTGCTTTTCTCAGTAACAACGTAGCCGGCATGCCGTCCTCGGCCACTGTGTGTGGCAGGCTCCGTACCCTCTGCATCCCTCCTGCTACCGCATCGCCTCATTTATTTCCTTCACAGCACTTCGCAAAATCTATACTTACAGGCACAATGATTTTCTTAGTTCTTTAATTGAATTAAATTCATGTAACATAAAATTGACCACTTTAAAGTACACAATTCAGGGCATTTAGTATATTCACAATACTGTGAAACTATCACCTCTATCTAGTTCCAAAACATTTTCATCAGCCTAAAAGGAAACCCTATACCCACTAAGCAGTCTCGCCTCCTTCCTCTTCCCCCAGCCCCTGACATCTACTAACCTGCTTTCTGCCTGGATGAATTTACCTATTCTGGGTATTTCATATAAATGGAATCATACAATATGTGGCTTTTGTATATGCCTTCTTCCCCTTAGCATACTGTTTCGGAAGTTCATCCACACTGTGGCAAAATATTTTGTCATACAGATATACCACATTTTGAGTATCCATTCATCAGCTGATTGACAGTTGTGTTGGTTCCACCTTTCGGCTACTAAGAATAATGCTGCTATAACATTCATGTACAAATTCTTGTATGAATACTTGTTTTCAATTATTTGGGGTATATACATAGAAGCAGAATTGCTGGGTCACAGGGTAACCCTGTGCTTAACCTTTTGAGGAACCATCAAACTGCTCCGTGCAGTGGCTGCTCTGTTTTACATTCCCACTGTGCACAGGTTCCAATTTCTCCACATCCTTGCCAGCACTTATTTTTGGTGTGTTGGTTTGTTTTTTATAGCCTGCTTATTTTTTATCTGTCTCCTCCACTAGATTATAAACTCTCATGGGCTTTAATTACCATTGCATCCTCAGCCACTAGCACGAAAAAAGCCTTCTGCATAGTGGTCATGCAAATATTTTTTCAAAGAATGACACAGTCGAGTAAACAAGCCAGCACATAATAACAAATAAATCTCCCGCATTCGTTCTAAAAGCTGCACGATGAGTTCCACCGCACAGACTCACTATCATTTCCTTCGATGTGAACTTCACCCCCTCTCTGTCCCAAATCCTCCAATGGCTTTCACCTCCTTCAGAGTAGGAGCCGAACTTCTTACAATAGCCTCCAAGGCGCCAGTGGTCTTCCTTCTCTGAACCCTCCACAGTAGTTCTCGAATGCATCTCCTCATTTTCTCCCCCTGCGTTCTCCACTCCAGCTATGCTGTTCTTGAACCTTTCCCAGCACACCCCTACCTCAGGGATTTTTCACTCTCTGTTCCCTCTGTCTTGGGAGCTCTTCCCCCATATATCCACGTTGCTCCCTCCCTGCCCTCCTACTAGTCTTTGTTTATATGTTATCTTCTCAGAGAGACCTTCCTTGATCACACTAAAGTTACACTGACACACACACACACACACACACACACACAGAGGCACTCAGCTAGTACAATCTGCCCCCCATTCCCTGCCCCATTCTTTCCATAGCGCTTAGCCCCAGATGAAAGGGGAATGGAAGACTCTGGAAGCAAAACAGCAAGTTGTGGGCTCAGTGTCAGTTCTCGTTAATACCATCACTGTTCCTTCCAAGTGGGGAGAACCACTGACTGCAAAGTGCGTGTTCCAGTTTGGATTTGGGGTGTTTGGGGCTGGCAGGGCATAGCCTTGGAAAAGCTACAGAGCAGAAGCGGGCCGTGCGTTGTCTAGCACAAGAATAGCCAGAGAGCGAGGGACCGAGGACCGAGACTGAATTACGCTTTGACTCAGGTCAGCAGTAATAGAGTTCCCCATTGTGAAGAACTGAATTCAGTCAAAAATTTAATTTTTTAAATAAATAGAACAGAAAGGTCAAAATACTGCTAGCAGAAATGGGGATTTGGAACTGGAAATTGCTCAGAAATGTCTTTTACTTTCTCTCTGTTCTGTTAATGACTTTTCCAAACTCTCCCCAAGGAATTTCTCTTAGATATGCTAATGTCACTCCATTTCTCTAAAACCCTGTGTCCAATATTGCTGTTGAAAAGACCCTAATAGAAGATATACTTGGAAATCATCTGTGATTAGCGGTTTTATTTAAAACGAAGCATCCCTACAGGTTCTAGTGGCAAAAACCCAATAAGAATTGCTTTCAACTTTCCGATCATTGGATGGCAATAACGCCTCTCCTGGTCTCTCCCCTCTGCTAGGAATATTCCACCCTCCACCTGTCCCCACCAATTCCCTACTCCTGGCTGAGACCTATTCATCCTTTAGGAGTTAGAGTAAACATCACTTCCTACAGGAAGCCTCCTGCAGCTCCCGGTTTAGATTAGAGACTCCTACCTTACACGCAGAGCATCGGTGTTTCACCGAGAGGGCACTACCTGGCTCTACTGTAGCTAGCCTCATTCTCCTTCTTCCCCCACAGACTGCAGGCTGCCTGCGGGCAGGGACTCCGCGTGCATTTGTGTCAGTCGCATTCCCAGCGCATGGCGTGGTACCCAGTCTGCCACGTAAAGGCTGCGCAATGAATACGTAGCGCGTGTGGAATGATTGTTTATCGGTACTTTGTGTTCAAGGTACTATATTATCTGACTAGCTCTATGAGCATTGCCTAATTTCATTTGATCCCCTCCACAACTCTGTAAAGTAGATATAACCAGTTAACAGACTGAGAAACTGATTATCCGATAATCCAGGGTTTCAGTGAATTTTTCGAGGTCACGTTGCCAATAAATGACCAGGTAGGGATTCGACTCAAGTGCGTTCTCCTGTTTCACCAGTGACTCACAGAGCACGTACAGCAGGATAGAATTGTACATGTTTCAGTTATAAGAAAACTTTTTTTTTTCTTTTTTTAACTGACTAAAGTCTTTCAACCCCTGATGCTTTCCTTCCCCAGGACAGAATGAAAGCTGAAGGGAAGGGAGCTATCAGGCCATGGCCTTTTCTTAACACTGAACTCTATCTGCTCTCGGAAAAAAACTATTTTCGGTTAATGACTTGAAGTCCAGGTTTAATGGGTAATCGAAGCCCTGTGTGAGCAGCCGTGTGGCACAGTTACCAGGGGAAGGGAAGACGCGGCGTGTGGACAGGTGAGGCAAGGAGGCTCTTGCTCTCAGGGCGGTGCAGGTGCAGGGCCAGGCCCGACAGTGGCAGCCCCCTTCCACGTGCACCCCGCACCTCCTTGCCTCGAGCCACTCCCAGTCCTGAGAAAGGGCTTCGATGTGAAGGGAGAAAGGGGGTGACGCAAGCAGAGCGAGGCTGAGCGAGGATGCGGAGGAAGCCAGAATACCAGGTCCACGGGTCGGGCCACCACCCAGCAAATGCTGGAACAGCCGTTGGGGAGAAGTGATGGGAGATTGGCCGGCCCTCGAGAGGTGGCTTCTCGCCAGCACTTTCCCAGCCAGCACCAGTGGACTGTCTGCAACCAGGTGGCACCTTGCCTTGACCGCTGGTCTTCTGGCCAAGGTCAGGACTGGGCACCACCCTTTCATGCACCCCACGAGACCAAGTCCCAGCAATGCCCTCGGGACCACGGTAAGACTGAAAGGAATCACATGACATCCGCAGGCTGCGAGGGGCCTGCACTCAGGAGGAGGCCAGGTTCGAATGGCATCTCCCCAAAACCTAAAGCCACCTGCAAGTCAAGGAGCAAGGCCTCGGGAGAAACCAACCCTGCAGGCACCTGGATCTTGGACTCTCAGTCTCCAAAACCATGAGAAATAAATTGGTTAGGACACCTGTCTGTGGTATTCTGTAATGGCAGCCCTAGGAAACTAACATACCGTCCTTCCTCGGATCACACTCAGACACCAAGTCATGAGGAAATCCACAGGACCAGCCCAGGGCTTCGAGGTAACCTGCGCCTTTTACATCTCAGAACACGGCCCACCATCTCTTCCCATTCCCAGAGGTCAGACTGCCCAGGGTGCCCCAGAGTCCAGCTCAGGGAGTCAGGGAAATTGCCAGGCACCTGCGGGACCCCTGCTTCAAGTCAGTGCCAGGAGAAACAGCTCCCTGAAAGCTGTAGAGAGTAGAGGAGGCCTCTGCGGAACCACCTCCCCTTTCCTTGACTTCCTTGCAAGACCGGTGCTTCACAAAGACCTGTCAGTCACTTCCCTGCGGCTGCCCCAACCTCTCCAGGGCAGGCCTGGGGTCCTCTGTCTCTGCTGCTTGCTCTTGCATCCCCTGCCCCAAGCCAGGGGCCCTTCAGTGACCGGTTCAGTGTTCACACACGAGCAGCAGCCAGTGAGGGGTAGGGACTGTGCCCAGCGTGTTCACGGCTGCATCCCTCTGCCCAGCACAGATTTTAGTATCAGCACAGCTTAATGCATGTATGCACATACATGTTATATATATAACATATATGTTGAATATATGCTCATTCAACAAAAATTATTGATGCAGAGACTACGAATCAGCTCTCAGACAGTGCAGAGTGGTGGTTAGGGATAGTTGGACTCCCGGGTGCTATTATTTACTAGGTGCGTAAATTTGGTCAAGTTCCTTGTACTCTATGAGACTCAGTGTCCTCATCTACAAAATTAGCATAATCATAGTGCATACACCATAGATAATACACACAAAGTGTTTAGCCCGAGGTCTGAAACACAGTGAGCCCTGAAATGTTACTTATATCACACCATCATGACTTCCTTTCCAAGGAGCAAGAGTTGGGTCATTCCTTTCCCCTTCTTCCCCTCCATCTGTACCTAAAACTGGGCTCAGCCCAAAGGGGTGAACACTGAACGTGTGGGCAGAATAAGTATTCACTACATGCATATTCAGTTATCAAATAATTGAGTAAAACTGTTCATTTCTGAAACAGCCCGTTGTATTTCTAGTACAAACATGGGCACTGACATATGGCAAGCCTTCACACAGATGCCGAATAGATGGAAAAAAGAGAAATGGAGAAGAAAAGGCGAAAGCATAGGAAGGGAGATGAATGAAGTTTCCAGAATTTATTTCAGCCAATCAATTGATCTCCGTTGTTCTTCTCCCCCTTTTCAGGTAATCACATCTCCATTTTCCTAGGAGAGCCGCCCCTCCCCCAACATCAGTCCAAGAAGTTTGGGCAGGGCTGACTGTATCTGTAGGGGAATTGGGCCAGTCACCATCATCTCATCCCACTGGCCATCATGATTTGTTCAGGCTGTATACATGAGCTAAGTGCACCCAACTACAGTGAATCCCTAAAACTTGTGGGTGTTCCTTAAAAGAAAAACTATCTTTTCCTGCTGAGATAAACCAGAGAAGATGTAAACTTGGAGGATGGAGCCTGAAATTGTTTGGGGCCACCATAAGAGAGAATCTATCTAGGAATAAAGCCATTAATATGCAGTTGGAGCCAAAGGATGGAGTAAGAATCCTGTTGCTGTCATTTAAGCACCTGGATCCAGCCATACCTGAGGCCAATAATCTAGTGAACTTTTTAGTTTCATAAGCCAACTTTTTTTTTATTTAAATCGTTCGATTTGAATTTCTATCATCTGTAATTGAAATGATCTTAACTGTTAGAGAAGTCTTAAGTTATCTTTGGTTCAAGGTAGGATACAAAACAAAACAAAGAAAGCACAAACCACAGATTACAAATCCTTTATTACAAAAAATAGCTACCATTTCTGAACACCCACTATGTGACAGGCCCTAGGCCAGGCCCTTGACAAACATTGGCCTTGTTCCTTGAAATAGCGCTGCAATGCCCATATCGTAAAAACTTCTAGCTATCCAATAAACCCTATGAATCCTTTTTTTAAAAAGTGAGATAAATAAAACATCGAAATTCCCAATACTCAATTCCTTCTCTTGGTCTTTTAAAATGAATTTTGTGTCTCAGTTACAGTTCTTTGTGTCAAGGGGAAGAAAAACACACATACAAGAGAAACTCCACATAAATCAATCTTTATTCCATTTCAAAGCCTGAAAGATTTTCCAGATATTCCAAAGGTCTCCTTCCCTGAGTGAAATACTACATTTATTTAATAAAGCAGGTAGGATTTACTATCTGGGCACGGGTAAGCACTTTTTACTCTTCACAAGATAGATGACAGGTGCTGGCAGGCGTTCTCTCCCTTCTTTTTGCTTTTTTTTTTTCCCCCTCTCTCTTTTGCTATGACTGCACAACTTTACCCATCACAACTGAATTACCAAACTGAGCCAGAGAAAGATTGTCCCCATGAGAGTGCTGTGTAGGTTTCAGGCTTTATTTTCTTTTAAAGACAGCTTTAAAGAATTAGAAATAAATGTTATCAACTGTGGTTTTAAATGATGCTGACTTATTGCTTTTTGGGGAGCTGTTACACCCTCCTCCCAACACATACCCATGACGAACACTCTAAGCTGAATGCTCCGGGAACAGGAGGTGGGAAACCGGGTAGTGGGAAAACAGTAAGTTCTGCAAGCGTCCCCAGCGTAGGTTCACCAGAGAAAAAAAGGCTAAGCCAGTAGATTTCTGTCCCTTGGCTTAAAAGGAGTTAAGGAGCCAGCGCTTTAAATAGAGTCTGCCTGTGGAGGAGAGAAAACAGCTGGGAGAGGAAGAAAAGTGGTTTGTTTTCATTTGCTGCCAGCAGGACAGAAGGTGAAGGTTTCACTCTCGACATCTTCACCCATAAGTTGGGCGGAAAGCCAGTTTGCTCTTTGGCTGAAAAACTCCAATTAAAAATGTATGACTTCGGTTTTCTAGAGAGGGGGGTGCAAAAAGTCAACGCTAGGTTATACAAACACTTGAGGCGGCAGAAGTGAATTGAGGAATCTCATTAGCTCGCTTGCCAACCTGCTGTCTGGGAACCAGCACCCACTAGCTCTCGAGGTAGAATGGGGAAGCGCCACATCCGTAGCCCTAGCCAATGCACACGGTTGCATCTCGGGTCCCCGAACTACAAAGTCAGAAGAGGCTGCTTCAGGTGCTTCATAAACTATTTTCCAGCCCAAATAATCCCTCCAGTCACTTGTATGCATACATACACGCACAAACATGTACAAGCGTGGAAATGCACATGCACACATATGGTTTTTCGTGATATTTTCACAGAAGGTCGTCTTCTTGCCCCTGGTCGTGACCTGTCAAAGCACCTGGAGGTCATTCTTTCGTCTCCGCAGGTCTGTTCAAGCCACGGCTAACTCTGGGCGAGTGGCTGCATCAGTCTTGTTCATACCTGTATCCCCAGCACTCAGCAGACTGTGAATACTACTGCATTTGTTGAATGAAAGGATAGAGGAATAAACCACAGGCAAAACATTCAATTTCTACTACTTTTCCTCTTATGCATGTTCATTATTCAAATGCTTCCCTCTCACCCTCCTGTTTGCCCCTCCCATACGACGCCTTTTCTACAAAACACTACTGACAAGTGGAGAGTTTTCCTGGTGATTTGATAGAGGGGAGAGATGTTTGAAATTGATCTTCTCCCCATCTCTCTTTCCCACAGCCCCCTTCAGATGTTTTTCCTCCAGCCGCAACCGCGTTTGCTTCCTCTAGTCTGTCATTCTGAGCATCCAAACTTGCATTTCAGATTCCATCAAAACAAAAGAAGCTGCAGTAGCAAGGACCCTAAGGTAGTTTACGGACCATTGACTACCCTTTGAGTCTAATTCCTCATGCTGATGCTTATCAAAATATTTCTTCCAAACATCCCAGAATTTTGTTCCTGTGGGAGCTTCTGTTAAATGAAATTTTATCAATTGGTAAGCTTTAAATTTTAAGGTTCAAACTCAGCACCCTCTAAGTAAAAGGGTATCTTTGAGTACCTTTGTTGACCTAGAGTCTCAGAACTGATTAACCCTGAGAACCAACTTTATTATGCCAGTTACCATTAACCTTAAATTCATCAGAATTCTCTGATGTTTTACCTTGGATGTAGATGGTTTCCTAAAATGTCTTCTTTTCTTTATTTTCTTTATTAGTCAATTAATTCTTATTCATTAATGGCCAGTGATCCTACCTACCAGAATTCTCTTGTGTAACTGCATGCTTCCAATGAGGGCTGGAGCTAATGACTTGTATCTAACAAACAGGACATGGAAAAATGGTGGGCTGTCCCTTCCGAGATCAGGTTGCAAAAGACTGTGGCTTTCACCTTGCACTCTATTGCTATTTCAGCAGTCACACTTTGATGAAGCCAGCTGCCATGCTGGAGAGGCCCACATCGCAAAGAAGTACAGGCAGGTATTGGTCAAACATCAGTAAAGAACTGAGGCTTTCAGTCCATAAAACCTTGAGTAATTGATCTTGCCAACAACCATGAGAGTGAGCTCACCAGTGAGTTCTTCCCCAGTGAAGCCTTCAGATGAGACCAGGGCCTGGACTGACACTTTAATTGCATCCTTGTGAGAGACCCTGAGCCAGAGGCTAAACTATGCTCAGATTCCTGACTCAAAGAAACTGTCAGGTTAAATGTGTTGTTTTAAGCCACTAAAGGTTTGTGGTAATTCGTTATGTATCAATAGATAACCAGTTCATCACCCCCACATCTGGCTCGTAAGTAGCCTAACTTGAAGTGCTTGACTTCTACTCTATTGGTGGCTGTATCGCTCAGCATTAAAAGTCCAAAAGAAATATCTTTCTCCTTATCTCACTGGGTCGTTCTAAACAACACACACATGGAAGTTGAATCCCACAAAGTGAATCACTGGTAACTGCCCACCTGGCCAAAACCATCTTATTGAAATTCTAAGAAACAAGCAAAACAATCGAGATCAATGATCTCTGAAGTATCTTTCTGTGAATGCTTGTTCTTCCGGATTTTACTTAAGCTGCTAGTCTTTCCTAACCAAGGTGCTGAGGCCATTACTGGAGAGCACTGCCTCCTCTGACAATTTATTCTCACAGGTGGCGACCCCATTCTCCCAGTGGTCTGCCTGCCTGGATCACTCCTTCACTTCCTACAAAGAAATAGAAGCCTTCACGCCACAAAAAGTCTGCATGGTTACGGTTTTGAGGAACAATGTCCTGTGGAAAGATTCCGCTTTGGGAATTCATTTATCAATCACGGTATCGATCACTCCAAAGCAGCCATACAAGGCTAGCACCTGGGTGTTTCAGTCTCTAATCTTGGGAGAGCAGTTCTGCCTGAACTCTTCAAGTGACGCTGTGGTGGGTACGGAAATGCACCACGCAGACCTCCCACCCTCTCCAGGGAAGGGCTCACTCCTCAGCCGCAGGGAAGGCAAGAGCATCAGACTCCACCTGTCAGCACCTTCAGGGACTGCCTCTCCCCGAGGCCGCACCCTTCTGGGGACAACCTGCATTTGGTAGCTGAGTGAGGTGGGGTGATCTGGCCCAAATGCAAAACACTCTGGTGGGCCATAGCCACTGGGGTAAAGGAAGCCTTGTCTGCTTGCATCTCAGTCTGACTTTTCCTTCTGCCCACTCCTGCTTCCTCTCCCTTCCTTTCTACATGTCGATCTCTCATAAATATTTCATACCCCGACCCAGGTTGTGACATCACTGCTAGAGAGGCTCTATTTAAAATTTGATTCCTTAGGATAATATGTGAAAATGCCTAGCAGCCTTTGCTTCTATTTCTGTTTCCACCTGTGTGGTCCTGTCTCCAATTCTCTGGCTTTACCTTCGTCTCTTGCTCAAGATGATGGTCTCCAGCAGAGCAGGGACTATCTCTTCCCATTTCTTGCTACTCAAAGTGTGGTCTAAGAATCAGTAACACTGGTGTCTATTGGTGGATCATATTAGTGACCTTGAATCTCAGGCCTCACTCCAGACCAACTGGGTCAGAAACTGAATTTTAACTAGAGCACATCAAAGTTATTATCATAAGTGTTGTTCTAGTAATTCGTAGCTTCCTACAACTGCTAGTATATGCCTAAGCACATGGGAATGGTGTAGATCTAGCCCTGTTGACCGAGTAAGTTTACCTTACACATGGGATGAGAAAGCTTAAGGAAAAGAACAAAGACTATGAGATCTACACTTGTTGATTAGAAAATGCAAGTATTGCATTTCGGAGAAAAGGCGTGATGTGCACAGAAAGATGACCAGCACTGCCCAGCTGGCGATCGAGGCAGTAGTCCTCTAGCGGTCTCTTGTCTGACCACAACTTCCCTGCCCCACCCTCTAGACTGGGCTTTCCCAGCACCAGACAGGCCCTGTCATGTTCATCTGTTCCCACAGCTCCTTCAAATGTCTGAAGCATAAACACGTGAATGAACAAAAGAGCCCTGAGAAGATGAGACTTAAAGCTAGAGGGGTTGGTCAAATAAGCCAGCGGCATGAGATGTGACCATTTGACCTCTGAGCCCAGTCACATGACTGACGATTTAGGCATCTGTCACTTAGACACAGCAAGGAGACCAACACATTCGAGGAGCCGCGGGTCAGCCTTCAAAGAGGGATTTTAATGAGCTGGCTATACTTCATCATCTTGATAATCACAGAAATTAGAGGAGGAAATGAGAGGCTTGGCAGGCCGTCCGGTCCATCACCTGCCTGTACCAAACCGGTCTCTAGGGTATATTTTGTCAGGTTTTATGGCACTACCTAGTCGAAATGATCTTCGTGTCTAGAGGAAATTGGGGGTCAGCTCGCACTTGCGCCTCTGCTTCTTTCTCCTGCAAAGGTCACGGTCCAAATTCTGCTCTTCTCATCTGCAAACTGTTTCTTGCAGGCAGAAGTGAAGTGTGACTCTAAAATAAGACATCATATTTGTTTTCTTTTAAGAAATGTGTCATCAGGATAGGCCAGGGCACGCAGCAGCAGCAGCAACAAAATCCAAATCTCAATGTCGAGCATGTCAGGCGTTTATTTCTTGCTCTCACTACATGCCCAGCGCAAGTCAGCGGGGAACTTTGTTTATCATCACTCGGATCCCCAGACTGATAGAAATATTTCAGCACATTCTTCCACAGTCACCAGAAGAGAGAGATGGGAACAGGGCAAACCTATGTCTTCCTGGAAGTGGCGCACGTCACTTCTGCGCCCATTTTATTGGCATGTCATTTAGCCACATACTTATCACATGGCCTACCTGTGTGCCTAGAATGGGGAGGACCAGAAATAAAAATACCATTTGATCCAGCAATAGCACTATTAGGCATCTACCCAAAAGAGCACAAAACATTCTATGATAAAGACATCTGCACCCCAATGTTTATGGCAGCACAATTCACTATTGCAAGGATGTGGAAACAACCCAAGTGCCCGTCAATCCATGAGTGGATTATCAAAATTTGGTATATGTTTACAATGGAATATTACTTAATCATAAGAAATGACAGTGATCTAGAACCTCTTATATTTTCTTGGATTAAACTTAAGCCCATTATCCAAAGTGAGGCATCACAAGATCGGAAGAATGGGCTCCACTTGTACTCGCCATCAAATTGGTACTAACTGATCAACACTAGGGTGATCACATGGCAGAAATACTCTCCAGAGATTAGGGGGATTTTGGGGGGGTAAACCCACAACTAAAGGACACAGGGAGCATTGTAGGGGGGAAGGGCATGTCTTTAACCCTTGCTTGGGTGAGGCAAAGACATAAAGTGTAACCATAATGTTTGTACCCTCATAATACCCTGAAATAAAAAAAAAGAGAAAAAAACAAACAAAAAAAATAACAAAAAAAAATAATTGGTGGATTAGCATGAATGATAGAGGTAGGAAAAAACCTACTGCAAATGCTATATGGTCAACCTCCTTCTCAAAGGCCACCTGATAAGAATATGACTCTGTAAAAGTGGGCAAATGCTTTAGCACATCTTCTCTTCAATCAGCGGGTATTTACTCACCCGTGTAATGGTTATTTTTCTATGTCAATTTGACTGGGCCACAGGATGCCCAAATATCTGGTTAAACATTACTTGTGGGTTGTCTGTGAGGATGTTTCTGAAAGAGATGAGCATTTGAATCTGTGGACTGAGTACAGCACAGCGCCCTGCCCGGTGTGGGTGGGGAGGGGCCGAACAGAGCAAAAAGGTGGAGAAAGGTGAATTCACTGTCCTCCTGACCGCCTGAGCGGGAACATAAATCTCCTGCCCTCGGTGCTCAGGCCTTTTAGACTCTGATTGACGTGCGCATCATCAGTGTTCCCGCTCTCGGGCCTTCAAACTGCGCCACCGGCTTCCCGGATCTCCAGCTTGCAGAGGGCAGATCCTGGACTTTGCAGCCTCCATAATCACGTGAGCCAATCAATACCTCCTAATAAATCCCTTTACGTGCGTATCTCCTGCTGGTTCTGTTTCTCTGGAGAATCCTGACTGATACCATACCATCTTGACCACTGCTATATCAAGACTTGCAGTGACAAGAGAAACAAAGCCACATGACAGTGGAGGTTATACTTAAAAGGGAGAGACAGACAAAAGAAAAACAAGTCAATAGATAAATAAGCCAGATAACGGAAGTGTCATGAAGCATATACACAAGTACGTAGGGGTTGCGGGTGTGGGTGATGGGCCACTGGACTATTGGTGCCCAAACAGGGGAAGGAAGGCATCCACGTGGACAGGAAGCCTACCGTGAGATGGTGATGCCCAAGGGTGAGGAGAGGGTTTGCAGGAGGAAGGCTTCCACGCTGGCGTGGAGTTAGGGAGACAGCCCAGCATGAGATGTCAGGGCTTGAGTGAAGCAAGGAAGCACGCACATGGGAGGGGGCGGTGGTAGAAACAGCAGATTGGGTGGATACAGGAGTGATCAATAAGTAAACTGAGAACCACGGGAGCCTGATTTTCCTTTGCAGAGAAGTGAGGAGCAAATATGAAAAGGGAGAAAATGAAAGTAAAATCTGTTTTATTTGGAGGTTATCAGGATAAATCCATAGTTTTCATAATCTATAGATGGATGGGTGAATGCATTCTACATACTCATCTGCCCTCGCTCGCCCACCGAAAATGCTTAGGAACATCAGTACCGTGGCAATGAGCACCTGGCTCCCAGTTCTGGGCTTTTTAGTACCAATAGCCACTGAAAGGAACCAGATCCTCAGAGAAATAGCTGTTTCCTATGTCAGAGAAGAAAAATTACAAGCTGAGCCTGGAACATCTTTTTGTGCAAAAAAGCAAGAAAGTGCTCAAAGGATGATGAAAACATGTTTTAAAAAATAAAACCAAACTAAAAGGGCTCTTCTGACCAAACAGAGGACAATTTGGGTGTTTAAGTAAATAAGGATAGTAAAGGATTATAACCCAATGAACAAACTCAGTAACCAGAAGTCCCCATGGATATAAACAGACAGTTCGGTCGTAAATGGGATATTTACATGACCACAAATCTCTCTGCAAAATGCTTCTTAATGCCAAGGGTATAAGAGTAACCACAGTGGACAAGCCTGGTGGGCATCACTTTAATGATCCCAGGGAACGTTATCGGTAATGGGGACAAATTAAAATTGTGTGCTGCCCCCTAGGATGCGGGGCAGCATTACTTCTGTGACAACCCTGGCAAAGACACACAACCCGCAGCCAGTCCCGAGGAGACATTAGACAAATCCAAAGTGAGGGACATGGCGAGAAATAAAACCTTGGCCTGTGGTCCTCAAAAGTGTCAAGGTCATAAGAGTCAGTCAGAGACTGGGAGAATGTCGTGGACTGAAGGAATCTGAAGAGACATGACGATAGAATGCATCACATGATTCCGATTTGGAGGCTTTTGCTACAAAGGGCATTCCTGGGACAATTGGTGAAACTGGAATGCTGTCTGAGAACTAGACAGTAGCAATGCACCAACGTACATTTCCTGGTATTTGTGGTCACATGATAGCTCTGTAGCATTTCCTTGTTTGCAGGAAATATATACTAACAATTTGGGGTAAGGAGATACACCCTCAAATAGTTCAGGAAAAAAAATACAGTACTGTAAATACAACTTTTATAAGTTTTTTATTGTTTCAAAATAACAAAATTAAAAGTTGTATTGTCCTAAAAAGAATGTAAATAGATTAATGATATATTAACAGAACAAGAAAGTTACAGAGCTGAATACTATGACCCCAACTTTGTTTCTGTAATGTTAATGGTGATCATCTCTGGGTGGTAAGATTAGGTCCAGAATTATTGTTGTTGCTTCCCTGAATCATCTAAAATTCACTACAATGGGTTCCTAGTGTGATGAGAAAGTGTCGCAGAAGGGTGTCGCAGAAGAGTGAAATGGCCTGTTTGTTCTCAAAGCATTTTTGGGTTCTCCCAGCATCTTGATTCCTCAGCCTTGCAGAGCACACGGCTTCACGCAGGTAGCAAGATTAGGACAGGGTGACCCATGGGAGAGAAGGTGACTCTGCACATGCTAGGGTGTTGGGTTTGTTTAATTTTGCCTGTTTCCCAGACACATCTTGAGAATCCCCCAAGGAGAAGCTCTGGCGACACTAAACCTCACAATTAGCAGGATGCCACATAAATTGCCCCATTCATCACAGCAGCCCAGACTGACTTTCTTGGCCGTTCTCAGAGCACCTTAAGGCTTGTACATATTCAGCAAGAACTTCCAGTGCACAGGAAGCCCAGCGGCTGGGTACTTTGGGGCTCCAGTGAGTCTGTTCCCCAGGGCTGAGGACTGGGAACTGTTGACAAGCCGCCTCTCTTGTCCTGTCACCCATAATCAGAGGCGGGCTGGGGAGAAAGGCCCTGGGCTGAGCTTCCAAGTGTGCACCATTAAGCAGGTGCTCTCTGCTTCCTACCCATCAGTAACCACCAGCACCAAGAGGCTTTCGTTGACAACACTCTGGCAAGTTTTTAATGATTCTTATCTAGAATTTGAAGCTGATTTTCTAAAAGGACTTTTCAATGAAAAGTTGAGTTAAAGCCAAATTCTTGTCTGGACCTGAATGATGACAGTATTCGAAAACTCACTCTAGAACATCTCTAATGCCTACCTAGCTGGTCACTGGAGTCACCTGGAGAAACTATGAAAAACAGGACAGATCCGTGGGCCCCAATCCCCACCCTGTGAACTCAGTAAGTCGGAGACCCCGGCGGAGTCGGCAGGAGTGACAAAGACCCACCTTTCTGCTTTTGACTCACACATGGCAGCACCATTTGCGATTTTTAGGCAAACATGCATCAATTTGGTAATTCAGAAAATATGAGGAGGAAAAAATAAACCATCATAAAAATTGCTCAAGCAGGTGTGACTTTTTAGGCTGGGAATTTAAAGAGCAACCTCACACTTTAAGACTCATCCATTTGGCTCCAACTTAGTGGCTACACTAAAAAGACAACAGGCAGTGAAAAGGCAGTCACTTCTAACCACAATATTAAGAACAACTTTTGTCACCGTAAGGCGGTGCTTTATGGATTCCCCAGACATATTTTTATTTAAATAATAATTCTCAAACGGTAGTATAGAAACTAATATGAGAATCCCCGTTGGTGCTCGGGAAAAAATGTCGATTTCTTGGGCCCCACCCTAGGCTTATAGAATCAGAAAATCTGGGGATAGGAGAAGATATAACATCTTTAACCAGCATTGCAGGGGGCTCTCACACACAGCAAAGTTTAAAAACACCTGAAGAGCATTCTAACCCTCTTGGGTGGGCAAGGCAGGTAGCACCAGCCGACAGCTTACCTCCCAACATCACTGAGCGGTGGACGAGGGGAACCTTCACTCCCCCTCGCTTTCCAAGCACCTGCAAAGCCAAACAGCAGCACAATTCCTCGTGAACATCCTGGAAGCTGGTCCCGAAAAATCTCCCTAGTCCTCCCTGCAGCTTCATCCAAGTGACAGAAGACCAACATGAGTTGGATTCTCCCAGAAGCTACGTTCCCCCTTGGGATTAGGAAGGAAATTTTTTTAGTTGCTCCAGGGGACTGTTTTCTGAAAGGAGGGCTCTGCAGGGTGACTTAACCCCACCTCCTCTAGGTTCAGTGAGCCCAGATTCTAGCAGTGAGAAGAGATGCAAGTGCAGAGAGGAAGAAGCACAACGGCGAGTCCCACGGCTTAGAAATGGATCAGGGAGTCAGAAGTGAGTGCCCAGCATGTGAAGCGTGGCTGGGACTGTCCACACCACAATGCCAGCCCCGTGGGCTGGTAACAAGCCCGTGTGATGGGAGGACACTTTGATAAAGTGAACAGGCTCCTTCTCCCCTTCTCTTTCTTTCCCTCCCAACCTTTCAAGTAGGTAGCTTGCTTTTTACTCACCTCCTTGAGGGAAATGTGTAGCAGAAAGAAATAGACTATAAGACTTCTAGCACCTCAGCCATAATCTTAGTGGACTCGTGATCAAGTGTGCCCTTCCCCTGTCCACAATCCCTAAGACCCAAGAACTGTCATCCAAACCTGCGGGGGAAGGGGCTGGGAGCAAGAATACCTCAGGAGAAATTTTCTACCTGTCCATCCAAATTTGGCTGTAGGGGATGGAAGACTTACAGGCAGCAATAAGTTTGAGTTATATAAGATTTTTAAAGAATTGTTTCCCTTGCAAAGCTTAGTTTATAGATTCATACTTAACCTGCTGAGCTTTTAAAGAAGCTGTGTTTATAGATTCATACTTAACCTGCTGAGCTTTTAAAGAAGCTGTGTTTATTGGCTCACAAGTTGCAGGTTCATTCGCAAGGAGAAATAGTTCTCTTCACCCGCAGCTCTAGGTGTCAAGGGGGACTTCCTGTGGGCTGGTTCAGACCACAGACCTGGGCCCCAAACTGGCTTAGGTGGGCTTCGATGGGAACCAAATCATCTAACACAGGCCCAGTGGTATACAGCTCTGATGCCCCATCTTCCCACAAACAAAGACATTATTTAGGAATCACACATAAGGGACAAGACTAGGAAAGCAGATCTCTCCCTTCACTTCATGCCACCATTAATCCTCGAGGTACTTGTGCAAATTAGGAAAAGGAAGCTCCTCACTAAAGATACTTACATCTGTCAGAAGGTGGTCATAATATCCTTATTTTATTAGAATATGACAATTTGATGCCTTCTGCTAGAAAACTGTGGTAACAAATATACAAATAATTCTCTGGTGTCTACAATAGAAATGGCACACTCCTGGAATAGTGCAGTGCACAACTCCCACAACTGTACATGGCAGCCCTATATCATTCTTCATTATTTTAACAAAGCTTGACCCTGAAAGAACACTATGGTTAAAGCAGTGAGGAGGTCACTTACAGCAGGTTATTGTTTCAAAACACCCAGATCATTGAGCTCAATAAACATTAATACAATTCTCTGCTTTCCAGGTTTTGCAGAGATTCCACCCACAGAGTGAAGTGGCATTCACAAAGAGGTTTGGAACTTGTTGAAACAATGAAAGAACAGACTCAAAGTTTACAGAGTGAGGAGCATATAGTAGGTGCACAATAAGTGTGTGGTTGTTTCTTCAGTAAAAAATGGATACACCCAAACCCCAAGCGAAGGTTCTTGCCTTATTTCATTCCTAACAGTCTTGACCTCTAACTCATAGAAAATCATAGCCGACTTTGTGATTCTTGCTCAACATCAACTCGCGGCATTATACCATGTTCTAGCAGTAAAGAAGGACTTGCTATTTTTTTCTTTTACTTTTAACAAGCAATTCAGTCAAAGAAGAGGAAATCTTACAAAACAAGACTTTTTAATGGCTCTTACGGACTCCATATTTCCTTTTATGGATACTTATAAAATATTGTCTTATCTTCTCATGAGAAAGAAAAAGTGCAAAGTCCCGTCTCTCCTGAGACCAGCCCCAGGCACTTCTGATGTTTCTGCTAAATCTTGAAACCTCTCGAGGCCGCCCATCCTGAGGATCTCTCCTTGGGCAGAGAGAGCTAGATGTGGCCTCCTTCCAAGCTCGGAAACAGCTTCCTTGAATTACTGAAATGTGGGGCGTTCCTCTCCCTGGAGAGAAGTTACTGGACTATTTCAGCAGCATTTTTCCTTCCAATCAGGCTAGCCGAGAAACGGAAGGGCAGAATCTAACACTTTCTGACGCTGCCCACAGTTCATAAAGTCACCCTAATGAAGAGAAGATGAAATCTTTGCTTGTGAAACAGCATCCTTTCACCTGCAGAGAACTAACCTTAACACTCAGAAAGAAGGAAAAAAATACACTTAAACAGAACCAGAATCAATTTTACTCCTTTCCATTAAATTGTCAATGTCAGATATCAATGAAGTTTTATCATTAATTTTTCCTAGTTTTTTGGGGGGGAATTTTTTTTTATCCTTGTATACTTTTTTTATGTTAGTGTTTGCTTCATTTTTTTTTTTTTTGTTACATTGGGGGAAACATCATGACAGTTTTTTATTGTGGTGTTAAAAATGCTAACACTCAAAGTAAAAGCTGTTTTAAAAGAAACACTCGTGATTGCTTATGTATTTTTAAATAGCCAAGGAAAAGGAACTTAGAAGAAAATAGCCTCACATAGCACACAAAGGAAGGTGGATCCATTAGTGTTAAACACAAAAAATGGTCAAAAGCCTCCCAACTCCATCCTGAGAACTGAATCATTCAGATTGCCCATCATTATTGTTTAAACAGGGCAATTGTCCAGTTAAAAGTATAAGGAAAAGGTTTTGTTGCATACTTAAGGGTTTAGAGATATTTTCTGACCTGAATTATCCAGTATAGATGCATTCCTTAAATGGCTTGGCCAATGGTAACAGTCCTCTTTCCCATGTGGTGACGCTCTAGCCAGGACAATACAGCCTTATCATTGGACAGTCGTTTCCATGCACACCACAACCTGTTTCCAACTTCATGAGTTTTAGCCCCATTGGGTGCACAGACCTCACCATACTCCCACCCCAAAGTGGGCCCTATACCTGCTTCTTGCTTTTTCACTTCCCTTCTCTCTAAAATGCCATGAAAGGAGACTATCAAATGATTCTGCTAAGTGGACAGGTCATTTTAAGCCATTTTTTTCCTCTTGTCCTGAAGATTTAAAAAAGTAATGTGAAAATAGCTACCCAACTTGCATTAATTTCCCTACATTTTCCTCCACTTATTGATTATATCTTGACATCAAAGCTGAAACATGACACAAATAGAAAAACAGTAGAGAGAGAGAAAGAGAGACAGAGAGAGAGATGAAGTTTGCTTTTCTACCCCCAAACTGTGAGCATAAAGCAGTTTTGCAGGAGTCCCTCAACTCCCCTGGGAACTACCAGACCAATGTCCTCTAGGATTTCCTCAAAACCCACAGTTCTTGAAAAGTCAGAGAGCCAAAATTTATGTTCTAAAGGTAACTGCATGGAAAACCAAGACTTTCTTAGCTTAGTACCTATGACAATGTATTTTCTCATCGCAAATATCACCAACTGCACTAAAAAAATATTAAGAAAGGCTTTTGCCTTTGGATGAATTTTAAACCCAGACTGGCTGCCTAGAAATGGCTGGTGTTATCGATCCTTCTGAATATAATTCTCTCTCTCTCTCTCTCTTTCTCACACACACGCACGCATGCACGCACCCTTTAGTCAACTGAGTGATGTCTTCTGAAGCCAAATGCCAAGTGTCCTTAGATAAAGGTATTGCAATCCCTGGAGGAGGAGCACTTCAATTACAAACAAAAGCAAGATGTAACTACACCTTCATTTCAGAAAAACGCTGATGAAATGAGGAACGTCACTAAGCGTTTTCGTTTTTCACAAGGCATCCACTTTCTGTGGGTGACTTACCTTTGTTTTCATGCAAGCGTTCCTCACATCTTTTCTCTAGGTACAGTCTTCCTGCAGTCCTTCCTCTGTGCACGCTGGCAAGATTCCCTCGAGCCTCTTCTCATCACAGAACAAAGTGTCATGCTTACCTGCATTAAAGCCTCAGGCTACTTGCCTTTGGCTCACTGAGGTTAAGATAGGATAGAAAGTAGAAGCCTCTGCCTTCCCGGGTCACTGCAAAGAAAACGCCCTGCATCTGCATATATTTAGCTTATAAGAATCATCTGGGGACTTTGTTAAACTGCAGCTGCCTGCCTGAAGCCCAGCACAGGTGATTCTGATGCAGGGGGTCTGTGGGTTTTACCTAAAGACAGAGCTTCATAAACTTTACAATGCCTGAGAATCGGAGGGGGCAGCAGAGAATGTTGTTAAAATGCAGACTTCAGTTCAGTAGCTCTCAGTGAATCTCAACTCTGCCTGGGGTTTCTAACGAGCCCGCGGGTGATGTGGCTGCTACTGGTCCTCAGACCACACTTTGGGTAACAAGCCTTTAAGAAACAGTGGTGGAAGTCCCCTTCGCTGAGCTTGTGATGTCCAGCCACTCGGGAGCTTGTTAGAAATGCAGGCTCTCAGCTTCCAGTCCAGACCTACTGCATTAGGTTCTGCATCTCGTCAAGATGCCCAGATGATTCTTATGCACATTAACTTGAGAAGCTGACATCGGAGAACTTCGGGGCCAAATTCACAAATTGACAATTGTTTTCTGTTAGAAGGGTCAGAGGTGGCCAAAAAAAAAAATTCATTTTGATTCTAAGATATTTGAAATCCATATTAAAGGCAGTCCTATATCAGAGGAGAGAGAATAGCCAATCTATTTAGAAGGCACCTTCTTAAATCCCAACCCCCTCTCTACCAAAGGGAAGCATGTAGGCCAAGAGTCCGGGGTTGTTAGCACCACGGTTCTGCACATGAGCAGCTATCACATGCCTTCACCTTTCTCTGCTTTCAGTACTTCTCATGATCATGAGGTCAACCAATTTGGGAACCTTGCCATACTCAATGGACAGGTAGTTTAAATCATGAAGGTAGATTAATAAAGCCTAGTACCTCAGTCAAAAGGCAAGGTGAAGCCATACTTTTGGGCCTCCGTTGCTCCTTGCGAAGATTCAAGCTTTGCTTGATATTTAGGGAGAGCTGAAAAAGGGAGATGTTACCTCTTCCATAAACTCAGTACCTTGCAAAGTGCATGGCACATTATAAGGATAATCTAATAGATGTTAGTGGAAGATGCTTGTTTCAAGATTTAAAGCAATAACTTGCTAAAAAAGTAGAAGCTAAAAGAAAACATGCAGCTATCCAAGTTGCCAGAAACCAGAAAGGGGAAAACAACCTGAAGTTAAAAAAAAAAATTAAAAAGAAGAAAAAAATTAAAGCAAAAATTTAATTAGATAATCGGGGTCTAACAGAACTCTCAAAAGCAATTGGAATCAGTGAGCTCCTATGTACAAGCTCTTTATTTCCTTCAGTTTTGTTTTCATGAGCTTCTGTCTAGAGGAAACTGCTTGCTGCAGGCAATTGCTTGCATTTGTTGATCAATAGATCATTGAATAGTCAAAGGAGGTAGGGACCATCTAGGAAGGGCTGGTGCTGGCATTGATGAATGCAGACAGGGCCGATGCAAATACCGTGTTCAATTAGCATTTTTGTGGACCTAGCAGTTTCTGAAAACTATTTTGAAGCCATAGAATATGCAGGGAGCATCTGGCTCCATTTCTGGAAATCCTTCTGACCCCACTGCCTCCTGCTCTTCAGACTGTAGCACTCAGGCTCAATTTTCTTCCCTTCCTCATGCCAATCTTAGTATCTTCCTGCACCTCCACTGGCTGCTTCACCCCCCTGTCAGAGGATTTAAATTTTAGTAATCATAGTACGTCCTTTGTTGAGCTCCTACTATGTGCACTTCACCTGTCTTATTTAATGGTCACAACCAACTATTTATTATTTCCAAATAAAATAACTAAAGCGCCAAGAGGTGAATAAATCTGCCCAAGGTCACGGAGCTGGCAAATGAAGGTTGTAGGATTCTGTCCAACGTCTGTCCAAAACCCACACTTTTCTGGCTCAGTCATTCTGTCCCTTGTAGCTTTTGTTCTCTCCCTTCAATCTTATCTTCCCAGTCACTATGTTTGGGAGTGGCTCTTACTTTCAAGAACCAGCTTAGGATGAATGTCTGAGGCTCTCATTTTTTTTTTCAATTTCAAAATATTAAGGGAGTACAAATGTTTTTGCTACACGGACAGCTTTATAATCTAAGGCTCTCACTCCGACTTCATCCCTCCACTTGGGATCCACTGTTGCAGGCACCCTCCCTCCCACATTTGAAAACCACAGCCTCAGTGCCTTTTTTTGTGTGTGTGTGACAAATGTTGAAATTATTTAATTTAAATTTAAATAAAGTCATAAAATTGCAGTGTTACTTGTAGCAATGCCTTTCAAATAGACTTTCTCTTGAAAGTTCCAAGTGGATTTTTCATTTCACGTCATGTACACTAGAGCTTAAGAATTAAAGTCAAGCCATTTGCCAGCATTCTCTTATGTTCAGAAAAATCAAGAAAAATAAGGCAGGCCCCAAAGTATGTTTATAAAAAACATTTCTGCATTGATCTATTTTGGTAACCACCTAGTTTTCTCTGCTCCATCATAGGTGTCTATTGGTAATTCCAGTACTCTTGAGCCATTTTGCCAAAATGAGAACAAACATTACATAGTTGTCCCTTTGGATTGGTTCCAAAACCCCTTGTGGATACCAATATCTGTAGATGCTTAAGTCCCTTATATAAAATGGCATAGTATTTGCATATAACACATGCACATCTTCCTGTATCCTTTAAATTATCTCCAGATTATTTATAATGCCTATTACAATGTACATCCTATGTAAATAGTTGTTATCGTGCATTGTTTCTTCATCTGTATTATTTTTTATTGCTGCATTGTTATTTTTATTGTTTTTTTTTTTCTGGATATTTTCGATCCTCATTTGAATCCACAGATGTGAAACCTGTGTATATGAAGGGCCAATTGTTTTTATTAAAGTATGATTCCCCCTGTTGCGATGTAGAGACAAACTCTGACTCCAGAGAACCAGGTGAAAGCCTGTGATAGAGCTGGTGTGTTTACAGAGGATTCCACTCACATTTAGCTGAAAGCCTCCTTTATTTAGTCTCTCTGTGAAATACTTTTTCATATTTCAAAATCACAAAGGAGGAAGGGATTTTGACAGAAAGCCAGCTGGGGGGTAACTTTCTAAGCAAAACACTGAGGATCCATTGCCAATATCTCCAGATCATTCTGTTTGGGAAAGGAGGAGAGTCTTCCTGCCGATGAATGAATATTTTGACTTGGTGATTAATCACAATTATACTGGAAGATGTGCCCACATGTGTCTCCCTGTAACACCTTCCTCGCTGCCACTAGCTACAAACCAGCCCCCCCCCAAAAATTGCTTAATTGACTATAAACCAGCAAATTGAGCCAAATCTCCAGACAAGGCAGGTGTAATAACAATTTCTCCTTTAAAAACAAGCCTGTGATCTTCTGTCTTTTCGTGTCGAGGAAAGGGCAGAACTTTTCCCCAAAGTCTTCAGTTTGGAAATATTGGTCTTTATGCTCCCCATCACTCATTCACACATTGAGCACCCTCGCGATATTCTGGGAGATCTTTTTAAACTTAACTTCCTAACAATAAGTCCTTCTGAAAGAAGAGTTTACTAAGTTCATTGATTCTCTCTTGGCAAGCTTGCAACTCCTGAATTTGGACAGATTAAACCCAGTAAAGATTTCCTATACTGATTCTGAGGACATTACCTGAAAATTCAGAAAACTTTTCTTAAACTCCAGAAAAAATGAAACGAGAGGAAGGAAGGAAGAGAAGAAGACAGGGAGGGAGGGAAGGAAGAAAAGGAAGAGGAGAAGGAAGAGGAAATAAATCATGTAGAATATATATTTCCAAAACCAAAAGGAAAAAACAATTCAACTAACATATATTAACCTTTATTCTATAACAGAGACATAAATAATTTTATGAATTCATATGATCTATACAAAAGACAAAGTAAGATATTGCACTAATTTAGATATGGGATATTTGAATTTAATATTAGCTAAACAGATAAATATATACAATTTAAGGAGTTAAGGCAAAACCAGATGATACTTCAAATACAACATAAGGTTTGAAAAATAGGTATAATTAAAAACAACAGCATCCTACCACCAGTTAATAAAGTGGTCATGTCTAAGGAAAAAAAAAATCCCTTAGGTTTTTAATAAAGTGGTTATTATCAATCATGTTAATTAAAGTTGAGCAATAAAGTATAAGATTTCCCTCAGAGGAGGGCTGTTTTGCCAAGGTTTGGGGATTGAGCAACTTTTTCTTTGTCAGATTTATGATTTATTTTTCCTATTAGAAAATATCATTTGGAAAATACGACTCTTTCACATATATAATTAAAATACAACTATGAAGGGTTTTATTTTTTTTGAGGGAAATCATGTTGATGATCTCATCATAGTCAAGGTAAATTTGCGGGCAAGCCATTCATTACCTTATTTGTAGAGAAAACACAATGCCAGTCACTGAAAAACAATTCCCAGTTACCTTAAGAGAACAAAACGAACTAATTTCAAAGGAATAAAAACAAGTGTAGTCGATATATCCACACAGTATACAGTTCTTTGGCAGTATCACACTAACCGTTGATTGAAGTCAGAACTTGAGAGTTTTCTAATTCTTAGACCCGGTTGCCAGTCTTTTAAAAATAAACAAATAAAATTCCACATCTGCAAAAAATTCAGTAATCCCAGGAAATTAAAGTAAGAGTGAACCTTGCAGACAGCTTTTTGACTGTTACATTTAAGCATAGATAGGTATTATCTGCTTTGAGTCCCAATCCAAATATACTGAAACACGCACACACACAAATAATCTGTGAAACTCTGCATTGGTTCAGACAGGTCTAGAATCCTTAAAGAGAATCCATATTCACCCATGAGAAACCAATAAAAGACATCAATCCAATGATGAAAAAAATGTTCTTCCAATAACTCAGGGGCGGGCCACCCCTCACCTGGATAAACATCACGGAGAAATCAAATTCTATAGAGGGAACACCAGAAAGCCAGAGAACGTGGAATACTGCCAGCCTCCAACCAAATTACCTTTCTCCAGTTTTAGGTAAACTTTATCCTCTTTATCTAGGTAGAGTAGGACTCCATTAGTGGCAGCTTCACGAGTAACATCTTTGTCCCCAGCAAAGGCAGATATTACTGGTTTTCCATTTAACATCAGGTTAACCTAGAAGAAAAAAAAAATCACTAAACAGCTCCCTTTCAAGTTAAAACATCTACTGGGAATAATAAATAGTGTTGAAGATGACAGACCTCGTAAAATACCTGATGTTCAAGTATATATCCCCTTCTTTTCAAATTAACCAATTGTGGGGGCCATAACTTGTATGTCTGCTGAGCTGGTTTTTAAAAAAAAAAAAATTCTCATAGGAATTTCCTTAAATTCCTACAAAAGAACACCATCCATGGGGAGTAACCCAGCCACGTGCAAACTGGCTTACCCTTGGCACACAAATCAAACTTACTACTTTATTTACCTCTTGCACCCAACAACAATCTTTTGGTAAAAAAGCAGGCTTGTAGCTTCCCAGTGCATTCATGAAAAGACACACTGTGTGCATTGACCTGATGAACCCAGATGCAGCCAGATTCTACCAACATCCTTGCAGGTTTTTATGCAGCTGTAACATGCACAGTGCTGAAAATCATTTGAAATAACAAAGTGTGTGTGTGTGTGTGTGTGTGTGTGCGTGTGCATGTGTACATTGATTTCTTTTTTTGTTTTCCCTGATAAGAAATGTGTATTAAAAACAATAATTGTCACTGCCACTGGAGATTTTATTGATGAATAATTAGCAAAGAATCAACTCCAAATTGTATTAACTTTTTTCTATATTATAATTTTTATTACACTGTGTCGAAC
>NW_012147919.1:2536269-2545372 GCF_000956105.1 Propithecus coquereli
GTGAAAAAATTACCCACATTTACTAGGATCTAAAAATAAAAATAATAAAAAACAGTACATTATTACAATATTTTCTTCTCTAAGTAAAATAGGTTTGCTTCCTCGCTCCCTTCCTCCCATCTTTTATTTCTTCTTTCCTTCCTTCCTTTTCTTCTTTCTTTCTTTCTTTCTTTCTTATCAAAAACTAGCTTAAGAACCCATAGAGAATGAAACATCTAGTTCCATTTCTTTCCTCGTAGCTAATTTGGAAAATGGACTTGTGTGTTGGAAGATTCTTATGTCTTTTAAATGACATAAGAAAAAATAAAGTAACTGCTTTGTATTCATGACTCAATTTCCAGCAAGGCCCAATGGCTCTGGAAACATCTAGGTAACATTTGAGTGCTTATAAATATTAGCTTTACCTTGAGAGTCGGATAAAAGGCATCTGCCACGTGTTTACATTCCTACCTTCTACAAGCCTTTGCAATGTCCAGAGGTGACGTTTCTAAGCCAGCCAATCAGCATCCATGGACTCTCTGCAGTCATCCCTGGACACACAGAGGCATGGGCACCCCCTCCACTGTGTCACATAATCCTTGACACTGAACAATTGGTACACAAAGTGATCTGAATGCCTGGTCCTTCCCTGAGCCTCTGCCAACCCTCTCCTAAGATCCATAGCCATTTTCTTTTTCACTCCTGTGCCATCTAGGCCTTAATTATAATAATTTGGCAATGAGTCAGCCCTTGTGGGCTGCCGAAGAGTAGAGCATGAATAAGGATAGTCTATGAAATTCGTGGCCTTTCCCTGTATCTGCCAGGGTTATGCATTACCCTCCTATCAACTACCTGCTCTTTGTTTTAAGTTCAAAGGTCAAAAGTGAAATTAGGAACTATTTTCCAAGAAAGCAACAATGCATTTGGTATTCCAAGATGTTCAGCCTGATTCTATTGGTTATAAAATCAACTCTAAATTTCAATAAGTGACCTTTTATACTAATATGCAATGCCACATAGGTAAGTCCCTTCCTATGAGAGGGAGAGAGAGACTGTGTGCAGGGGAGAATGGCAAAATATAGGATTTCTTCCATTTCCCCCCAGTAAATAAATCTATAAGTAGTATGAAAAAAATCAGATATCCTTAAAAAGATACATCTCCCATAAACCAATGACAATCTGCTACTATGTCTTTTAAAGACTACATTCTTGCCAATATTAACACATTTTCAAGCCTCTTGCATAATTCCCTAAAAACGTACTATTACCTCTGAGCAATACACCAGAATGCAGTGGCAGGTGGATGTACCAGGCTCAACACCTAACTTAAAATTCACATACATGTATAATTTTATTCCGAGATTTCAGAATCTTCCAAGTAGACATCAGATTTCTTTTCTCTGACCTGATGATAGATGGTCTTTCAACAAGTCACCAGCTGTGCAATAACCCAACAGAGGCTTTACAGGGAAATTTTTTTCCAAGCACATCTAAAATAATTTGAGGTGTTTAGCAGGGACTTCCTGATTCAGACACAAGTAGCGTAATTCATTAGCAATAATGGAAATGGCTGCTTAGTGTTGACTGCACGTAAAGCTGGATGTTGACTCTACATTGTAATTGGACCATCCAGACACATCAAGATTTATAACTAAAATGTGTCTTGTTGTCTCTAAGATGCATGGCTCCCTGAACAGAAGAACAAACCCTTTTCCTCTTCTAATTGACGGAAAGGTCATTGAAAAGAACACCTGGTACAGAGAATAGTGCAATGTCCACAGTATTTGAACATTTAATTAATGCACTGAAATACAAACCAGGAGTGGTGCTAGACTTTACTTCCATCAAGCTGGAAAATACTGCACCAAAACGCCAAACGGGGCTATTTAATTCTTTAAAAAGTATGGCTATCAAATAGTAAGCCCCCAGAGAGACATTCTCCGTCTTTGGCCAGCTGGAGAGTGCATTACTTAGGAAAAATTAAGTAAAGAAATGCCTTCCCTGGCACATCCTGTAACAACACTTAATCTGTGCTCCTGTACATTGTGACTTCGCCTACAACTGTGAACTGTGGATTTAGAATTTTAAAAGACTCTGGGTACTGTTGGGGTTGAAATTAAAACCCCCGAGTCACTTTTCTTCCTTAAGACCCGTTCCTAAAGGTAAGCCAGCATCCTGGGGTTTCTCATCACGCCAAACCACAGAGCACCAGGTCACTAAATAGAAACCACAGTTTTCACCAGTTCCTCCCTCACCCCCTACCCTCAACCTCAAAGTCTGTCTTTCCTCAGCAGTTTGCAATTCTCTGAAAGGCCAGGAGCCCAGAAAGGGAGAACCAGCTCCTCAGCGCTTCCCTACGGGAGCTCAGCGCGGTTGCCAAATTCCTTTCCCTCCCCTCCTCCGCAACTTTTCTCTAAGTACCGCTTTCTGCCTACTCCAAGGCAGCGGCAGCAGCGCCTGGAATGTGTTTGGGGACCCTGGCAGCGGAACCCAGAGACGAGAGATCTGACCCGCGGCCCCCGCCGCCCGCCCTCGGCGGCCACCTGCCAGATCTATGCAGAGAGCGTGGAGGCCCTGAGCTCTCTTTGGGGAGAAGCTTTTCTACCTGGGAGAAACAAATCAAACGTTTATCCCGCGTCCGCCAGAGTGCCACAGGAACAGCCTCGGCGACACCGGCAGAGGAGTCTGACCCAGGGAGCCAAGCTCTGGCCAAGAGATCTCCATGTCCAGGGACCAGATTCCCTTCAGCTGCTGCCGACCTGTTGCTGTTAAACTTGTGCTGAGCTCTGCTGCCCGCCTCTGCGCTCCCAAGCCTCTCTCCCACCGCCCCAGCAGCCTCTCTTAGAGGCCAGGAGGGAACGGGTGCCGGGTTGGGTTGGGGGGCGGGGGTAGACGTTAGAAGTTTCAGGCCCAAGACATATTTGGGGAGGTGGGTGCTTAAATGACCCCCTCTAATATCCCAACCAGACCACCTCAGCCTGAATAGGCAGCCTGGGTCGGTCAGAGGTGCCTGGAGACCGCCCCCCTCGCGTCCCTCCGGGTCTGACCTGATCAAAGTAGATGATGCGCGTCTTGTTGCTCATCTCAGATGGCTCGTGGTTGGTGCTCCGCACCGCCGAGAAGGCGACCTTGGAGTTGGCCGCCCGGACCGATATCCCCAGAGGGGAGGAAGAGGAACCCTTGGAGTCTGTTGCCGGGTTCGAGTCGCATACCACCAGACACTTGCCCTCCAGTACGATGGGCTCCGTGTCGTTCTGCGCCCAGACGGGCAGCCCCGGCAGCGTGAGGACCAGCAGAACGGCCGGCACCACGGACAGCGCCCGGCGCCCGGAGCCCATGGTAAGCCGCTTGGGCAGCCGCAGCCGGCTGGCGCTTCTGCTCGCCCGCGTCGCCTACCCCGGGATCCCGGAGCTCGGGATGATGCAGGTGGCTAGGTCGACAGCGTTGCAGGAACGACGGCGGCGGCGCGCACACTTCCACCAGTTCTGTGGTTTGAAGTCAAAGTCTCCCTTCGAGCTCTATCGCTGGCTCTGTTACCTTTGTCCTTTAAGGAGCTCATGCAGAACCCCCTACCCTACCCTCCTCCGCCCAAGAATCAGCCCTGCCTGGGGCCCCTGTGCCCACCCTTGTCCCTAGACATCTAAAAGTCACCAAACCCTCACATTCGCACCTCAAAGGAAAAAATAATAATAAATTCTCACCCCAAACCCAAGCACCACCAGATAAACCACAGAACAGGAAAAACGGGGAAAGCAAAGAGAAGCCGCGAGCGTGGCGGTGCCAAGTGGTGCGAGTGTCGGTCCTGTACGAGTCTGGCTTGCGGCAGGAACGAGTTACAGAGGCAGACGGTGTTTCCAGCACCCAGAAGAACGCAAGGCTGTGTTCATGGCCAGGACGCTAGCGACTCCCACTTTCGCTTGGTCAAAAATTCCCCAAATCTGGTGCCACTCAGAGATAGGAAGGTAGGCAGCAGCTTGCCGGGCGCCCCGCACCGAAAGCACACGCTCGCGGGATCAGTTCCAGGGCGCTGGGCGCAGGGCGCAGGGTAGCTCGTCCAGCGGGGTCCTCTCCTGCCTCTCCTCACGCCCCAGTCCCTGCGCACAACTTTCTCTCTCCCAGCGCAGCCCGGAGAGCGCCAAGCGGGCACACGCGCGCTATTTATAGGAGTGCAGCGTCCGGCTGGGGTTGGCTTATTGCTCAACCCGCGGGCTCCGGGGAAAGGGGGAGAAGGCGTCTGGTGACCCCATCTGAGCAGCTCCCTCCTGACGTTTAACGCACCGTGGAGCAAGCGGGACGCACAGCACTGCTGACTGGCAAGGTCCGAGGCCACTCGGGCCCCGAGAGCGCGCGGCGCGGAGGGCGTGTGCCCAGGGAGAGGAGCCCACAGCCCTGCGCTTGCCCAGCTCCGCGCCTGCTCGCCTCCGGGTCGGTCGGGTCCCGCCGAGAGGGCTGCGGCTCCGCTCGCCCCTCCCCAGCGCGGGACTCTGCGGCCGAGCGCCCTCCGAGCGGAGCGCGGCGCTGCCAGACCGGGTTGCGGAGACGGAGGGGCCGCGGCGGACCCGCTCGGCGCTCTGCCCGGAGCCCGGGGACCCGCTGGCGTCCAGACCGCGCCTGGCGGGGAGCCGGCCCCGCCGAGCCCTCCCGCCTGCCGCGCTCAGGGAAGCCTCGGGGCGGCCCAGACCCGTGGGGGCGGCGGGGAGGAGGTGCCTGATTCCTTCCTTCCGCTCCGGGAAGAAGAGCCCCAGAAGCCGCAGGGGCGCGCCTCCCACCCACACCGCGAATCCACCCCAAGGCCAAAAAAAGAGTGAGAGAGGGAGTTAACTCAGCCAGAGTAAGTGCTCTGAAACCTGCCACCTGAACAAACAGGCCAACCCCGCCGCTAAGCATACAGCATCCTTCGCCCCTTTTGACGCGCCTCCCTCCCCCGCGACACCCACTGCCATCTTGGCCTCTGATTGGCAAGTGTTGTCGTCCTCTTCCGCAGCCACCACGGGGAAGGGCGGCTTGTCCCTGTCTGTGACGGGCTGCGTGAACTTGGCCAAGTCACTTACCCTCACTGAGAGGGCGGCACTTGGTTTACTAAGCTCCCGTGAGCTTTCCCGTCTGTGATGATTGGGGTCATGGCGCTTCCTGCCTGAATTCCTCCTAGACTTCCAGCTCCGGAGGGCAATCACCACATCTCTACTCAAAACAGCATTCCCCCCAGGCATTCGGAGCTCCTAAAATTGCATTGATGAGTTTTTAACTGCAGGGATGTTTGTTGAGGGATGTCCTTGGGATGGGCGGCTCCCTGTTCCCTCCTGAGTGAAGGGCATCCTCATCAGCTTGGCATTCAAGCCCTCCGCAACAGAAGCCAGACCCTAGTCTCCAGAATTGTCCCCTCACGTGTTCCTTCAGGAGGGCGGGGTAGTGTGCCATAAGCGCCACCCGGCTTTTGGCACAGCTCCAATTGTTACAATTGGAGATACTACTACTGGTTGGTAATCCCCCAGCCTCCACCTTCCTGTAATCTCTAAACTAGAGTTGATGCTTGGTGCCACAGAGGCCTTCAGATCCTGCTCCAGTGGGGCCAGTATCAGTTCTGATTGGCAGGTGCTGGTGCCCTGCTATTTGTTACAATGTTGAATGTCATCAAATCTAAGCTACGACCAAACTGGTAAACTGGTGCCTTCTAAGGACACCACCATTGGGGCTAAGTAGCTTTGATGCCCCAATCTGGGCCCAGCCCAGCTTTTCACCTCTCTGCACTTTGTAACTCCCTTCCAGCTTTTGCCACGGACTTCCTGAATGACAGATGCAATTGCTTCTCATTTGATGCTGTCGTTTGAGGGCAGGTGCTGAATCTAATTTACTTCCTTTTTTCCTGTAGGGGTGAGCACTCTGCCTTCCTTGTCCCAAACAGCTGTTCAGTACCTAAGACTTGGGCTGTTCAATTTCAGGCTGGGAGGAGTTTGGGGGGAAAGCTCTATTGACTACAGGGTTGTTAAACGTGAAATACACTATCTTCCCCACCCACCCCAATGTATTCTCTCTGCATCCTTTTCTTCTTCGGGCACTTCCTTCCTGCAAGAACTCAGATTTTAAAAACTTCTTCCTTTCCTCCTCTTTCCATCACCAAAAAAGTATTCATTTGTAGTCCCAAAATCTAGCAAGTAACCATATTAGGGACTCAATAATTGATTAAGGAATGACTGAATGCTCCCAGATAAAATGTAATTTATCATTCACCTTATAGTATAAACTGGTTTAAATGAGTCTCTCTCAGTAGTATTTAAATTCCAAGCCTCCTGGGTAATTGGAGATGAAAGTCTTGGTTCCTTACTAAAGGATGTTCTGCTATTCAAGGTGTTCTGAAGATGTGGAACACAACATTTTCTGTGGACTCCTGCTAGGAGAAACTAGCTATCTGATATTGTTAATCAAAGAATCCTGTCTCTTTTTGCCACAACAGTTGATTGAACAGGGATAGCCTCCTGGGTTTGAGGGCTGTCAATCTATTTGATACCAGAAGTCCGTGACTTGTATTATATGAAGCCAAATTACAGACTTGTTTTGTACGAAGATGGTATTGTGGAGAAAACTACATAGGTGATCAAAAATATTTTTTTAAATTGGTTTCAGAATTTGAAAATTGTTTGAGACAGTTCCTCTAGATAGTTTCTTCCAATCACCGCATTGGCCAACAAGGTACACGTTTAAGACATCAGCAAGCAGTTAGACCTCTTGACAGATGACAGCTTGGCCAGATGAGTTGAAGCTGCCAGATTTTCTTTCTCTGGAATCTGGATAAGACATAGAGATGGCTTCCGGTAAGCACTAGGTGCTGCAGAGGCAAAGTTTGTAGTCTCCCAAACTGGATATGGCCTGGAGTCACCTGCAAGCAGAAGCAGAAGAAGGGGTTGAAAGAAACGAGAGGACTGACCATGTTTGGAGACAGAAGCCAATTCTGGAGCACCGAGTACTTCTGAGACACAGAAGCAGTGAATAGTCAATCCGAATCCATACTCACAAGAGGTCTATGAATACGTTTTCCTAACATTGGGTTTTTGGGGATCCTCCTATATCCTTGCGATGAAACCCATTTCACTTAAGCTAGTTTTAGTAACTTACTGCTCCTTGTCATCCATAATCCTCATTAGAACATTGTCCCAGAAATCATACCACAAAAGGCCATGGATCTGCTGCCAAAAGGCATTAACAAATCAATCTCCTGCCTATGGAAAATGCTTTCCCAACATTTTAGAAGAGGAGGCATCCCTGCTCCCCACCCCTTACTCCAGCACCAGTATCCGCAGGAGAAAAGAAACAGGGTCTGGACAAAGTTTCTCTCCAGCCACAGCACAGTTCTGTTTCTTTTTTCTTTTTCTTTTCTTTTTTTTTCCAATTGAAAAGGTGCTATTAGAAGACTTAGCTGTGACCCAAATATTTCCCTTCTCGGATATTCCCATATTATACTTGATGCCCAGGATTTTGTTGTTGTTGTTGTTGTTGTTGTTAGACCTTGAGAGATGAGGCAAGAATGCATTTCCCTTCTCTGCAATTGAGCTCCACTTTAAAGTAAATTAGAATCTAAACAGACCATGCATAGGAAAGCAATATTTCTGAGATCAGGAAATTCAATGACTGCTTATCCAGCCATCCCTTAGAGAAACCAAGTTTCAAGCAAGCTCAAGACAGCAAAGATCCATGAGCAATTTTCTGATTCTGAAGAAAATGTGTCTAAGAAGGCAGAGACAGACACACAAGGTGTTCAGCTCTAAGGGCCCTGTCTGTGGTTGAACAAAAGAAGGCCCCACGCATCATGTAGCAGAAACAGCCAGTCGTGCAGAAGGTGGGAAATCGAGGGAGAGTGAGCAGTGAGGCTTGCATCACACAAAGGCCCACTGAGTCGCTAAACTGCCCTTTCTTTGCTCTATCATGATGGTTATCAACCCAAGCAAATGCTCTTCTTCGAGGGATAGTAAGCAGCTTAAGAAGACAAAGTCTTTGGAACAACCAATATGTGAGTACTTATATATATTCCGGAAAGTTCCAGAGCCATGTTGTGTAAATCTTCCTGGCTCCTTTTGGAGACAGTCAAATTATGGACTTGTTTTGCATGAAGACGGTATTGTGGGAAAAACTAAATGGATGATTAAAAAGCCTTTTTTTTTATTGGTTTTAGAATTTGAAAATTGTTTGAGATGGTTCCTCCAGATAGTTTCTTCCAATCACCACATTGGCCAACAAGGTATGTGTCTAAGATGTCAGCCAGCAGTGAGACTTCTTGACAGATTTTGATGCCCCTTTTTGGCCTTACCGTAATATCTGTGCTTGTCTCAGTCATTACATTTATCACAGTTTTTTTTTTTAAGTTGCTGATTTATTTGTTGTGTTTTCCATGGATTATTAACTCTTTGGAAGCACAAAACTTATCTAAGAGTAGGTATGCATAAATTAATTAAATTAAAGTTTACTGAAAAAAGTGGTTTATCTGTGCTCTTATTTCTTATAGGGGAAACAATGTAACATTTAATCACTATAAATAAGTATGATATGAAAAGAAAAATGTTTTTAGAAATTTTGGATGGCTTGAAATGTTTAGTCTGCCCTTAGTAACTAAGAATGAAGACCAATGAAACCTGAGGGCATTTATTGGAAGGACCACATCTCACAGGGTCCAAGGGCAGAGTTGAGCCTTGAGGCTATAGTGAAACCTTGGGGATGACCCAAAATGTTGCCTATGCCTCTCTCTCTCTCTCTCTCTCTCTCTCTTTCTTTCTCTCTCTTTCTCCTTGACACATCTGCATTATTCTTTGACTCATTACAATCTACCTTTTCTCACATGAGGAAAAATGGCAACTGACACTCCCAAATTTCATACATAACACAGCCATCCACACAGAGGAAGCCCCAACATCCCAGAGAAAAGATGCATTGCCACATCTGCGTTCAGATGCCCAACCCTGGATCCATCAGCTTGGCTAGAAAAACAGAATTACACTGCACACACAACTGATTCTCCAGCAATGAGGTATATGGAAAGTTGGGGCAGGAGGGTGGAGAAAGGAAAAAATCCTAGAAAGGTGGGACAAGTAATATGTGGTGAAATGAAATAGAGCAAGATACAGGTTCATTTGCATTG
>NW_012147919.1:2545785-2558779 GCF_000956105.1 Propithecus coquereli
ATTACATTTTGGATTCAACTTGGCTTTTTATGTCATGTGTTAGCATTCAGGAAAGCCCTAGCTCAGTGCTGGGGGCATGCTATACACCTGTACACTCTTTGTTTCTATTGCATAGAAAAGAAGGGTCTGAATGTGGGGTCCAAACCACTGGCTCTTGCTTGTAAGAGTCAGCTGAGAGGTTTATTACCAAACAGACTCTCTGCCTCTACTCTGACATGATGGCTCTGCCTATGGAATGGGAATTTGTTTTATTAACTAGCACTCCCAGGAATCTGAAGCAGATGATGCTTTGACTTTGTAGCTGCCACTGCTGTGATAGATCTGTCAGGGTGGCAATATGCTCTCAGTTCTTCGTGTGCTCTTGGCCAAAAAATGACCAGACACACCAGAGTGACAGGTCCAGCCTCTTGGTGGACTGTTATCCTAGTCCTTTGGCTCCTTGTTTGGAAAAAATCACAAGCAGGGCTGGTGCTACAGAGTGACCACAAGCAAGAAGCAGTTTCCCACAAGTACCTTTTTATTGTGGAATGAAACAGGTCTGTCCCCATGACTGACTAACTAACTCTCTCTCTGGGAATTCTCGAGTTGTTTCCTTTTATTGGCAGGGGAAGGACTGTTCTGAGGAAGGACTTTCGGGAGGTATGGGATGTCGTCAAATGATTAACAGGTGTTCTTAAGGTTGTATCTATGTACATGAGTTCCTTCTCTAAAAGCGGGGGGGACGGGGTAGGGAGGAATGAACCACAATGTAGATTTAAGCTAATGACATAATAATTAGCCCTAGGTTATTCTATTATGCCTGGGCTGGGGAATTCCCAGATTGGTAAACCGTTCCCTCCTTCCCCAGGTGTAGCAGTCGCTGGGGATAGGATTAAGGGTGGGGCAACACCAAACCGGAGTGCCCATCCTATCCTTCTTCCCAGGTGGGGCAATTGCTTGAGGGAGCACCAAAGCAGGGCAGTCATGTCCCTAGAAGAGCCAGAGGTCCTAGCTACCTACCGAACATGTCTATGAAGAATCCATCTGTAGTCAGGCTGATGAGCCCTATGGTCAAAAACCAGGTACTTAGGGTCAGCTCTGCCTCCTGCTAGCTTTATGACCCCAGGGCAAGTGACAAACCTTCCTTCAGCAAAGAAAGCTGCAATTATACAAATAATACTCAGTCCACAGGTTGTTGTGAGAATCAAATGGGGAAATGTAAGCTGAGCACTTAGCACAGTGCCTGGCACATAAGAAGGGCTCAATGAGGGCTATTAATTATTATCACTGATTTATGGAACCTACCAATGACTAAAGGTGAGCATCCTACGGCAGTGCCCCAAACCAAGGCCCATTAACTGTTGGGCAGCAATGGCTACAACTTAACCTCACAGACACTATCATGGGGGAGAACAAATGTACCCAAGTGTGGAAGACAATCAAGGTTTAGATGCCCAGACAATAATCAAGGCTGAATTTGCAGGGCAAGCATTATAACTATGCTTATAATTCTGCATAGTTGAAGTTCTTAAATGAAACTAAGGCACCAGGCCCATTGGTGAGCTCCCTACAGGGGATGGATAAAAAATTTAATTTTTTTTTCTTTCTTCCCTATTCTCTTAATCATTGTGTTCCGTCTGAAAGAAATATCAAGCAGAAATAGATGGATTCTCCATAAAGGAAATTATATAGAAAGTCAAGAACAGCTGGTCAGAAACAGTCCTCACAGCAACAAAGGTATTCAGAAAGCCAGGCAGGGACTGGAGAAAATCATGGCAGTTGTTGCAATAAATACCCAGGAATACTTAGAGCCAACTGAGGTCTCTCAGGAGCTGGTATTCCAACTATTTATTTGGCAGCTGGAGGGTCCTACACACTTTTAACTTTCCCGACTTTAACACCGTGTGGTTTGGGGAGAAGAGAAAGAAACGGCTTCAATCCAGCAGGCAACTCTCCTCACCCCTGCGCTCAGTGAGCGAATGTCCTCAGTGAGCAGGAGATGGGGAGTGTGAATCTGCTGCTGCAGCCGACCGTCTAAATGACCACTGCATCCCAGATCTGAGCGTCTTGCAGCAGTGAGTGTGATTCTAGCATTTAAAAAAGAAGTATTTTCCTGCAACATGGCCACTAAAAGCAAGCCAACCACTTAATCTCATGTTCAGCTGAAGAAACGGCAATCGGTTTTGACGCTACGAGAAAAACTGGCAGTGGTGAGCTGAGAGCGGTGTGTCGGACACCAAGGCAAGAATTTCAAAAGGATTTTCAAGGGTAAATTGGACTCCAGGCAATTTTTCCCTGGTGCACTAACTTTAGAATCTAACCCTGGAATACAATGAAATTCCATTTTTTTGTCTTGTGTTTGGGGAAACCTCAATCGCTGATATTTTCTCCCATTTAATCGCCACCACTCACGGGAGAGGTAGATCTTACACCTCCATTTTACAGATGAGGAGGTGGAGCGTCTGGGGGCCCGCTGCCAAGTAACAGGGCTAAATACGATGGTAGGCCACTTGTCTCCACATCCAAAGGTCTTTCAAACTTGGACCACACCAAAAAGTAGAAACAAAAATGCAAGAAGCTTTTCATATGTTCAGAACTACTAGAACATACGAGAAGCCCCTTGCATTTTTGTCAGTTGATGACACCAAACTCAGAGGAGAAACCGAGTATATTTCCAGAATTATTAATGTCAGTAGTGAGCAAGTGAGAATTAAAGTTTTGGCAGAGGGAGAAGACAGGATTCAAATCACAGAGTTTTTGGTAAAAGCTATTGTTCATCAACCAAAGTGGGAGAATATATGTATATATAACACACAGTTGTATCATGTATATTAAAAATATATACGTAATTAGATGATATTAAAAATATATACATAATTAGATGATAAGTAGTAAAATCCTCCCATGACCTTCTTATAGTTTTATGTGCCTTTCATTCACAGTGCTTACAGAGCTGCCATATTATTTGTCTTGTTATTTAACGGAAAGTATCCTCGGCTGCAATGGAAGCTCCGGGAGGGCAGAGGTGGCCGATTTTTGCTCACCACAATTGATTGCTCAGAATAGTTCCTGGCACATAGTACAGGCATAGTCAGTGTTTGCTGAAGTAATGAATAAAGTGATAACGACATAGTTTCTAACTTTGGCTACCTCTTTCGAGTGTATTTCTAATTATAACACTAGATAGTTTCAAAAATTAACTTATGTTTTCTCTAATTCTCACTAATTATTTATGATGTGTAATAAACCATCCTTCTTTAATTAGAAATTTAATATGCTTCTGGAAAAGTGCTGTAAGTAGCCCTTCCTTTCCCTGGGTGCCCATTTTCACAGCTGTTGTTTGTTTTCACATTCCTCATGCTGGGTTATAAGTATCTTACTGTTGACCAAACTGCCAGCTCAGCCACTTTCTTATCTACCACTGGGGTCAAGAGATTAGCTCTTCTTCACTAAGTCGTGGGCTCACTGAGGCAAAATCTGCCCTCTTGGTCTTTGTTGCTAGGTGGGTGCCTATGGGATTCCAGATGCAAATCCAACATGATGGGCCATGACTTCTGAATCCTTTGGCATCTCCCTATTTCAGCTGGCTGTGAGCCCCTCGAATGACAAACAATAGACCAACTAACTTGGCTTTCTTGGCCATCTGTCTATTGGCTAAACAGCCACCTCTTGGATGGACCAATTCATCACTTAGGCAGCTGGCGTTTTGGCGATTGACTGAGCTGAACCACTTCTGGGCTGGATCTGATATTTCCTGACCGCAAAAAAAAAAAAAGAATTTTATAGGGTTTTGAATGTATTTTGTCTTTATAAGGCAAAAGAGAGAATAAAAGTGCAATGACTAAAACTGCACTTTGGAGCAAAAGCTTTTTAAGGAATGAGACACTTTGAATTGTTCCCCTTTGTGGCTTTATTTCATATTTTCTCCCTTTTGCCTTTCCTTGATTCCTCTGCTTTTCTTCTTTTTTTCCACCCCTCTTCCCATTATTGTTTTTGCCTAAAGTTCCTCGTCTTATACTCCATTCAACCAATATTTAATTAGGACTTAGTGTGTACTCGATGAGGGTAGCAAACTCAAATGCCTTTGGGGGCTGTTCTTCTGGTTGTCCAATATCAGAAACCCCTCCCTGTGTCTGGGGATGCTTCCTCCTTATCAAGCAAGAAGCTTAAAGTACCAGATACTTGTTTTCCAGCTTCGTTTGCCACTAGAAGGCAAGTATGTGACTCAATCTCTGAAAATTAGACACAGCCACTCTAGAGGTTGAATTAGAAGTCTGAGAGGGTGCAGGAATCTCACATTTCCCCTTCTAGGGAAGGTGGCAGTAGCTTCAGTGGTCTGGTCATGCACCCAGAGCAGGTGATGCAGGTGCAGCAGGCCCTGGGGGCTCATCTGCCAAACCATCCTGCCTTGGTGGTCCCACTGTTACAGCAGGAGCCCTGGGGTTGTTCCTGGCTGCAGCACCTGCAACCCAATTCTCCAATCCTCTAAGATATTCTGATAACCACAGAATATACTTCAGTAAATCCCTTTTCTACTGAAAGTTGTCAGAGTCAGCTTTTGTTACTTGCAAATAAGAGTCCAGATGGATACTGAGGCTAAACAGGTGACCATCAGAATATCACCATGAAAAGGTGGAACAGCTATGTCTCACTGCAGCAGGCAGCTGCTGTTAAACTTGCACAGTGTAAATCTAGTAATGCCAGATGTTGGACTTTTCAATAGGAAGATAAATTCAGATTTTTTGATGAGTCCCCCTTTTAGATGTTAGCAGCTAGTTCAAAAAAAATTTTGTGGGTGACCCATAACATGACTGTGGGCTACATATTGCTCTAGGACTGCCGGTTTGCAACCTCTTTAGGACTTGGTTTTACTTTTAAGGAGCACTTCAGGATACCTGTAATAGAGAGGTTTCTTTGTAATAACTTTCCTAGGTCCCATTTGAGCTCTACATTTTGCAATAACTCAGATACCTTAAAGCTTTAATAGAAAGTTGTTAAGGACTAGGATGATCTGAGTGGGAAACAGCGTAAGCTAACGCAAACTACTACAACTGCCCATACGCTCCCAGTCAAACCCACCAGCCAATCAGAATGTTTGGAATCATGCCAAATCTCCAGCCTCAAACAATGCCTTCTGTCTCAGAGAAGCACCCAAACCATCTCCGGATTCTTCTGCTGCAACTTGCGATGGCTTGCTCTGCCCTCGACCACAGGCCTTGCTGGAGGATGTCGCAATCTCTCGAGTGCATCTTATTGGTGAGACCTACATGTAAACCATAGCCACAAGGGAGGCTGGAAAAATGTGTTTCTGACATTTTCAGCTTATAAAGTATGAGGTCATTATCCCTCTCACCAAGACTCAAAAGATGTGTAATTCCCCAAACATAGAAGGGGGTTCTGATGCCGGGTGACGAAGTAACGTGCATCTTCACGACACATCCTTACCTTTCACTCCTGTGGCTCTTCTCCCCGTACGCTCCTCCAGACAGGGCTCTGGCTTTTATCCTCAAGCCTAATTCCCCTCCTACTTCTCGGTCAACATAGGAAAAAATCGGATAACATCTACCAAAAATAGACTATGATTTCTGAAGAATTAAAGTACAATTAAGCATTGCATTATGAAAGAATAATTAGCTCAATTGAATCTTTCTTTCAAGACTCTACACCTTCTCTTCCTACTACAACCTGCTACCACGGGTGGTTCCCAAAGTAAGCTCTTTGTCAGGATAACTCAGGAAGCATTAAACATGTGATAAGCCCAGATCCACTGAATTACATACCCTAAGAATGGGGTCCTGGGAATCTGTATTTTAAAGCTTCCTTGGCAATGTTAATGCTCAGCTTGGTATGGATATCTTTTAATTTTAAAATAAAGGGGGCTCCTTGGATAAAATTTAGGTTGCTTAGCATGATAGACATCTCGTTTTTACATGCAAGCACATGCCTGTCCATTGGAAAGCTCCTCCCACTCCACTTCAATCTTGTGGCTGGCAGGGACAATGTTCATCATAATACCTTCCTCCAGGTCCCAGGAATGGGCATGTGACCCTGGCCTAGCCAACCATATGCCCCATCCTTTTGGTCATGGTGGTTGATGCGGAGATGAGTGTCACCCAAGCAAAGCCAGTCAGAGTTGTTCCACTAGAGTTTTATATTCAGAGGCAGAAGAAAACAGACCCCGCCTTTACCTTCAGAGTCAGGCACTTGAAAGGGTAGAAATTGAGGCCATTGGATGGTAATTTTCTTTGTCATCAGTATTAGAGAATGATGCCAAGATAAAGGATAGATAAGAAACAGGGAGATGGAGATGCAAACTTTTTTACAATGACTTTTCCCACTCATGCACAAAGCCACCTCCGTATCTAGATTTTGCCAAAACGGAGCCCATATATCCTTTTCACATTTGAAGTCATTCGAGTTGGATTTCTTCCCCTTGCAACCAAAACCTTTGGAGTAATAGGGTTGCCTTTTGCTTTGAATAGAAAATAGTAACAGAATACAGAAGGAGATGAATGTTATGCATTTTGGTAAGGTTAATCAACATGAAACAGACATTTGCCTAATCATTTTTTAATATTCTCAGCTCCAACCAAGAGCATGCCTTGATTAAGCTTACAAGAAAGGGTTAATAAAGAAGCCAATCTGACTTGATGTAGTGACATAAAAGGACTGTGAAGGTTCGAAGTGACATTTTTCTGGCAACTAAGTGAGGACTTTAGACCAGATGAGCTGGGAACAAATGGCCTTAACAAAGACAGTTAAAATGATAAAATGTAAACAATAACAAGCCCCACAAGCACTTTTATTTCCCAAATTTGGGACCAAAAAAGTAAATGTTTTCTGCCTGTACCTCCAGTTTTTCTGTGGCCTGGGATGGGTGGGTGGGCAGAGAGAGGAAGCTAAGGTACAAATACTGAAAGGAGGGCAGGATGCGTTTCCGTCACAGATGTATGATGTCTAATGGGACCCAGTGATTTCATTCCAAAGCCCACCAATCCAGTCTCCCTACAGTGTCCTTTATAAAAAGCCAGTGCCAAAGAAGCCAGATTCACATGCAATTAATGATTTCACATTGCTTGCCAAAGCCCCATCAAAATAGTCTCTCAAAAACACAAGTTCACATTGCTATAGAAACGCTGTCATGTCAGATAAACAAAAAATAACAGAAGTTATTCTCAAGTTCTATACAAACTGTTGGATCTGCCTGTGTGTGAGCACACACACACACACACACACACCCTGGAAGAAGCCAGCATACGCTCATCCTCCTAACTGCGGATTTACATTAGGTAGCTTTTTTTCCAAAGGGAAATGTTTGGGACTGTCTTTATAAAGAGCATCTACAGAAGTCGTTTTGCTTTGGTCCTGGGGTAAGGAGGGCCTGTTTGATGGATGAAACATGGAAGAGAAAAGCGTGATAAAGCTTTATTGCTCTTTTAGGTTCCCCTCGCGGTTCCCCTTCCTGGGTTTTCAATACGCACTTCACCGCCTTGAACATCCCCTTCCTCTCAAGCGCTTGAAGTTCTCTTTCCTTTATTTCCCTTTGGTCAGCAGGTTCTGAATTGTCACTTTCCGGGAATAAATAAAGCATCAGTATATTTCTGCAACACAGTGTCTAATTCTAAGGTGAAAAGTTGGCAGAAACACAGAACATTTGCCTTATCTGAAAGTGGGAGTACGCACTTCTTCACTAAGGACCCTAGAATTTCTTCTAGAAGTCTGACAGCCTCCCTTCCGCACCATCTTCACCACCATCACTCTGCTCGAAGCCACTGCCATCTTCCACCAAGGTCCCAGAGCATTTCCTAACCAGTCACCCTGAAGTCGGTGACCTTCTCTCTTCCAGTCTTTCACCGATGCCAGAATGATTTTTAACGTTCAAAGTTGACCATATCGTTCCCCTGATGAAAATGTTTCATTAGTTGCCTGTCACCTGTAAGATCCAATCCAAAGTCCTACTGTCCTGTGATGTCCACTTGACCTTCCTCCCCAGCCTCAGGACAGTCCAGTCTCCTCTTGGTTCTGTTCTCTCCAAGTTCCAGCCACAGGAGCTAGTGTAGCCCAGCCCGTTGAGCCTTGACAGTTCCGTCTCAGATCTGTGCACACAGGTCCCTCTGCCTGAAGTAATTCCTCCTCACCCACACCCTGCCCCTCCACCTGGGTCACGCCTACCTTTCCTCAGGGCTGTATGAACACAACTTCTCCTCAGCCAGCCCTCTCATGCTGGAACACCCGCACCTCCCAGGCCCACTAGGTCTGATTTTCTTGTTATTTGTCACAATTGCCATTAATCAATATGTTGTCTTTCCTGATAGTTTACAAACTCCATGAGACCTCCTATCTGGCTTACTCAGAATTATAATTTCTATACCCAGCACAGTATGCCTAGTACGTAGTAGAAATTCAATATTTTTGTTGTTGTTGAATGAATGGATGAATTAATTAATAGATTATGGAAATTGCCACCCCAGACTGTAAATCCCTTAAGGGAGAACCCCTTGGTTCCTCAGCCTGCTGTACTGCATGGCATGGTGCACAAGTACAAACCTGCATGACAATAAACGTGCTGAGCCAGATCTCTACTTACCTAAAACGTAAATGTCTTTCAAGTCCCAACTTAAATATCGTCCAAGCCTCTTCTGCCCTGAAGGTGGAAACAGAGAAGGGTGGGCAGAGGGAAGAAGCAAGCAGGAAAAGTTATCTTGGGTAGTGGACTTTAGATCTGGGGACAGGTGTTGCCTGACACAGCCTGAAGAATCCTCCTGGGGTTAGAGAATAACTTGACCTTGACGAGGGAGGTGAGGGCCATAGCAGAAGCATCACAGGGCACAATTCCGATTCAGCTCAGGGACCATATGGGAGAATGGGCAGCAAATTTAATCCGTTCGTGAGAAGAGAAGAGCTTTGTGACAAGTGGTTCAGAACTGGCTCCAGGAATGGAGAGAATTCAAACTGGGGAGTAGTGTTCACTTAGTTCTCAGAGCATGCTTTAGCGTAAGTGTTAGCTCAGTGGAGCTAGGTTAGGCTGGATGTGATTTTCCTGGTTCAGCCAGAATTCGTCCATCCTCCTCCAAAAACCGAGAGATCTGTGTGTGGCTCCTCCATTACCCTCAGCACACGCCGGCCCAGGTTGCACTTGTCTCCTGGGTCTTCCTGGCTAGCCCAGGAGCACACTCGAGGCCTCCTTCTGCACATCTGTGTCTCCTCCCTGTCACAAGGAGCTCAGCATTTGACACGTGGAAAATGGAATTCCAGTCTCTCACACTGATTTCATTGAGTTGTTGTAAAATGTGTATAAGATAAATTATGTATAAATAATTTCATAAATTGCAACGTGCTCTACAAATATATGTGTTGTCTGTATGTCCCAAGGCTGTATGTTATTTAATACTCAAACTTCCACATAGTTATTGAGAAGAAAGTCTAGTTTTTTTCTCTCCTAGAATCCTAGGAGGATTTATCCAGTTCAAAGGGTCCATCTTGTGGACAAGCTGTGTGGAACCAGCTTGCATAGTTGGACAGTCCAGACAACCAAAAGCCCAAGGCTATGGCAGCTGTTACCCAAGAACCACTGCCGGTGATGAAAGTCTGCTCTGCTCTTCGCAGCTGTTAGCACTGGGCTTGCTCCTCATCGTAGTTCTTCGAGGTGTGAAGGAGGAGCCTCCTTTCTCGTAGTTCTTTGTACGGCCATGAATAAGCCTTGCCAAAGATGGCCTACGTCCCCAAAACTTAACTCTTATTCATTTGTTCCTTCTGTTTAGTTATATAGAGCTATTTCCTCCTAAGACATAGGGTCCAAAAGAGTTTCAGTATCATCCACATGCTGTCTCCAAAAACAGCCCTCCTTTCCAGTAGGTTAGGCTTAGGTTAGGAAAGGTCAAAGTCAACATTTCAAATTCCCTCTTCTCTGATATGAATTTTACCTATGGGGACCTTTGTCCTCATCTGCCACCCAGTCTTGGTGGCAAATTGGCAAATTCTTTGTCAATATCCTCTCAGAATGTCCCCATGGTCTTGTGCATATTGCTCTAACACTTTCCTATAAACCGCCAAGTGGCAATACCTGCAGAATTGAGTCCATACGTTCCAGAACAACATCTCAGTGCTTGTTTTTCATTTGTATAATGAAAGAACTCAGTCTACTATTTTTCAAATTATAAAGAAGGGGTGTTCCAAAGGAGAATTGAGGCCTCTGACACTAGAAAAAGAGTATACCTCACCTTTTAATAATTGGTTCTCCAAAGATGTAAAGTCCCATCTCTACCAAGTACTTTAGTACATATGACACTAATGTTCGGGGGGTATTTTCATTATGATGAACACACAATACACATAGGATGAATGACAATGTTGATTAAAACGGCCATGTGATTGGATTGAGGCCCACATAATTCACTTTAGAGCATCCGTTCATGTAAGCCATTTAGTCAACATTTGCCCTTTATTTATTTAGCAACTATCAGCTATCACAGCATGCCTCCTGCAATCCTTTCTTCTCATTGCAAACAAAGAGAATGTTTTCAGAACCAAATACTATCTACCGCCTAGAGCCATGCAACTGTTCCTATTGCTCTTAGAAGAATGCCTTGGCCCCACCTCTGCAAGGCTTTGCAAGTTCTGGCTCATGCGCCCCTCTCCATCCTTGTGCTGAGCCACAAGGCCCCTGGGAAAGGCAACCCTCCCCGAAAACCCAAAGGAAACAAAACCCCTGGCCCCAAAAGAAAGGCAACGGAAAAAGTCCCTCATCCTAGAATAGCCATCTCCTGCCTCATGTGGTTAAATCACCTTTATTCTTCAGAGCACTCGTGTCCAACAGAACTTTCTGTGATGATGGAAATGTTCTAGATCTGCCTAGTTCACTGGAGCAGCTGGTAGCCACAGGTGGCTACTGAGCACTTGAAATGTGGCTAATGCCACTGAGGACCTGAATTTAAAATATTATTTCACTGAAATAAGTTTAAATGCCCACATGTGGCTAGTGGTTGCCATATTGGATGGTATAGCTCTAGAATTCAGTTTAAATGCCTCTCTTCACTCTCCAGGTTCAGGTATATGCATACATTAGTCCAGTACTCTTTAGTCTTAGGACTCATCACATAAATTCTGTATGTTAATAGCATGATAATTTGCTTGTCTTCGATATCCCCTACTAGTCATCAATTTCCATGAAGTCAGGCAGTCAGGTCTGTTTTGTTCAATATTGATCCCTAGGACATAGGACAAGTGCCTGGTATGTGGTAGACAATCATATTTGTGAATCAATCAATCAGTCAATCAATGAGACTCTGTGACTGAGTGACTTCAGAAAACCACTACGCGTCTCTAAACGGGGACTTTTTCATCAATAAGGTATACGGGTCCCTTCGAGCTTAAGCATTTTGTAGCTTACACCTCCAGATAAGAAATTACAGAAATGTGGAGCTGCATGGACAGTTCTACACAACACTTGAGACCACTCTGTCTCCACAATGACTTTCTCTAAAGCATTTAGGAAAACGGCTGTAACTAATCGTTGGAAGATCAAATACGCCATGAAATTTTATCAGAGCACAGTTCTGCCACTTCATTAAAACACATGAAATCTGCACAATCCATATTTGACTACTGAAACAATTCATTGAGGTGACCATTTGCATTTTTCCAGAATTGAAAAGCTTTTCAGACTCAAAGTTAAAATCTGAGGACTGAGAATATGAGAGACACTCCTGGTAATCACTCCACCTCTGATTTATGCAATCGAGCTGCTAATAAAATATGGATCAGAGAGACTTAATATAAATTTGTAATTATCTTTTACTTCTTATTACTTCTGGTAATAACTTTTGTGGCTTTCTCATCACATATTCTTCTTTCAGAACAAAGTAAACCACACCAAAAGTGCAGAGGGGTTCATTTGGCCGAGTTTTCAAATGAATTGCATTTTAAAAAAAAAAGGAATGATGGAGGAGGGTTTACATTGAGATTGAAAAGTTTATAGCCAATTTAAACTTGGCAAGAGTCTTGTACACAGCACTGGGTTGATATCTATTGTCAAGATTCAGAGTTCAGGTAAGTCATAAGCATCTTCTGGACCTCGTTGCTGAAGATTTGTCCTTCTTTCCGTACTGCCCTGGCCATGTGAAGGTCCTTCCTTTTTCTTTGCGTGGGGGTCCATGCTTAACAAATGATCCATGAGGATGAACTCCAAGTACAGACAACAAAGACAGCATAGCACAGTGGTTTGATGCACAGGCACTGGGGGAAGACTATTTATGTTTTAAACTGAATCTTAAACTCTTTATACCTTATTTTCCTCAACTGTAAAATGGGAATAATACTACTACCTACTTTAAGGTTGGCATCAGGATGAAATGAGGTAATAACATGTGAAATACTCAACACAGATAACGTGCTCAAAGAGTATTGACTATTGTGGCGATGATAACAGAGCATCAGATTCGTGTGTGTGAAGGTCCTTTACTTAACAACCTTGTGAGACAGACAATGTTGTCCATAAGCTCAACGGAAAACCCTTTCTAGTGACATTGAGTTTAGTTTGATAGCTACCACTTATCAAGCACCTGTTGAGTACCAGATATACATAATCTCATTAAATCCTCTCATTGACGCTAAGATGTAATAGTACTATTAGTAGTAGTTGTAGTAATAGTAGCAGCAGACATTTACCTTTCGGTGGGCTAGCCTTGGCTTGTTCTCATGCACAGGTGGGAGCCCAAGAGACTGGGTTAAAAGTGTGCAATGCCTCTTGCAGCCTAATCTTGAACTGGCATATAGTCGCCCTCATCACATTCTATCGGCCAAAGCAAGTCATAGCAAGTGTTGATTCATAGTAGAGAAATAAACTTCTCCCCATGATGAAACAAGCTTTAAAATCACAATGCAAAGACTGGTTGAAGTCGTGTTTGCAGTCTACTACAATTAAAAAGACTAATATTTGTCCCATTCAACCATTTGCTGTCTGTGTGGCTATGAGTAATTAAACTACTTCACCTGTTCTTTATTTTTTACAATTTAT